>NC_090743.1:70033016-70045516 GCF_036898095.1 Palaemon carinicauda
ATATAAACGGATGTTCTGTAATAAAGTTACTTAGTTGCTTTCATCCTGCCTTCTTAGTCACAGCCTCTCTTGGCCAGTCACATTGGTGACCGCCTTCCACACCCCCCGGTCATTGGTACTATGGCGGACTCCATGAAAGTTGGCGCCGCCCCATTGAAACTTTCGTCGTTTGCCAGCAGAGAGGCGTTTGCTTGGTTTCAGCACGCAGAAGTCCAGTTCCGCATCAAGGGCGTGACTCGCTCAACCACCAAAGCAGATTATGTTCTCGCGGCGATACCAAAGGACACCTTCCAGGAAATATTCGACTGGCTTTGTGAACAAGGAGATACCCCAATAGCGTAAGACGCCCTCAAAACATACCTTCTGCAGCAGTACTCGCTGTCGCCAGCCGCCCATATAGCAAAGCTTTTTCAGCTCTCTCAACGACCATTGGGGGACCTAAGGGCTTCGCTCACCCTCAGGGAAATGACCAGTATCACTCACCTGCAACCTGCCGCAGATGGCTCTCCTCGTGAGGTGAACCTACTTCATGCCCTTTGAATACACCGTTTACCCGAACCTGTACGAGCTGCCATACCCGATGTCGATAGTTTACCCATAGAGGACTTGATGACCAAAGCCGACACCCTTATGGACAGCCACTTCACAACCTTCAAGACCTCCATTAACGCCTCCACTTCTGACAAAGAGGATGCCTATTCAACGTCAACCGAAGCTGTCGTGAATGCAGTAGGACATACATGCCTACCCCATGACGTGCCGCAGCGGCAACAAAGCCACCCATCACCCACCACTCGCTCGCGCCCCAGCCAAAGATTTCTACAGCCACTTACTGCCACCCATCGGCCGCAGTTTTGCTACTACCACTACAGATTAGGGGCAGCCATGAAAAAATGTGCCAAGGATTGTCAGTGGCCGAAAAAACGTGTAAGTAGGCCATCGCTCGTGGCGGTGGCCTCCCGTGTTTCTAATCTTTTCTTTTTACATGATGCAGGAACAGGTGTGCGATTTTTGGTAGACACGGGTGCTTGTCGATCTCTTTTGCCAAGGGAACGCTTCAGGATACGACGTACTCTGTCTACATCTGCCGACGTCCGCCTGGTAGCTGCTAACGGATCTGCGATACCCACCTACGGTTACGAGAACCTCACATTATCGTTTGGAAAAGGTAAATTTAATTGGAAGATTCTCATTGCTGACGTTACATTGCCAATCCTCGGTGCAGATTTCCTCTCTCATTTCCACCTTCTAGTCGATATCGCCCACCGACGATTGGTCAACGCAGACTCGTACTTGTCGACACCTCTTCATCCCGCCCCGTCCAACCTCGCTCTCCACATCAGAGCACCCACGGAGGCCTACGCCCACCTCCACACGTCGTACCCGGAATTTTTCCGTCCAGAACTTCGCCAAACACCCACAGCTCCTGCCAAGCATGGTATTTATCGCCATATCAAGACGACGGGACCCTCAGTCTTCGCAAAATTCTGACGTCTGGCACCGAAACGATTGGCAGCCCCCAAACAGACGTTCGCTGAAATGGAGGAAATGAGCCTTTGCCAAAAGGCCTCCAGCCCATGATTGTCACCCTTACACATCGTTCTGAAGAAAGACGGCTCCCTCCGTCCGTACGGGGATTACAGGTGCCTGAACATGCAAACAGAACCGGATCACTACCCTCTCCCAAACATCGCCGACGTTACCTCTTACCTGCACAATGTGAATGTTTTCTCCACGCTCGACCTCCTGAAGTGGTAATATCAGGTGCCTATGAACCCAGAAGACATCCCCAAGACCGCCATCACCACTCCGTTTGGTACATACGCCTTCCATTACTCCTGTTTTGGCCTTCGTAATGCTGGGGCCACTTTTCAACGTCTCAAGGATGGCATCTTATGGGACCTTTCCTGTGTATGTTATGTGGACGACATACTTGTGTTCTCTTCCTCAAAAGAGGAACACCTCCATCACCTGCGCATCGTGCTTGACCGCCTTGTAGTCCAGTACGACAAGTGTACCTTTGGTGCCAACGAAGTGTCGTTCTTAGGGCACCGCATCACTCCTGAAGGAGTCCATCCCCTCCCTGAGAAGGTAGCAGCCCTTCAGAACTTCCCCACGCCCTCGACCGTCAAAGCTTGTCAGGAATTCTTGGGCATGATCACCTATTATCACCGTTTCCTGCCAGCCATTGCCGCCACTCTTGCTCCCCTCTACGCCTCCCTCAAGTGCAAGCCAAAGGACATGAAGTGGGGTCCCCTTCAAGAAGCGGCCTTCTGCAATGCAAAGAAGGCCCTATCAACCGCTGCAGCTCTCACTTTTCCCATCCCACATGCCCCTCTCCTTCCCTCCACCGATGCCATCAACGTCGCTATTGGTGCAGTACTCAAACAGGTGGTCAACGGCTCGCCCCGCCCATTGGCCTTATTTAGCAGATAACTGCTCAAGGCAGAATCGGGTTATTCTACCTTCGATCGTGAATTGCTGGCGGTGCACTTGGCTGTCCGTCACTTTAGCCATTTCTTAGAAGGTATGCCCTTTGTCATTTGCACAGACCACATGCTTCTGGTGCACGCCTTCACTCGACAGTCTGACGCCTGGTCCACCCGTCAATGCCGACATCTCTCCGCTGTGGCTGAATACAATTACACCCTTCAACACGTCCCTGGGAAAATGAATACCGTTGCCGATGCCCTGTAAAGAAACACATTGGCTGCCGTTCAACTGCGATTGAATTACAACGCCTTGGCTGAAGCCTAACGACAGGATCCATAGTATCAAGCATATAGGACATTCTGTACATCCCTCCGTTGGGAAGACTTCCCCCTCGATGACTCCAACACCACCCTCCTCTGTGATGTCGGTACTGGTAGACCGCTACCTTGGATTCCTGCTCCCATGCGCCGACAGGTGTCTGATTTCATTCTCGGCCTTTCCCATCCCTCGTGCCGTTCTACTGCACAGCTGCTGAAGACGAAGTTCATTTGGCACGGCATTTCCAAGGATGCTAAGGATTGGGTCCGTGCCTGTACTTTTTGCCAAACTTCCAAAGTACATCAACACACGGATTCAGGTGTGGGCACCTTTCCTCAACCTCAGCGTCATTTCGCCCACATTCACGTCGATTTTGTAGGCCCCCTACCCACATTACAAGGACATCGTTCCCTGTTTACCGTCATCGACCGCTCCACTCGTTGGCCTGAAGCCATTCCCATAGAAACTGCAACGTCTACCTCATGTACATCTGCCTTACTCTCTGGATGGATTGCAAGATTTGGTATCCCCAAGCATATTACTTCTGACAAGGGTACCACTTTCACCTCTCAATTGAGGACATCATTAGCGAATCTCCTGGCCATCACCCTACATCAGAACACTGCCTACAACCCCGCTGCCAATGGAATGGTTGAACGTTTTCATCGCACCCTCAAAGCAGCTTTGATGTCCCGCTACAAGGATTCCAACTGCTTTACTCAACTTCCCTAGATCATCCTGGGACTAAGGACCACTCCTAAAGACGCCCTCGATGTCTCGGCAGCTGAAATAGTGTATGGCGACCCGTTGGTTGCCCCTGCCAAATTTTTTCCTTCTGCAACCTCCTCCGACAATCTCCAGTGCATACGTCACGTCGTTGGAAAATTTACTCCATGCCGCCAGAAGTACAAGCCCCCAGCGAAGCATCACATACCGACAGACTTGCACTCTGCAACGCACGTCTTCCTACACAACGACACTAGCAAGCCACCGCTAATGCTCCCTTACACGGGCCCTTTCCTTTTGATCCAACGCAGTCCGAAAGCATTCCTACTAAACATTCGTGGCAAAGAAGACTGGGTCTCCATTGATCGTCTAAAACCTGCTTATCTCCTGCCAGATGACCCGCTTACAGTTCGCCTCTCTAGATATAAAAAACACAACACGTTAATTCACAAACTTACATGAAGAAAAACCAACGTTACTAATTCGTTTACTTTAACTGACTAATCAAATCAATCAAACACCAATAGAAAAGGGGAACAGTCAGTAAGGTAGAAATACTTAAGGAATAGTTTTCTGCAGCTGCTGAGACGATAGTGATACGGAGACTTCGGGCTTGAGAACGTTGCAGAAGGGCGGCTGAAGTTCAGATGAAACTGGCACGATGACCAGATTCGAAGACGTCTCAAAAAAGGTGGAATCAAGAAGGAACATCAGAGGTCTTCTTCAAAGAATTTGATGATACTGTTGAAGTAAGGCTTGAGAACGGTGCAAAAGGACGGCTAAAGTTCAGATGAAACTGGGACGATGACCGGATTCGAAGACGTCACAAAAAGGGCCATAATAGGGTTTTTTGGAGATAGGCTTTTGTTATCTGAAGGGAAGGTTAGAATCTGGCTCTATCAGACTTCTGATCTTCTCTGTTTCTTATCTCGTTAGGACTTAGATCTTATCTGCTTCGCACATAGTTCCTCTGTTGTCTTATGTCCTATCCTATCTCTCTTGGACAATGTCTTCTTGAAGTTTATATACCCATGTATGGGCGGAGTTAATTACATTGGGCAGTGGTCATTTCCATAGAAGGCGTTCTTTTTAACAATTCTGCATCTCTATTGGCTTCCTCAAAAACGCCCACTTTGATCATGCCATGGAAGCTTCTAGAAGAAATTTCTGATGCAACCTGACCACGTGTTCAGTCGTAACAAGAAGGCAGCTCGTGTCTTTCCATGATGACATATAATCTAAACAAGGATTTCCCTCAGTCTCGGTTTCTCAAAATATGCTGACTCGACTAATTAAGACGATGGCATCTTAGTCGAAACAGGAAAGTTCCCTTATCACGGCAGGCTGTCTCAGCGAGGCTCAGTTTACTTCCAAAATGCTGAGGACAATGAAGTGATGACAGGTTTTCCCAAACAATGCCTTAGTCGAATCTCGTCTCGCCTTGTAGCTCACACTTTGGGTATAGATATTTTTGTCTTTTATAACATCTACTTTAAAAGTATTATATCTACCCATTATACACACACATTTATATGTATATATATGTATGTATATATATATATATATATATATATATATATATATATATATATATATATATATATATATATATATATATATATAGATATACAAATATATATATATATATATATATATATATATATATATATATATATATATATATACATATATATACATATATATATATATATATATATATATATATATATATATATATATATATGTATGTATATATATATATATATATATATATATATATATATATATATATATATATATATATATATATATATATATATAGACAGATATATATAGATATACATATATATAAATATATATAGATATAATATATATATATATATATATATATATATATATATATATATATATATATATATATATATATATATATATTTATATATATATAATCATATATGCATGTATGTATGTATGTATGTATACATATATATACATATATATACATATATATATATATATATATATATATATATATATATATATATATATATATATATATATATATATATATATATATATATATGTGTGTGTGTGTGTATATCTATCTATATATCTATCTTTCTATATATATATATATATATATATATATATATATATATATATATATATATATATATGTATATATATATATATATATATATATATATATATATATATATATATATATATATATATATATATATATAAAACAATAGGACAGGTCCAATCCCATCGTCCGACGCATCCACTTGGATAAGGAATTTCTTGTTGACATCCAGTGCTTGCAGTATCGGTTTCAAAGTTAATATGGCCTTTATCTTGTCGAAGGATTACTGGCTCTCGCTAGTTTATATAAACTTTTTCTTGGGGCTAGTCAAATCTGTCAAGGGAGCGACTACAAACTAAAAATTCTGGCAAAACCGTCTATCGAATTCTGCCATCCTTAAATATCGTTATAATTGCTTCCTCGTTGTGGGGGATGAAGTTTTTCTTATTCTTTCAATGTTAGTGGCTACATGGGCAATTTGCTCTCTTCCGACTCCAAATCCTAAGTACCGTACTGTTGCCTTTCAAAATTCGCACTTCTCCAGGTTAATCGTCAGAAGTGCTCCTCGGAGCTTTTGAAACACCTCCAGGATTCGGAAATGTTCTTCCCTGGTCAATGAATATATTACAATATCGTCGAGATATACGCGTACTTCTTCAATCGAACCCAGTAGGACATCCATCACTCGGTGAAAGGTAGTGGGTGCGTTCATTAGCCCAAATGACTGTATTGATACAACCCAAACATTGTTTTAAAAGCAGATAATAATTTTGTGTTGTTGTCCAAAGGAATTTGATAATAGCCTTTTAACAAATCGATCTTAGAGACAAACCTCACTTGTCCAATGTTGTCAAGTAGTTGGTCTATGAGTGGCAATGGATAACAATTATTGGCCACACTGATCGAATTTAACTTTCGATATTCCGTACACATCCTGAGAGATCCGTCGGGTTTCTTCAAAGGCAAGCACAGAGAAACTGTAAAGGATATAGCTTTGTTTGGCTAATCCGTTTTGTAACAAATAGTCCACTTCTTTTCTAATGACTTCTCGGTGATACAGCGACAGTCGATAAGCGCTTTGTTTGAACAGTCTTTCCGTGGTATTGAGATGTATCTCATGCCTTGTCAAGTTGGTTCGTTTCGGGACTTCTGAGGCAATTTCTGGAAAACTTTTAACCAATCGGCTTGATTCCTCTTGCTGCTCCTTGTTCAAATGAGTTAATTTCTCTTCTAATTTCCTAATGATAGGTGAATTATTCACTTTACTTACAGCCCCTACCTCATATTCGTCGTCGTCCTCCTTGGATGCTATGGTTTGTGCCATACACACCTGTGAAGCTTCTGCCTCGTTTTCATTTAAGTATGGTATAAGTAAGTTAAAGTGTACCTTCCTTTGGCTTTTCCTTTTTCCTGGGGTTTCATTAATGTAGGTCAGGTCACTGATCTTCTCCAAAATCTGGAATGGTCCTTGGAACTTCGTGGTGAGAGGTAATCTCCTTATCGTTAAGAAAACTAACACCTGTTGTCCTACTGCAAACTGTCTGTCCTTAATTTTCATATCAAACCTTTTCTTCATTTATCCTTGGCTTGTTTTCAGGTTTGTCAAGAGGAAATTTCCTTATCTCGCCGATCCTCTTCCTCAAATTCTTGATATATTCTCCATCCGTTTACCCTCAATCTTTCTATTTTTCTGCCAACATTTTAATCGGTCCTCTTTCTTCTCGTCCGAACACCATATCATTTAGGCTACATCCCATGCTTTCTTGATAAGCATTGCGTCGTAGTGGTTTGCGGACTGTAGCACACAGACTGCCTAGTGTCCGAATGTCGACCAGACTTCAACGTTTCACTACGCAAAAAGAAACGTGGAATACCCAGAAATCTGGGTAAAAGGTAAATAATCAAGGATGAGCTGGGCACTGGGCACCATCCCTTGATTTTATACTGGACAAGGGGACCCAGCTAGGACCTTACTTCCTTATTATTCTTTTTCTTGGGTTCCCAGTCTCTCTCCGCAGTGCTATGCATGGAGTCCTAAATAAGAAGAGCAGTATGCTTTCTAGGTAAGATTTATTTGTATATAAAGGTAATTGAACATTAGAAGAGGAAATTATCTAAAATATTACAAGGGGATAGAAAAAACTTCAAGCTGGAATGGGAAACCTCTCACGCGAAGAGCATATTGAAAGAGGATTAACAACAACATACATTTATTACAAAATTGAAGAAAAAAAAAGTAAAATATGAAAATGCAGATATACAAAACCAGAAGGAAAAGCATAGATTTCTCCATACAGAACCTCAGGAATCAATCCTTACAAACATTCAATCCACACACACACACACACACATTATATATATATATATATATATATATATATATATATATATATATATATATATATATATATATATATATATATATATATATATATATATATATATATATATATAAGTACAACCAAACCCCAACACAACTGTATATATATTTGGGCCAAACTGCAATGCAATTTGAATAAGCTTGCGTTACGATCAACGGTATTATAAGACCAGGTTGCACATCTGACCTGTCTCTACATTCTCACCTTTACATCAGGAAGACAAAAAAGTTCAGTAATATATTAAGAAAAAACCTATTATCCTCAGTGCTACACACAAAAGAGACGGGTAAAGATCGCATACAGCATCAAGACAAACTTCAAGCTTAATGGAAAACCCCACCACATTGCGGTTCAAGATCCACACAGTGGGTGAACAAAGTCTGAACAAAATCTTCGACTACCTACTCATTAGTCAGGTTTATTTTCACTCAAGTGTCCACTACAATAATATCCTAAGAATCCCCCACAGTCAATAATTGTTTGTACTCACCTAGCACTTTCAATCTCGCCACTTATCTGCAATAGGCTTCAATACAGGATTCTTTAATTTTTCTTTAGGCAATCTTCATCTTAAAATAAATTTCTAGAAAATGAACCCCACTGGGTGCAGGGCACAGCTACTCTGCAATAAAAAGAAGAGTTTTTAGTGATGGACTGGAGAAAATCACGTTTAAACAGTAAAAAAAAATATTAAATGAATAAATAAATCATTGTACAAATACAACCTAAACAATAAAATGAAAAGAAGAAATAAATCTATAAATAATTTTTATTTTCCTTATGCATATCTCCACAGCGTACCTCAAATGACATTAAAGGTAGTCCGATGTCCCATTCATTTCCTGTTTCGTTTTAGTACTTGGTTAAAATACTCTTTGGGGTTTGATGAAATCTCTCTAATGCACCTTGGGTCTCTGGGTGATAAGCAGTAGACAGTTGTTGTTTCCCATCCAACAGTTTCATCACGTCCTGAAACAATTTCGAGGTGAAATTTGTTCCTCGGTAACTCTGAAAGATTTTTGGATAACCAAACTTGGTAAAAAAAAAGTCTATTAAATTCTTGACGATTACTTTAGCACTTATGTTCCTGACGGGTATGACTTCTGGGTATCTTGTCACTGGACACATCAAGGTTAACATGTACTCATGGTCTTTCTTCGTTCTCAGTAATGGTCCCAGAATGTCGATCATTACCTTTCTGAAGGGTTCTCCTTGTACTTCAATCGGATGTAAGGGAGCCTTTTTGATGTCCTTTCAAGCCATGTGACAAACGTGACATGTACGGCAACACTGGCTCACATCCTTATGCATGCCAGGCCAGAAAAAGTGTTTTATTATCTTCTCCATCGCCTTTCTTATTCCCATGTGTCCCGTCTCATGCGCTATGGTGATCACCTATCTTCTCAGGGGTGCGGGAATCAATATCTGACGGTATATGCCCCATTTAACATTCACAGGGATATCAGCGGGTCTATGCTTCCTCATAGGCAATACTTCCTTGAGGTAATAACTGGTGGGAGACTGGTGCACCTCTGTCTCATCCACCACACTGTACATTAATTCTGTTAAGGTTGCATCCTTCCGTTGCAATCCTATCAGCCTTCTCCAACTCACTTGTCCTACTTCTAATGCTGAGTTTTCTATTTCTTCCAAATCCATTGCTTTCCTGTCTTCCTGCTCATTTGTCTGACATTCCTATTCTATCGGGCTCTCTTGGGAGCTCTCCTCTTGCCTACTATCATGGGAAACCTCTTCTTCCTTAAACAAATTTTCCAAGTTCATCGTTCCTTTAGGTTCTCTGACTTCTGCAATCACTTTCTTTGTCATACTCCTAGTCGTCATACTCCTAGGAAACAGATACGGGTAGTCCTTGTCGAGTTCAGTCGTAGGACTATACTTCAATGGTTTCTCCATTGCAATGGGACAAGATACAAACGGCGCTCCACCAACCTCATTTCCAAGTAGGACTTCTACTTTTTCGACACCCAATGAATCCTTTACCGCAAAATCAAAATGACCTGTCACCAATTCGCATGACAGTTTCAATCGGCATATAGGAGTAACCTCCTTACCTCCTATTCCCATCAAAATGACTGAATCTCCTGTGAGAGACTGTTCCACCAACGGGTGTACACCTCGTGTCACCACACTATGATTAGATCCTGTGTCGGGCAATATCTTGACCGAGATCTGCTCGCTCCCATCAAGAGCGGCTAACATACCTTCATAAATATACGGCTTAAAGGCATCCATCCTCTTAAGGGTTGTCCTGTTTGTCATCTAGACATTACCTGGTTTATTTTCCTCGTCGACCTTTCCCGTTTGATTCTTTGCCTTTGTATTCTGTGAAGATAAATTACCCTTAACCACTTGGGCGACTGATTTCGGTTGGTTCGACCAACATTCCTTACTCATATGGCCTTTTGTGCCACACTTATAACAGACAATATTAATCTTCTGCACGTCTTTCACAACAATTGGAGAACGATTCGACGATTATTGTTGTGGTACTGTCACATTCTGCTTTAGAACAGTATCAGTGGTACTTCTGCTGTAACTATTGGACTTGTTCCCATAGCTATTATTGAACTGGTTTCCATTGTTCAGCGAATATTTGATACTTGGTCGGAATGATAGTTGAAACTTCATACCCCTGGATGGTTTACGACTGATAATATCATAATCTTCACTCAGTGAAGTGGCACTATCAAGTTTCCTCTCTCTCTCTCTCTCTCTCTCTCTCTCTCTCTCTCTCTCTCTCTCTCTCTCTCTCTCTCTCTCTCTCTCTCTCTCTCTCTCTCTCTCTCTCTCTCAAGTACGTTCGAATATGTTCAGAAATTCCGTGTAAATATTGTTCCAGTTCTTCTATATCAGCCATCCCTCTCTCTCTTTGGCAGCCTCTATCCATCTCTTAAAACATCAACGTACCTCAGCGTAATCCAGGAAAGTCATTTTCTCGTCCTTCCGCAAACTTCGGAATCTTTCATTATAATATTTAGGGGTCTCTTGCAGCACACTCTTCTTAAATTGTTGATACTCCTTCCTCTAGTCCTGACAAGGCAAGATATGCACTGGGTCCTTTTCTAATAAGGACACTCAGCAATAACACTGAAGATTCCATCGTCGACATGACCGTTTCAGAATGATCAAAGAACTCATAGGGAGCTTCTATGAATTTCAGGATCAACTTCTGTGCCTTAGCCACATCAAACACGGGATCGTGCATAGCAGAGGTCACACTTGTCTGAGTTGATGACCTTACGTGAGCATTCAACAATTCCAATTCCCTGGCATGTCTTGCAACTTCTCTTGCTTCTTCTCTTTATTTTTCTTACATTTCCCTAGCATGTCTTGCCATTTCTCTTGCCTCTTCCCTCTCTCTTTCTACCTGCTCTGCCATCATCATCAACATAATAATATTCTTTTCTGCTGAGATTTGTCTAATCTCCACCTCTACATTCATTTCTGCTTTCGTTCCTTCAGTTTATGGGTCCTATGATCCTTGTTTCTCTACTAATTCTGCTTCTGCTTTCTTCAAAAGGTTGCGAGCTGCTGCAATATTTTCTGGCAACTTTCCTGAGTTTAACAATGCTTTTAAGACTAGACACTTGATTTGGGCTTTAATCATTCCACCAGTTGCATGACCACCACATGCCATTAGAATAGCGATCTACTGAGCTTTAGTTACATTAGCTTCTGACACTTCCTGAACATTTGGGCTTTCCAAAAACTCCTGTACATTTAATTGCGCCATCTTGTACTTTACAAAAAATTATACATCTCCAAAAGATATATATCTTATCAATAAACAAAATCCTATCAACACTAAACTGATCCAACCTTTAATCAAAACTTGGCCCTATTATCACCAATATTTAAAATAGACACGCTTGATCCCAGGGTCTGGGTACCAAAAAATATATATATTATGACTAGAAAATTACGTAAATTCCCGAGCTCCAAAACTCACCTGTTTATATTACATAATTTGATACATAATAGAAAAACTCCGAGCTCTGAGAATAGTACGCAACTCCCAGACAATAATATACATTAACACTGAATATGTACAAGGTCTATTACTCTACACTTAACACAGAACTGAGTGATTACTTTCCTTTCAAAAGGAACTATTCTTAAATCAACATCTTACTTTGGTTCTTAGAGGATACGAGCAAAGCACTGAGGAAATTATTGGTGATGGAAATAATACACACTTTACAAAAATAAATATATTCTATAAAAATATAAAACATTCCAAAATTTTAACGCCAAAGTTAATCACTCGAAATATTAAATCTAAACTAGACCTTAGACTAAGACAAATAATGATTCTCTATAAAAAATTATACAATCACTAGTTTCACTAGAAATTCATTTATAAAAATATCTAATTTAGATCATTAATGAATAAATGACACTTTAAATCTTATAGAAAATAAATCAGAATTACACTTACATAAATTTAACTGTTACTCTCATGTTCTTAGGCTCACACAAGGATACCGAACGGTTAAGCAAAATCAAATACACTTCACTGATTGACCTAATTACAC
>NC_090743.1:70050516-70170516 GCF_036898095.1 Palaemon carinicauda
AATCTACAGAAGAAGATCCACAGTAGGAAACAGAGAACTACTGCAAACAGTTAAAAATGAAATACAACAAAGAACCTATGAAATAAGAATAGAAAAATGGATGGAAGGGTGCACAAACTTATCACAGAACACAACACTCACAGAGATCTGGAAATGGCTACATAGAGTAGCCGGAAAAAAAAAAAAAACATCAGTTGCAACACACCCACACCCACAAGAGGAGGCAGAAAGAATTGCAACAGCCTTTACAAACAGAACACTAACAGCTAATCTCTCCCCTAAAACCAGAATACTGCAAGAGCAACTGGCGCCAGCCAGATGGGAGGAGATTAACACAGCCTGCCAGCTACAGGATGACACAGACACCCCATACACAATTGAGGAATTGAGAGCAGTACACAAGACAGGAAAAGACACTGCACTAGGAGCAGACAGGATCACCTACACAATGATCAAACACATGGGTCCAGCAGGAGAAACCACATTCCTGAGGTTGATGAACAGAACACACCTTGAGCACACAAGGCCTCAAGCCTGGAGGCAACAAGACACAGCCGATCCCCAAGCCAAAGGATCCAGGAAATCCCAGACCAATAGCCTTAGTATCCTGTATGGAAAAGACAGGAGAAAAATGGTTCTAAACTATTTGAAATACAAAATTGGCCCCCTACACAAAGATCTGTATGCATATCAGGAGGGAATTGGAACTTCTGAATGCATTACTGACATTCTGAGCTGTATCAATTAAAAGGCAACAATAGTCTTCATAGACTTTGAAAAAGCTTTTGAGCTTGCAAGCCCAGCAGCAATGCTGCAGTCAGTGGCCAGAAAAGGAGTAAAAGGTCACCTACTAGCATGGACTAAAAACTACGTGCTAGGAAGACAAGCTAGAGTCAGATTCCAAGGAGTGATTTTAACTTTTCATGAATTGGAAAATGGCACACCACAAGGAGGGATTCTCAGCCCCCACCTTTTCAACATCCTCATGGAAAATATAACCTCACTCCAACTCCCTGAAGGAGTAGAGATATTTATCTATGTGGATGATGTATGTGTAATAGCTCGAGGACCAGTCAGAATGGTCAGAATGCAGAGAGCACTGAATGCCATCAGTCACAAGTTCAATGAATTGCGACTGAAAATAAACAATGGCAAAACCAAGGCTATGATAATCAAAGCCCCAAACCCCCTGCATCCACTCACAATAGGAATGGAGCCCCTAGAGTGGGTGGACAGTTACACATACCTGGGAGTTGTAATAGACAAGCAACTCACCTTCACGGAGGAAATCAAGTATCTCAAAGAAAAAGCAGATGCCAGACTGGCAGCCATGAGATACAAGACTAAACTCAATGACGGAGCTAATGAGCATGTTCAAGAGAAGTACTATCTAGGCTGTTCTAGAACACTAGTGGACTATGCCGCTCCAACCCCTACAAACTTAACATACACTCAAAAAGCCTCAGTAGAGGTAATTCAAAACAATGCCATGAGGCTCATACTAGGAGCCCCAATATGGACAAGACTGTGCAACATAAGGATGGAGACTGGACTACCATCCCTTGAAGACAGGATTGCACAGAGACATGCATCCATAATTGCAAAGATGTTCCTTTCAGACAGAGACTCTATAACTAAAAGGAGGATACGAGAGGAACTATCAAAGCACCCTGAGGTTCAAACCCCAAGCTCCTATGGCAAAGACCATAGTAACAACATAAAGAGCCTAGGCCTAACTGAGGATATCATGCAGCTACGCCCAGACTCAGCACAGGGCGCACTACACATCCCACCTTGGAAGAAACAAGTAGCAACCTTCAGATATACCAAGCTTCAAAGAGCAAAGGAAGACTGCACAATGGAGGAACTTAGAAATGTAGCCCAGGGGCACAGATCTACTATACTGACGGTACAGTAGACCCTGGAACCCAAACAGTGGGAGCTGCAGTATTCTCCAGTAAACTTACGGCCTGCTGGATGATCATCCAACAATGTCTCCACCATGCAGACAGAGCTTGTTGCTATAAAACAAACACTACAATACTCCATTGAAAATAAGGAAGGACCAGTAGTCATACATACTGATTCAAGCTCCTCAATGCAAGCCTTGCAACAGGAAAATAATAAAGAAAACAAGGCCCTGCTAGCTGATATCAAAACACTTTTGTATCAGCAAAATGAAAGAGATAGACATGTAACTCCAAACTGGATCCCCAGTCACATTGCAATACCAGGGAATGAGAAGGCTGATGAACTAGCCAAAAGCACCAAGCACATACAAAGTGTACAAGTGCACATACAGCCTGCACTACAACAGATTAAGAATAAAATAAAGTCACAGCTCAAAGACAATCTAATCAAGGATCTACACAAGTGGATAAGGAATGGCTCTTGCTCCGCTGCTACTTGGTACAAATGGACCACAGAGCTAGAGCCTTCCCCCATAGACAGATACACCACAAGAGAGCAGGCTGTATGTATACACAGGCTCAGACTGGGATACAGGGCTAACTGGGAAATCGTGGATAACATTCAAAGACCATGTGAACACTGATGTCACACCACAACAGGCCCTCCTGCACTACCTACTAGAGTGTAGGGAAACAACTCAGATAGGAGGTGACCTACAAATAAAAACCAGCATGCTGCTGCCACACTGGGAAAAGTAATTGTCGACAACATCAACATAGAGATACACAGACAATTGCTTGCAAGACTACCTCCACCAAGGTAACGACCTCAGAAAACTCACTAAACCATCTCATCCCCTCACCGAAAGGCCCTATTCACATTGTAAGGACAGTGAGACGAGCTATCACCAACAACAACTGACGGTTTATTCAAACAGGTGCGAGAATATAATACAAGGTGTGGACGGCAATGTAGCATGCGCGCTGGCGCCAATCTGGCTTGAACCAACCGCCACAAAATGTGTTTTTTTACACGTATAAATACTTGAAATACAAGTCAATAAAAATATGTAGCAAAATGATAAATACATGATATCGTAGCTCTGAGGGAGCGGAACAAATATATACAGTTAGCCACAGTGTGGCGAAAGGAGAACTTAAATGAAATGGAAAATTCGATGAGAATGCTGGACGACGGAGGGAGCGATGTCCTTACAAGTACTCCCCCCCCCCCAAGACATCAGACGGCGTAGAAGACTGATGAGGCTAGTCTTCGTATCGTTTCGGGCGTCGGAGGGTTCCTCTTGTTCTTGAACGAAGGGGCTCGTCGGCGGTCAGAGTATGGATCGCTACCTCTCATCGTCGTGTGTTGCTTTTCTTCTCATTGGGTGCCTTGTTTTGAGGTGGCACTCTGGATCTGCCAGGTCCCGCAGAGGTAGTGTCGCTTCCTTCAAGAAACGCCGGTTTCACGCGGTCTAATGAGACCCAGTCCTCTTGGCCATGTACGTTGAGAAGGAAGGCTTTCGTCGTTTTCTTGATTACTCGGTAGGAGCCTCGATAGGGTCTGGTTAGCGGCTGTCAATGAGCGTCGACACGGCCAAAAACATGCCCGCAGTCGTCCAGGTTCCTCGGCTTGAAATGCTTAGTTCTGTCCTGGTAAGTTTTAAGACATGGCCTGAACTTCCTGGCGATGTCCCTAAGATGATCCAGCTGCGTGTCGTCGGTTGATGTGGGAAAGAATTCGCCGGGAACTGCGAGCGCCTCTCCGTAAACCTTTTCTGCAGGCGATGGCTTGCCATCTGCGCGAGGGGCGGTGCGAAGGCCGAGAAGTACCCAAGGAAGTGATTTCCAGTCCCCGTCGGTGCAGCTCGCCATCAGGGACGCCTTGAGGGCGCGATGAGTTAGTTCGACCATGCCGTTTGCTGTGGGGTTGTATGCCGTGGTGCTGTGGAGTGTCGTTCCCATCAGGTTTGCCAGAGCGGGGCCTCTGTCTGTCGTTATGTTGTCAGGAACGCCAAATCTGCTCACCCAGCTCGACAAAAGGGCTTCGGCGCATGCTTGGGTTGTAGCTTTGGTCATCGGTGATGCTTCCAACCACCTCGTGGAGCGATCAATGATTGTCAGCAGGAAACGAGCAGATCCCGAAGGCGGCAAAGGTCCCACAACGTTGATGTGGATGTGACCGAAACGTCTTTTTGGTTGGGGAAAATCACCTATCCCCGATTCGGTGTGACGGCTGATCTTGCTCGTCTGGCAATTGATACATGTTTTCGCCCATTCCCGGGCGTCCTTTTTGATCCCTGTCCAGATGAACTTTTCAGACAGGAGGCGAGCAGTGGTGCATCCCGAGGGGTGTGAAAGTCCATGGATGATGTCAAATATTTTTCTTCTGCAGGAAGCCGGAATCCAGGGACGTGGGCGGCCGGTGCTGGTGTCGCAGAGGATAGTTACTCCTGCCGGCCCGAGGGGAATTGCAGTCATCTTGAGCGCAGATGGCCCCGTCAGTTGATCCTGTGCCTCTAGGTCGGTGCACTGCTCAGATACGAGGTTGGCATAGTCAATTCCCAGGTGGATTGCGTCGATTTCAATCCTTGAAAGGGCGTCTGTGACTGGGTTTTTCTTTCCGGGAACGTAGCTTATGGTGCACCCGAATTCGGCGATTGTTGGGAGGACCATGCGTCTGTCGATTTTGTGAAGGCGTGTACGAGGGGTTGATGGTCCGTCGTGATGGTGAGGGGTGTGCCCTCCAGGATGTGCCTGAAGTGGCGGACGGAGAGGTAGACGGCGAGGAGCTCCCTGTTGAAGGTGCTGTATCTTGTTTCGGCGGGTTTTCTGCTGAAGAATGCCAATGGTTGAGGAGAACCATCAACGAGCTGTTCCAGTACAACCCCAGAGGCGACGTTGCTAGCGTTGGTCGTCAGCCGCAGAGGGGCGTTGTCGTTGAAGTAAGCCAGGGTGGTGGCGTTTGCGAGGGTATCCTTTGTCCGGGTGAATGCGTGTTGTTGTGGGGAACCCCACTCAAGCTTCTTTGCCTTTCCCTTCAGGACGTCGTCGAGGGGTGTCAGGGTCTGTGCGAAGTTGGGGATGAAATGCCTGTAGTAATTGACCATCACCAGGAACTCCTGAAGTTGGCGGGTGGTCGTAGGTGTTGGGAGCTTTCTGATGGCGTCCACCTTGGTTGTCATGGGTTTTACCACACTTGAGGACACGCGATGACCGAGAAAGTCCACTCCTTCGGCGCCGAACGTGCATTTGTCGGAATGTACAACCAGCCCATTCTCCTGCAGGCGTTTGAGGACGGCGCAGATGTGCCTCCAGTGTTCCTCCTTGGTCCTTGAGAATATCAGGATATCGTCGACATAGCAGATGCAGAATGGTAGGTCGCCCAGGATGCTATCCATTAGGCGTTGGAAGGTCACCCCCGCATTGCGTAGACCGAAGGTTGAGTATGCGAACGGTGTCGCAATGGCAGTTTTCGGAATGTCCTCTGGAAATACGGGGACCTGGAAGTAAGACTTGAGAAGGTCCATCTTGGTGAAATATTTCGCGCCATGCAACGCATTTGTCAGGTCTTGCATGTTGGGCAGAGGGTAGTGGTCGGGCGTTGTGATGAGATTGAAGCGCTTGTAGTCGCCGCAAGGTCTCCAGGTCCCGTCAGGCTTCTTTACCATGTGCAGGGGATATGCCCAGGGGCTCGATGCTTTCTTACAGATACCCATGCGTTCCATGTCCTCAAAGGCGCGTTTGGCGTCCCTCAGCTTCTGGGGTGGGAGGCGGCGGAATTTGGCGTGTGTAGGGGGTCCCGTCGTCGTGATGTGGTGGTAGATCCCGTGCTTGGTGGGGGATCCCGGCAATTGGCGAAGCTCGGGCTTGAAAACGTCAGCAAATTCTTGCAGAAGGTCGGCGTAGGGCTGCGTCATTACAGCGGATACGGACATTGTAGCAAGGCCAGCTCTTAGGGCGCGGGACTGGCAGGTTCCTGTGTCGATGAGGCGTTTCCCAGCAACGTCGACGAGTAGTCCGTGGTGAGTGAGGAAATCTGCACCGAGTAGGGGGCAACTGACGTCAGCGATGGCGAAGGGCCGGGAATACGAACAGCCCATGATAGATATCCTGAGGACCCTAGTCCCATAACACTGTATGGGAGACCCGTTGGCGGCGATGAGCAAGGGGGCGTCTTTGCTGGGACCACGGTCTAGGTTGGCTTGTGACGGCGGGAGCGTTGACTGCATGGCACCGGTGTCGACCATGAGTCTATGGTTGGAGACGGTGTTGAGGATATAGAAACCTTTCTTGCTTTGGTTTCCTGCAGCTGCGACGGTGGTAGGTGGTTTCTTCTGGCATCATCTTCTAGGGAAGTTGCATGGTGCCCTACATTTCTTGGCGTCGCTGCTGAACTGCTGATGGTAGAAATACCACGCTGGATTAGGCCTAGGGCTCGGACATATCGGTTGCGGTGGTTTCCTCCTTGCCAGAGCGTTGATCTCGTCGTCGTCGTCTGGAGGCGTTGCTGAAGAGTCTATGGAAGAGCAGCTAAAGGAGGAGAACAAAGACGATACTGATGATGCCCCGAGGCAGTCAACGAAGTGATAGTACCAGTCCATAGAGAGAGAGAAAGTAATGAGTGAAGGAAGATGAAGGGGTGGCGGCACATCACCCCAACTCTGCCTTCCTCTAGAAGGAGGGTTCAAATGGAAGGGGAGAGCACGGTAGTGATCAAGCTTCCATCCATTCGCAGCCATGCCGGTGACAGTCCGACGGGGGGCAGCGGATGGCAGTCCAAGGGAGGATCGAAGAACACTCTAAGGTACAGAAGGCCTCTGCCAGCAGTTTGGCTAGCCGAAACAGCAATCCCATAGCAACATATGCTAGAGGGAAACTGAACAATTAGACCAAACAGGCAAAGGACCTAGCTAGTCCTACGACCCACCGGCACTCGGTGGGACTGTAGGACAGCGGACAGGGGTGGGATGGCTAGGCCATCACCAAAGGACAGATAGGGGTAAGGGCAAGGGTCCTGTTTTGGTACCAACGTTATCCCAGGTGTAGGAAGAGTACATTCTCCAACCTAGGGTAGGTTAGTGTAGTGAAGGGATGGTATAGACAAACCGTCCCAAACTATAAGGAAACAGAATACCCATGATGTCTAAGCTAGGCCAAAGATGTTCATATCCTTCATTTCCAAAACTCCAAACACAGGACTAGTCGCTAGACTACAGGGCGAATGGGGTCTCAGACCCCTTCAAGTGCAGTCTAGGGGGGCAAGGCCCCCTATGCCTACCAGCCAGGTCCAGTAGGAGAATACATTCATCCTAAGGGGGGGAAGCTGGAGGCATACGACAGGTACTCTGAGGTTCTGACCCAAAGTCAAACTCATCAGCAATGGTTTGGAAGGGGGACAGAAAACTCTAGCCTAACCTTACCAGAATGACAATTCGCGGCAGGGATGGCTAGGGTTGTAACCTTGGGTTACTCGCAGAGGGAGGAAGAGATTACCTTATACATAAAGGTAACCGGGGATATTGTGTGAAAGTATACTAATGCCACTAGGTTACTAGCCTAGTGGCATAGAGATCGACTACCAGATTCATCGAAACTCTATGGTATACGATCAGGGAAGAGGAAATCATTTGCAATATAATTGCCTAAAATCTTCATTAACGTTAATAAACACTAGGAACACGTATTATATCATGCATGAAAGTAACCTAAGGCAACTAGGCTAGGGGGCCTAGGAGAGATAACGGCTACACTTACGCCGAAACTAATGGATACTACCGGCATAATATAACTAATTCCTAGCAATGAAGACTAAATAGCTAATTCAAGAGAAGCTATAAGACCGGGACAGTCGTTCTGGCTAACTAAATAAAGCATGCGTTGCGAACAATAGCGCTGAGGCGCCTCCGGTCTAGGCAAGCGCTCTGCCACGATAGCAAATCCCTATTTATTTCTAGAATACGTTAATTTACGGCTAGAGCTGAATTTATACGATAAAGGAGGTGAATACTCAACTTTCCAGTGGGAGAAGAAGCTGAAGATTGCGACATGATAACCGATATAGCGAAAGAACTAAGAAAAAACACCTGGTCAGGACACTACAGCGAAAAGGAATGGAATGGCGGGCGGATGCTACGTCATCCAAGATGGCGACGGGTATGACGTCATCCGAGTGCCCATAACAGTAATGGAGGAGGAGAACTTTGTAACGGCTCCTCCCATATCTTGCCACTTATTCCCCCTCGGAGTGTAAACGCTATGTGGGGTGCAGATAGCTATGTGGCGTATCAAGAATACGTCCCATGTTATATTGCGATATCCTAAAAGGCAACTTTGAAGATATTCGCGCCAGCAGTTAGAATTCTGGAGACCTTTAGTTTAATTCTCTGGGAATATCCACTGTAGTCAAATATGGCCTGAGCCCCAAAACATATATATATATATATATATATATATATATATATATATATATATATATATATATATATATATATATATATATATATATATATATATATACATACATAGATGTATATATATATATAAATAACGGATTTTGAGCGAAGCGAAAAATCTATTTTTGGGTAAGATAGCCATGACGTCCTAATGGAAGGTTCCTTCAGTAGCTTCCTAAGGGTATATTTGACTACAGTATATATTCCTAGAGAATTAAACAAAAGGTTTTACAGAATTCTAGTTTCTGGCGCGAGTACCCATAAAGTTTCCCTTTAGGATATCGTATACTAACAGGGGACGTATGCTTGACACGCCACATAGCTATCTGCACCCCACATAGCGTTTACGCTTCGAGGGGGTAGAGTGGCAATTATGGGAGGAGCCGTTCCAAAAACTCTCCTCCTACGCTACTGTTATGGTACCTAGCGATGTAAACAAACGGCCGCCATATTGGCCGACGTCACATCCGTCCGCGCCAAATCCATCCCACCCGGCGTATCCGCCAGCCTCCAAGATACAATAAGAAAAGGGAGGGGCTTGACAGGTCAGAATAGAGTTTTTGGGTGGGTCCATCAGGACGTCATGGCTATCTCACCCAAAAATAGATTTTTCGCTTCGCTCAAAATCCGTTTTTTGGGTTCAAGCCATGACGTGCTGATGGAAGTGTACCAGAGAATTAGTGTATCGTGAGTGTTTTCCCCAATTCAATAGTGCCTTTGATTTCCAAACAATATTCCTTTGGTCTGGTAACCATAGAGACCGTGACATCTCCATTACATGTCACTCCCAATGGCATAAGCTATGACATGGCTTTCTGTTCCCCTGGCAGGGAAGTCCTAATTGGACGTAGGAAGAACTTGAAGTCACCTGTGGGAGAGGACTCAGCCTTGGACGACGGACTTGTCGGTCTCATAGACATGTCCTGAGAGATAAGTACTTTTTGTGGGAACAAAATATATCACATTTCCTAGGTGAGTATCTCTACCAGGAGCAGTATAATGAGATGAATTATAATGCTAATAAAATTAGGATAATTAAAACACTAAAACAGTAGTATATTTGGATATAGTAGGGCGAAATAAGACGCACTTGATAGTGAAATTTCAATTTATTTGGGAGAATTTTGCAATAAAAATGAAATAAGATGACAACTTATTTAACATAAGAATATTTGGATACATACATAGGCTGGAGATTGTCGAAGACAAAGAGGATCTTGCCATAACATACGTAAGTTCCGGTGGAACTGGAAAGTCTTTGACACCTGAAAAACACTTCATGTCCAATAAACATGTGGCACACGTGTACAAGTCTGTCACTTCACCATAAAGAGGAACAGTCTCTAGTGACACTGAGTGGCACTTAAAACACTATGTATCGCACAAGGGTCAAACAGGCACCCGTTTGAGTTAGTGTCCCGAATAACTCACTGTCCTTCGCAGCATTAAGCACCAGGTTTTAGTACTCTACCTGCGGCTACTACAAACCGTTTGAGTTCTTGTACCTGCTTCGCATAGTGTTTGAAGAACACATTCGAGGATTTCCAGCCTGTGAAGGATCGGAGGCTCTCGAAATCCATGCTCTGGAAAAAATTAAGGGAAGAGGCGACTTTTCTAGGATCATGACCAGCGGGTGTACTGTCAGGATCCGCTCTGCGAATAAAATAGGTGATCTTCGCCCGTAATTGTTTGAGTGACAAATCACTTCCCGACGTTTCGCCTTTAAAGAGTTGTCCTCCGCCAAAGTCTGAAGTTCTACGAAGATAGACCTTAAAACTCTCTATTGGGCATAGAGAGACATCTTCCTTCAGAGGGCAAATTCTCCAAGGGCCCCACCTCTTCGTCGGGAGCTCATTCTTTGCATGAAACGTTGGGTTAGGGAAGAGGGTAAGTTCCCCTGTCTCGGCGAAATGTATCTGGCCCTCCTCTCTAGATAAGGCCACTATTTCACTGACCCGCGCTCTCGAAGCGAGAGCGAAAAGGAAAATCACTTTTTGGGTCAGGTCTTTCAGAGGGCAAGATTCATTGCCCAGGCTAGAGGCAAATTGAAGCACCTTGTCGAGAGACCAGGAGATAGGTCTCGGTGGGGGTGCGGGACGGAGTCTAGCACGTGCTTTTGGAATTTTGTTAAAGATTTCGTTGGACAGATCAACCTGGAAGGCATAGAGTAATGGTCTTGTCAAGGCCGATTTACAAGTGGAAATTGTGTTGGCTGCTAGGCCTTGTCCATGAAGGTGAATGAAGGACATACAAAAATCCATAGAGATTTCCAAAGGATTCTTCGCCTTGACAAAGGACACCCACTTCTACCAGGAAGACTCGTATTGCCTTCTGGTAGACTTTGTTTTGTATTCCTCTAGGAAGTCAAAGCACTTCTTCGATATTCCAAATCTTTTCTTCACAGCTAGTGAGAGAAAATCACGAGATGAAGGTCTCGGGTTTTCCTTAATGAAGCGAAGACAGTCGACTTCTGGACCTGCTGGGAGAGAACTCGGTCCGGCAGGGGGATTAGCTTGGGCTTCAGTTCCAGGATGAGAGGGAACCAATTGCTCCTCGACCATTTGGGAGCCACTAGGGCTGCCGTTCCCATGAAGGTTCTCAGCTTGGTGAGGACTTTCAGCAGAAGGTTGGTTGGAGGGAACAAGTAAATCTTGGTCCACCTGTTCCAGTCCAGGGACATGGTGTCCACCGCTTCCGCCTTGGGGTCCTCGTATGGGCCCACATAAAGAGGAAGTTGGTTGTTGTCGCTCATCGCGAAGAGGTCGATTTGCAGTTCCGGGACCTGATGGGAGATGGAGAATGATCTTGCGTCTAGGGACCATTCCGACTCTATCGGGCTTATCCGTGATAGAGCGTCCGCCGTCACGTTGCGGAATCCTTGTAAGTGAACTGCCGAGAGGTGCCATCTCTTCCTGTCCGCAAGGCGGAAGATGGGTAATAGCACCCGGTTGAGATGGGCGATCGTGATCCCTGACGGTTGAGACATCTGACCACCACGGCGCTCTCCAGGGTGAGGCGGATGTGGATCGAGGGACAAGGGGACAGTTTCTTCAAGGTGAGAAGAACCGCCATGGCCTCCAAGATGTTGATGTGAAACTTCTTGAATAGGGGAGACCATGTTCCTTGAACCTGACGTTGGTGGGAGTGACCCCCCCCCCCACCCTTCCAGTGAGCCATCCGTGTGGATGGTGATCGACGGAGGTGGTGGTTGGAGAGGAACGGATCTTCTTAGGTTCTTTGTCTCCGACCAGGGTTTTATGAGTGAACGAAGCCTGGTTTGTAGGGGTCTCTTGAGATCTCTTCGAGCGATGGATGCGTTTCGTCTCCAGACTCCCGATGCATCCTTTAGCTGTGCTTTTAGCACTGGGTCTTTCACTGAGGCGAACTGTAGGGAGCCGAGTACTCGTTCCTGTTGTCTTCTTGAGATCCATTTGGATTTTAGAAGTCTCTTGACAGATCCTGCTATTTCCTTCCTTTTCTTCAGAGGGAGGGAAAGACGGTGTGACTGAAGATCCCAGTGGATTCCCAACCACTGAAACTTCTGAGCTGGAGACAGTCGAGACTTTTTGGTGTTGATTTTGAAACCCAGATGTTCTAGGAACTGGGTCACCTTTTTGCAGGCACGCAAGCATTCTTCTGGCGATGTCGCCCAGATCAGCCAATCATCCAGGTAGGCCATCACCTGGACGTCTTGAAGACGTAACTGTTGGATGATAATATCTGTGAGCTTCATGAAGATTCTTGGGGCCACGTTGAGGCCGAAGGGCATGGCCCTGAAGGCGTATTGTCTTCTTTGAAGCCTGAATCCTAGGTAGGAGGAAGCTTGATGATTCATTGGAACGTGCTAGTAGGCATCCGCCAGGTCTATGGAGACCGTGTAAGCCTTGTGAGGCAGTAGGGCCCTTATATGTTGAAGGGTCAGCATCTTGAACTTGTTGTTCACAATGAACTTGTTGAGAGGGGATAAGTCCAGAACAACTCTGAGTTTGTCAGAGTCCTTCTTGTGAATGCAGAATAGCCTTCCCTGGAACCTGATGGACTTTACTCTCTTAATCACCTCCTTGTTCAAGAGTTCTCGAACATATTCTTCAAGAATGGGGGTTGATCGTTGGAAGAAATGATGAGAGACTGGTGGAGGTGATATCTAGCTCCATCCCAGTCCTTTCTTGACGATGCTGTGGGCCCAAGGATCGAAGGTCCAGCGTTCCTGAAAGTGGCGGAGTCTTCCTCCACAGGAAGCACTTCATTGCTTCTGGTTTCCCGAGGGCTTACCACCTCGGCTGCCTGCTCCTCTTCCTTCTCTCCCTCTGGAAGGATGTCGAGAGGAGTCTCTGCCGGAGCCTCTACCTCTGGAGCGAAAGGTAGTGGTCTGCCTTTCGTAGGCTGGGGTGAAAACTGGTGATTGGGACACCACCAGCTGAGGGACCAATTGAAAGGTTTGTTGTGGCTGAGCCACTAATTGAGGAGTAGCGGGAGCCGGAAACTGGCGTTTAGCCTGACGCTGTTGGGGGCGTGACTTGTTAGGTTTCTTCTCAGGCTGGGGGCCCTCATCCTGAGAAGACTTCCTTTTGCGTGACAAGCCCCACTTATTGAGAAGGTTCCTATTCTCAGTGGAGGCTCTGTCCACAATCTCTTTCACCAGATCCACGGGAAAGAGATATTTGCCCCAGATGTTTGAGGAGATCAGTTTCCGGAGTTCGTGTCTAACGGTTGCGTCCGCAAACACGAACTCTCTACATGCCCTCCGAGCCTTGATGAAGCTATACAGGTCCTTCAACAAGGTGGCGAGGTGGGTCTTCGCGAGGACCATGTAGACGGTGGGGACCCGAGTATCGGAGGACATTGTCTCAAGGACCACCTGAAGAGACAGAGAGGCAGCCAACCTCTCTTTTGTGTCCAATTCCCGACGGAGGAGGTAATCCGTGAGCTTGGGAAGGTTCTCGTTGAACTGACGTCCGGCGACGTCAGGTTCCAGCTTACCAACCGAGAAAGTTAGCTGGATGTCCTTCTAGCTCTTATCGTCCGGGGGTAGGGCGAGGGAGAGAGGCCTACATTCCTCCAATGTAGGGCAGGGTTTGTTCTCCTCCACTGCCTTTAACACAGCGGTAAAGGCCTTTTCAGCAAAGGGGAAGACCATGGTGGGGGAAGCAAGAAATGACAGGTGTTTCTTGCTTAGGACTGACACCTTTGAATAGGTATAGCCCCTGCTCTTGAGGCAGTTGGCCAGCAGAGCCTGAGCCTTGGAGTGCTCTAGCACGATTACCTCCTTCGGCTCGGTCTCCTCCTTGGAGGATAGTTCAGACTTCAGACGGACGAAGTAGTCGGGATAGGCCTCGAAGCCAGGGTAGAATTCCACCTCTTCAAGGGGAACGGCACCTAGCTTAGCGTTAATCACGATACGTCCAGTGGTGATAGGCATAAATTTCACATGCCACCAGGGGTTCGTCACCGAGCACTCGGGGAGATCCTTGACGGAGATCTCCTTGGGCGCCTTTTTCAAGCCCAGTGTCTCCTTCCTGATGTTTTCCTGCCCCTGGCGGAGCTTTTCTTCCGGGAATGCCATCAAGACCTGGAGGGTATCCTGGGAACTTGCTGGGGCGGGTACTGGGGTGGCCGATGTGGAAGGAATTGGCTCCGAGGTTGCAACGGAAATCACAGAGGGTGTACGGGCAATCTCGCCCTCAGAATCCGGGGACTCCACAAGGTCCTCTTCTTCCTCCTGACCCCCTTCCATGAGGGTCCTCTCAGTGTCGTCGGAGACCTCCGACATCCTCTCCACCTCGTCGATGTGGCACTGGCGGAGGGCGGTCGAAACATCCGGCTCAACAGTTAGTTGGACGCACGGGATCTCGTCCTTGGGGATGATGGCATCCGCAGATGCTCTGAGGAAGAGCATGGCTCTCATCCTCTCGCTTGGGAGACAGGGCCTCGTGGCGTTCTTTTGAAACCCACTCACCCACTTGCGTAGGGTCTCTCGGGCCTTGTCCCTAACCTCCGTAGACGGAGGGTTGTCGAACGCCTCATTCAGCAGTTTCTTGCAGACGGTGAAGACCTGCGGGTCCCAATAGCAAAGGTCCCCTTTTAAGGTGGAACAGCCGGCGTGGGATCGGCATGCCCAGTGACCATAAAAGTCCAGGCGACGAACGCTGCAGAAGGCGCTCTCACACTTCACCAACTCCTCCTGTAAAAGAAAGAGGCTATGAGTACTTGAAGTCAATACGAAAGTGACTTAATTTAATCTTAGATTAGGACTAAGTTTAATCATTTATAATATAAGATTCCATGTATAAGCTTAGGATAGTTAAGCTAGAAAGGAAGGTAGGGAAGACACATACTTGTGCATCCCACCCAGTCCATTGCTGTGACCTCTCAACGTAACTAATTCCAGAGGGCTGAGTATGCCCCGGGAGGAAGAGGAACACCCGTGGGGGATGAGCCAAGCTTAGTCTTCCTACAGAGAATTAAGAACGATGGGAGGGAAAAACCGAGTTCATTCAGTTAATTGAGAAGAAGGGGTATGCAAAACCCTCTTCTATAGGATAGGTCCAGGCAAAAGACTGCACATGGATGCACAGAATATGCTGGAAGATTATTTACTGTACAACTATACACAATAGTTTTCAGTTTAGGGTATCTCAATACCATAAGAGTACTGGCTATTATCCATAGCTGCACAATAATCCCTGCCGGCACCAGGCCAGCAGGAGTAAGGAGTGACTATCCATTATAATGTACCTGAGTGTTTCCGGCATCCCAGCGGCATGCCGGGGGCCCGACCGGCAGAGGCGGATCTCCATCAGAAAGGAACCCTTCTAAGCCAGGAGTCTAAGTGGCAAGGAGAAAGGGTGACGCTATAAGGTGATGGCAGATCGCCGGCGTGCCGGCAGCTCCGACAGCCGGCAGGCAATCTGCAGCGGTATACCAACAAGGATACTGACATGACAGTGATACTGGTAGTGGATGGGCGCCGGCGAGCCGGCGGACTCTCCCCCCAACCCCTCTCGCCCCGCCCGGCGGCAAGTCGGCAGTGATATACCTACAATGTCTGCATTCAATGAGACAGGTAGGAAGTCGGAATTACTGCCGGCAGGCGCCGGGAGATGGGGGGGGGGGGCGGCAGTGGATCAGAGGGGGGTAGGGGGAAAAGGGTAACTCAGTACCCAAACCCTTCCGCCTCCGGAAGGAGTGTTCAAATCAAAGGAGGGGAGAGGTGTTTCATCCGGCGGCAAGGGGGCCGCCGTCGGCTAGGTTGCCGGTGGCGGCCCAAGGGAGGGCCGAGGAACACTCAAGAAAGGAGGTCCTCCGCCGGCAGACCGTCCAGCAATGGCAACCCCATAGATCGACTATAAGCGTAGCAGAACGGATTAGCCGACGAGGGGACCAGGCCGGGCCTACGGGTTGCCGGCACACGGCGGGAATGTAGGCCGGCAGACAGGGGTGTGATGGCAGGCCAACACAAAGGGATAGAGTGAGGAGGGGGAGTGGGTCCCAAGAGGAAGGGGGTGCAGTAAGGGCCAAAGTCCCCTATTGCATACCCCATGGAAGGGGATTCTAATCAGGGCTAGCCTGTCTAGGGTGGAAGAGTACATTCTCCAGCCTAGGGTAGGATAGCGCGTTTGATGCATATTTTCTCCAAACTCCGGTTGCATCCTATAGCTGTGCTCTTAGCACTGGGTCTGTTACTGAGGCAAACTGGAGAGAGCTCAGCACTCTCTCCTGTTCGCGTCTTGATATCCTTTTGGATTCCAGAAGTCTCTTGACAGAACCTGCTATTTCTTTCCTCTTCTTTACAGGGATGGAAAGTTGGTGTGACAGCAAGTCCCAGTGGATTCCCAGCCACTGGAACTTCTGAGATGGAGAAAGCCGAGACTTTTTCTGTTGATCTTGAAACCTAGATGTTCCAGGAACTGGATCACCCGTTGGGAAGCTTGCATGCACTCTGTCTTGGATGCTGCCCACACCAGCCAGTCGTCCAGGTAGGCCACTACTTGGATTCCCTTTAGGCGTAATTGTTGGAGAGCTGCGTTCGCCAGCTTCGTGAAGATTCTTGGGGCTATGTTTAGCCCGAATGGCATGGCTCTAAAGGCGTAGAGTCTTCGTTGTAGCTTGAATCCTAGGTAGGAGGAGAGGTGACGACTGATTGGAATGTGCCAATAAGCGTCTGACAAGTCTACGGAGATGGTAAATGCCCGCTTGGGTAGTAAGGTCCTTATGTGTTGGAGTGTTAGCATCTTGAACTTGTAGTTCACTATAAACTTGTTGAGTGGCGACAAGTCCAGAATGACTGAGTTTTTCTGAGTCCTTCTTTGGAACACAAAACAGCCTTCCTAGGAACTTGATGGACTTTACCCTTCGGATTACTCTTTTCTCCAAGAGTTTTCGAATGTATTCTTCCAGAACGGGGGTAGAGTATTGGAAGAATTGTGGGAACGGAGGTGGAGTGCTGTACCAGCTCCAACCCAGTCCATTCTTGATTAGGCTGTGGGCCCAGGGATCGAAGGTCCAACGATCCCGAAAAAGATGAAGTCTCCCTCCTACCGGAAGCATTTCACTTCTGCTGCTGTTGACCTGAGGCCTTGCCTCTTTGACCGCGTCCTCCCCTGAACCCCCTTCCCCTTGAGGGGTGTCTAGATGAACCTCTGGCTGATCCTCTAGCTCTTGGATGAAAGGTAGTAGACTGCCCTTCGAATGCTGGGTTAAATGCCGAAGACTGCGTTGTTGCGGCTTGGGGTACCCACTGGTACATGGTCGGGGTTTGTGCCACCATCTGGGGCACTGCGGTCAAAGGAAGTTGCTGCTGTTGCTGTCTGTACGGATTGGCTGGCCGAGAGGGTAGACTAGGCTTCTTAGTCTTCCTTTTTGGTTGGGGACCCTAAACCGGGGAAGACTTTCTTTTAATAGATAGGCCCCACTTCTGAAGAAGGTTACTATTTTCTGTCGCGGCCCTATCCACTACCTCTTTGACCGCTTCACTAGGGAAGAGGTCTTTACCCCAAATGCAAGAGGAGATTAATTTCCTTGGTTCGTGCCTCGCCGCAGCCGAGGCGAACACGAACTCCCTACAAGCTCTCCTAGCTTTGACAAAGCTGTAGAGGTCCTTCGTCACTGTGGCCAGATGTGTTTTGGCCACTACCATAAACATCTCTTGAGCTTTGGGGTCACTTGCCATCGTCTCCAGAGTCGTTTGTAGAGACATTGAAGCGGCAAGTCTTTTGTCTCTTGTTCCCTACGCAAGAGAAAATCAGACAGCTTCGGGAGGTCTTCACCGAACTGACGTCCGACAATATCGGCCTCCAACTGCCCGACTGAGAAGGTAAGATGGACGTCCTTCCAGTCTTTCTGGTCCATGGGTAAGGCCAAGGACAGAAGTTTACACTCCTCCAAGGAGGGACATGGTTTACCTGCCTCGGCCACTTTCAAAGCAGCCTTAAATCCCTTTTCCATAAAGGGAATGGCTCTGGTAGGAGAGGCCACAAAGGAAGGATGCTTCTTACTCAAAGCAGGTACCTTTGAGTTTGTGAAGCCCCTCTCCTTCAATGAGCTTGACAGTAAAGCTTGTGCTTTATTGTGGTCAAAAACTTTGACCTCCTTCGGTTCCGTCTCTTCCTTTGGGGCTGGCTCCTTCCTAAGACGGACATAGCAGTCCGGGTACGACTCCTTGTTGGGCCAGAATTCCACTTCCTCGAAAGGAATTGAGCCCAACTTCTCCGAAATGATGATCTTTCCTGTCGTCATAGGCATGTGCTCGGCATACCTCCAAGAATTGGCATCCAAGCACAAGGGAAGGCCCTTCATGTTGAGCTTCTTCTGGGGCCCACGTGATGCTGCAAGTCTTCGCATCTCCAACTTCATTGCAGCTGCCTTCTTATTATTCTCTTTCTGCATCTGCTGAGTCCTTCCCAGATCCTCTGGGATAGCAGACGATGTTGAGGGAACAGGTTCAGGGGCCTGAACCAGAGTAACCGACCCCTCGTCGATTTCTTCCTCCTCAGTATCCGGAGCCTGGGTCAGCTCCTCTTCGTGGTCTTCTGCCAGAAGGTCCTTTTCGGTGTACTAGGACACCTCAGACATCCTATCGTCCAGTTGGATGTCTTGTAGGGCGTCCGAGACTTCAGAATCCACCGGAATCTGAACCATAGGTATCTCCGCTTGAGGCTGGGGAATCACTGCATCCGCTGATGCCTTGGGGAAAAGGTAAGCCCTCATCTTCTCGCTTGGAAGATAAGGGCCAGATGTATTCTTCTGGAAGCACCTCATCCAGGTTCGAAGTTTTTCCCTCGCTGCGTCCCTTGACCCCGCCGACTTAGGGGCGTCAAACGCCTCAGTAATCAGGTTAGTGCATATCGTACATACCTGCGGGTCCCAATACCGGAGATCACCTTTGGAGACTGCGCATGCTGCGTGCCTCCTGCACAAATCATGTCCACAGAAGTTCTTGCTGCGGACGTTGCAGAACATACTCCCGTACTTCGGATGGTCCTCCTGTAAAGAGAAGAAATTCCATGAGTATCAAGTGAAAAACATATCACTGGATAACTAATGTTAAAATATATATAGCTTAAAATAACTAAGCTAAAAAGGAAAGAAGGAAAGACACACACTTGTATTTCCTGCCCAGCCAATTGCTGTAACCTTCCAGATAATAAAATTTTATGGTTAATCTTATTCTGGAATAACCATCAAGGTATTTCCAAAGGAAAATGTAGGTGTAGCTCACACCAATATAAATAATTTCAATATACTGGATAGTTAATAAAGAAAGAACTCACTTTCTTCATCTGTACGGTCTCACAAAAGGCTGTACAAGACAACACAAGAATGTTGGAAAAACTTTGTGTTATAATATATTCTATACTATAGTTTTCTCCATGCAGTATATACTATACTGTAAAAATACTGGCTACTGTATATAATATAACGTGCCGGCCGGAATGTACCTTAAATTAGTTCCAAGGTATACTACCTTTAGACTACTGGGTGGAAGATCGCTGGTTCAAATGTGTGTGCCGGCCGGCAACTATGAACGCTAGCACCCGGCTGCCGGCCGCTAATCGTAGCGGCCGGCAGATCTTATGGTGAGCTTCTATTGCTGGCCGGCAAAGGTATGCTACCTATGCCGGCCGGCAGCAAAAGGAACCAGAGAGCTTCCACCTGCCCTGCTGCCGGCCACTTGAGCCGGCAGTCAGGCTAGGGTACAAACACTAGAAGAGAAACAGAATAGATGTAAGGACATAAGACGGCACTGCCTGACAGCCCTGCATCCAGAAATAGTGAACATAAGGAAGGGGAGAATGTGAAATTCAGGCTTCCTTCTATCCAATGCCGCCTGGCTCTACTTGACAGACATGGATGTGAAACCAAGGGAAGTCTGGGGAACACTCTACAGAAGTTAGGCCTTTGCCGGCTGGCAAAGGACTGAGTCAGCTCCACATTTTAACCTATACTAGGTACATATGTAGAACGACGGCCAAGAGATGTAACGGCTAGGCCATTACTAAGGATAGGGGGGAAAGGGAGAAGAGGGTCCTACAAACTCCACTTTAGTAAAAGATCACCCTGCGGCCAAGAAAGCTCATCCTAGCCTAGGGGTAATCATGGGAGGGAGGCTGGCAATACTTGCCATCTCCCTCAGTACTAAAACAAAGTTTGGTGTTGTTATTCAAAAGGAAAGAAGAATCTTATCCTTCAAACCGAGAACAACAACACTGGACTAGTCTGCTAGATCACTAGAAGAAGGAATCATCTCGTACAGAAACCTTCGGAAGTGGTCTAGGGAGGCTAAGCCTCCTATGTCTGCCCCTGGCCTAGCAAAGGAATCTCATTCGTTATGCTAGAAAGAAACAGACCCAGACTGAATACTCTGATGTCCTGTCCCCTCCTAAAGCCAGATTTTCTGGAAATAGGAAAGAACAGAACACCCTAATATAGTTATATCCAAATGTTTATTCAGATAAACCATTAGGGTTAAGCCTAAGGCTTAAAACAGATGGAAAGGGATTGCGCTTAATCTCCGAGGAGAAAAGAGCAACCGGGGAGTGTACGAAAGTATACTAAGGCTCCATAGGATACTAGCCTAGGCGCGAAGAGAATCGATTACCTAAATCACCGAAACTCTCTCGTATACGATCCTGGAAGAAATATCAACAATATCTTATATGTATAAAACTGCCTAAAGCTTCAATAAATTCTAAAACACTCGGAAATCAGAATATCATGCATGAAAGTACTAGGGCCAAACGCCTAGGCTACGAAGCCTAGCGTAGGCTAGGATCGGTATTTCAATCGCCAAAACAGAAATACTAATGGCATCATATAAAGAATTCCTATGTAAAGCTAAATAGCTAAAATTATTAAAGCATAAGGGCCGGGAACGTCGCTCTGGCTAACTAAATGACTCATGCATGGTGAGCGACGGCGTACAGGACGCCTCCGGTAGGCAACAGCTCTTGTAGCAAAAATATCGCTATCAAATTATTTTAAAAACACCAAGAGCTTACATTATACATAATAAAGATAATACTCAACTTTCCAGAGGCAGAAGAGGCTGGAGAAAGCATCATAAGGTTGAAATAATCCAAGATTTATGAGAAACACAGGGAAAACACCGAGTTGTTGAGCTATGCAAAAAGGAATACAGATGGCGCCGTCGGCGGCACTATGTATGCATTCGAAGTGAGATAGGAGAGGTGCCTTGTTAGCAGCTCTCCTTTCATTCTCGTTTTTCGTTTAATGCCACTTTGACCCCTCAAAGTGTTAATTCTGTTCGGGGTGTAGATTGCTATGTGGCGTGTCAAGAATACGTCCTCTGATATTATGCGATATCCTTGGTTAAGTTTATTTAGGGATATTCGCTCCAGGAGTTAGAATTCTGGATACCTTAAGGTAAATTCTCTGGGAATATCTCCGTAGTCAAATATACCCAAGGAAGCTACCCTATAGGAACTTCCATCAGGATGACATGGCCTGAGCCCAAAAAAGGAATTCATTCAAAGTAAAGGCACTTATACAAACCCACAGATATAGTACTTTCAAGTTAATTCTTTGGTATGCTTCCATCAGGACGACATGGCCGAGCCCCAAAAAATGGATTTTGAGCAAAGCAAAAAATCTATTTTTGGGTGGGATAGCTATGTCGTCCTGATGGACCCACCCTTCTTTCTTTCTTAAATGACCCCACTCGAAACTACTCTATCTGCAGCTATTCCAGCTTAAATGCAAATTCAGAATAATAAACCGTAGTAATACCGGGAGGGGGTCCACCGGGTACCTAGATAACGGCTCCCCTTTCGTTCGCCACTCTTCCCCCTCAAAGAGTTAAATCTATTCGGGGTGAAGATTGCTATGTATCATATCTAAAAAATATGTTCCCTGATATTATGCAGCACCATATATATATATATATATATATATATATATATATATATATATATATATATATATATATATGTACTATATATATATATATATATATATATATATATATATATATATATATATATATACATATATATATATATATATATATATATATATACTGTATATATATATGTAATAGCCAGATATTACATGTTTAAAACACATGACGTAATACGTCATTGTGGAAGAAGAAGCTAGCGTGAGATTTGCTGTAGTCAGACAAGATCATAACAGGATGCATTTTGCAGGTCTCAGCAATGTAACATTTTTATGAAGCATAAACACAAATGCATACCGTGTGAAAGAGTTGTGTCGCCACCGGATGCAGGTGTCTTCCTAGACTAATGTAAAGTTTACATATTGTGTTTAAATGCTTAGATAACTAAATATACGATATCTGTGATATCGATATTTTAGGCAGTTCTTATCTATACTTCACCTGGAATGGTCATCCGACCAAACCAGCTATACTCCTGTGATGGAGATGTTAAAAAAGAATAAACCATTTTAAAATTAACTAGATTGACTTTACTTCAAGACTCAACATCCCCACAACACATACTCAATGTGTGTTAATAACAGTAGCACACTAATAAATGGTGGCAGCGATAAAACTCTAAGAATCAGAGATAGATCTTCAAGAAATCAACAATAAAACTCTAAAAACCAGAGAAAGATCTTCAAGAAATCAACAGTAATGAATCTACAATTTTGACTAAGTATCATAGTCCATCGAAGAAGCAAACATTTAATGAATGTTATACATACAAACTGACGAACTGGATCTTCAATCAACATCCAAGGAAACCCAAGGACTGACGTTCAACGCTTACAAAACATATCCAGGAAGCACTACATTCAACGGAAATCGGACCGAAACATTCACCCAAACAAGAGAGAGAGAGGAAATCGGACCAAATACATTCACCCAAACATCAAGAGAGAGAGAGGATATGACGACATCACACAAAACCAGATAAAGCTAAGTACAATTTTCTTATTCATTTCAGTCTTGAGCAGTGAAGTGTAGTTATCACGAGTCGTTAGTCGATTATTACCGGGGTGAGTGGTTTGCTAATCTTTTATTTTCCTTTCATTAAAGGAAACTGTGTTCAACTCCGAATTCTCATCTAGAATTTTTTCTCTCTTTGTGCTAATTCCGTTTTCTTTCAGAAATTCTCGGGAAATATCTTTGTGTTCCGTTTTCTTTCAGAAATTCTCGGGAAATATCTTTGTGTTCCGTTTCTTTCAGAAATTCTCGGGAAATGTCTTGGGATTAGTAGCATTGTTTTGGGGAATTTTGTTATAATCTTTATCATTGAGTGCTTATGCGTTTACGCAGTGGACGTCTGTATTCATATAGATATTTCGATAGAATTGCAAGGGGTCGAAGAGATAGAAAAAGAAATACAGTAATCATGACGCCCCCTGTGAGCCCCACCCCTGGACCTAGTGGCGTAGGACAGATTAATCCTCTCCCGATTGTGACGCTTGTAAATGCCAGGTCTGCAATCCTTCCTTTTCAGGGTCGGGTTAATGGGTTCTTGCCTCAAAATGTGGAGTCATGGATTTCATCCGTCGATGCCCATTTAAATGCCAAACAAATCGTAGACCCTTTTGTACAATTACAAGAAGCTAAAAGTTTTATAGATTTTTCGAAGGGGGATGCGAGTGCGTATTTAAGAGGTGTTTCATTTCAAGAAGCAGTTACCTGGGTGATTTCAAAGTTAGGTTACGTGCGGTCTATGGGGGTGAAGAAGCCTTGGATGTAGTATTAACGTTAAGAAATACACTTAATCAAGCCACTATGACTCGGCTTAATGTTATTGAGAAAGCAGCTCTCATAGCTGATAGGCTTAATGAATATCAAGATATTTTAGGTAATTCCACTTGGATTACTAGAGATAACATCTCCGTGAAAGTTTTTTACGATTAATGTATTTAACTTGCATGACACTTATGTTGCCTGAAGCTTTAGTGCAGTGTTTTGATAAAAAGTTAACGCCTGCAAGTACGGAATTGGATGTATATAAACAGATAAAGAAACACATGTCTAAGTGTCCTGACCTTGATCACGTGTTAACTCAAGTTTTTGCAAAAAAATGAAACAAAGCCACAACAAGTAAATGTAGTTAATAATAGTCAAGTTGCGGGAATGTCGTGTTATACTTGAAAATGTCAAGGTCACTTGATCGCAGACTGCAGAACGAAATTCTGTTCGATACATAATAGTTCGACTCATTCATATGGTCAGTGCTACTCGCGCAAGACACAACAGAATCCTAGAAATACACAGTCAATTCCACAGTCAGGTCCATATGAAAATAAAAATAAAAATCCTTATTTTAATAATAAGAAGAAACAGCCAAAAGTCAATGTAGTTCAGAATCCCAAACAAACAAACACTTCTTCGAATAACGCTGAGCCTGGGTCGTCAAACCAGAACTCGCAAGGTCAGACTAATTTTCAGAATGTGCAGAGCAAAGCAAATACCACATAATTAACTCCAGTGGGGAAGAGAGTGATGTTGGGTCAAGGTCATTCAAGTCAACATCAGTAGTATTGAATAATCAATTTAATGTTTTATCAGATCATTGTGAGGCAATAGATTTTCCTATGAAACACACGGCCGAATTAAGTAAAACAGTGCATGCTCCCGTAGATTTGCAACAAATTCATACAATAATAAGCCAAAATGAGTTACGACCAACATTATATGCTGTAAATTTAGAACACAAATCCTTTACGTTATTTTTTGACTCTGGAAGTCCACGTAATATCATGGATTTGAGGACCCATCATTTGTTGTTTTCGAACTTTCCGATAGAAAAATCCGGAGTGAGACTCTCGGGTATAGGAAATAATGAATTAAATGTAATAGGCATAACTCATGTTCAATTCAAAGTCGGTAAACGCACGTTTGCCGATACATTTGTTGTTGTACAAAACATTGATATGTATCCAGCTGTGATTATAGGATACCCATCTGTGGGAAATCAAAACATTATCTTAGCCCCTGCCAAGCACGGCGTGTATATCAAAGGAAAATTCTATAAGTCTTCTAATACCTTAAAATCAGTTTTGGATAAAAAGGAGACGACAAATGTAACCGTAACGTACGTTGAAGAACCAATAACTTGTCTCACTAATAAAGAAATAATATACGCGACCCAGCAGAATTCTCGTTCACCCGTAATATCATCTTGCACGCAATCTATCGAGCCAAACGTACCTTCGAATTTAATAGTGCAAATAAAGAAAACATTACCGGGATCTGAAATATTAACCCTTTCCGACACTTTGAAAACTAACGGATTGTCTGTCACACAAGCTATTTATACAGTAGGCTCACATCAACAATGTAATATTGAAGTCTGTAATCATTTAAATAACACTTTAGTAATTCACAAAAATCAACATATCTTGGATGTAGAAGTTTATAAACATCGTATTCTTACCGTTGCTGAAATCAATCACGCTCAATCAGTTGTGGATGAATCCCTTTTGCAATCTATTAAAAATAAAATCAATAAAGACATTCAAGACGAAGAAATTCAGCAGAAAATTTTTGGACTTTTAACTAAATATCATGATGTTTTTTCCACTACGGATAAATCCTTAGGAAAAACAGATGTGATCGAGTATCAAATAAGGTTAAAGGAAAAGCAGAAAATTATCTATGTACCCTCGTACAGACTCCCTATGAAATTCCAGAATGAAATAAATGATGAAGTAGGTAAAATGCTAGAAGAAGGAGTCATTAGGAAATCAAACAGCCCTTATAATTTTCCATTAATAGTTGTACCAAAAAAAGATCGAACATGGTGTATCTGCGTAGACTTCCGTCGTCTAAACGAGGAAACGATCCCTGATCGATTCCCAGTGCCATGTACTGACGATATTTTGTCTTTGTTAGGTCAGAATAAATATTTTACCAGTTTGAACTTACTTAAAGGCTTTCACCAGATATCATTAGAAGAAGATAGTATCCCATACACAGCCTTCAGCACAGCCAGGGGACATTATGAATTTTTACAGATGCCTTTTGGTTTACGTTGTGCTCCCATAACATTTACAAGAATGATTAACATAGTGTTTGGAGACTTGTTAGGGGATATATTGCATGCCTATATGGACGACCTTGTAATCTTTTCCAACACCTTAGAAGAACATCTACGTAAATTAGAACTAGTACTACAGAGACTAAGACAACATAACTTAAGGGTAAAGATTAGTAAGTGTGAATTTTTCAAAACAGAATTAATATATTTGGGTTTCATGGTGTCAAGCCAAGGTCTTAAAGTAGTCCATGATAAGGTATCGGCTATTCGTAATTTTCCCATACCTACTAATGTCAAGGGAATACAGCAATTTCTGGGTTGTAGTGGATATTACAGGCGTTTTATACGCAACTATTCAATAATAACCGCTCCTTTAACTGATCTTACGAAGAAGGGCGTAGATTTCATATGGTCTGAGCATCATCAACAGGCGTTTAATACCTTGAAAGATGAACTGTGTAGTTCTCCTATCTTAAAATTTCCTGACTTCGGTAAGGAATTCTTCATTGCAACAGACGCCTCAGACTTAGGAGTAGGTGGGGTATTGCTTCAGCAATATGATAAACAATTTTTTCCGATAGCTTTTTTTTCTCGAAAACTGAGAACTTCCGAAAGTAAGTATGCAGTAATAGACAAGGAAGGGCTAGCTATTGTTAATTCACTAGTGCATTTTAAGTTCATAATATACGGTTATCCCGTTAAGGTTCTTACTGACTATAAACCACTAACCGAGTTCTTTAAAGGCTTCAACCACAGCCCCAAACGAACTCGGTGGCATTTGATCATTCAAGACTTTGGCGCGAGAATCGGGTATTTACCTGGGAAAGCAAATATCATTGCGGATGCGTTATCACGCAACCCTGTGTCATCTTGTACGGAGCCTTTAGCTGAATTAATAGATATATCAACATCCATGCCTATTGTTAAAACAATATCTGAACAAGAAGATTTAGGCTGGAGCGCTGAATTATTACAGACTGAGCAAAGAAAAGATCAGAAATTAGAAACAATTATAAATGCTTTGAAAGGCAATCATAAGGAAAAGGGATATATAAAGTATAAGCAGCAGAATTATATAATCAAAGATAATATTCTGTGTAGGACCATGACAAGGAAAATCCGCAATACACCACATGTAACTAACGACCAGGTAGTGGTACCAATCTCACTTATTTTCACAGTCCTGAATTGGTTGTATGCAAATCCATTACATGGACACCCGGGGTTCTCATTAATGTCACAGAAAGCCAAATCATTGTTTTATTATCATACAATGCTTACAGATATAAAAAAACACATAGCTAATTGTCACACATGTCAGGAAAACAAAGGGCATACGAAAACACCTGTCAGCCTAGGGGCTTATCCCGTGCCCAATCAACCCTTTGAAAGAATACATTTAGATTTGTTAACAGGATTTTACGAGTCAGACAAGAGGAAATAAGCACCTCTTAGTAATTGTAGATGCTTTAACTCGATATACAGAACTAATAGCGCTTAAAACTAAAACTGCGATTGAATGCGTTAGGAAGTTTTACGAGTGTTACATCTGTAAACATGGAATTCCACACATGATAATCTCAGACTCGGGTGGAGAATTTAATAATCTCTTTCTTACCTCATTGTGTGAATTCCTTAGCATAAAGAAAATAAATACCCTGATATATCACCCAAAGTCGAATGGGCTAGTGGAAAGAGCAAATAGGAAGGTTTTGAATATATTAAGAGTAACACTAGGGGGATCAGACCCCAACTGGGATATTGCAATACCTGCGGTACTGAGTACTCTGAATCATTTATATCATATATCAATTAAAATGTCACCGCATGAAGCATTGAATGGTACCCCAGTTAGAACGCCTTTCCATGTATTAACGCCTACAACTAATCTATCAAATCCTTTAAAAGAATGTATAAATGCAAGCAAAAGTCATTATGATATCCTTCGAAAGATTTTAGAAGAATCACAAATCATAATGAAAAGGAATCATGATAAAATAGCGAAGCCAACTAAAACATATAACGTGGGTGATAATGTATACATACAGGTAAATGTACGTACTGTAAAGGACTCAATTATAAACTAACACCTAAGTTTGAAGGCCCAATTAACATTTTGGAAACATTAACGGCCAATAGGTTTAGAGTTCAAAACGTATCCCAACCCACGGATGAGAGAATAGTACCATTGGCTCACATAAGAAATTAAAAAAAAAGAGAGAGGGAAAGAAGTGAGGGAAAGATTTTTATTTGTATGTTAAAAGTTTTCTTCTTAATACAGGAGTAATTACAAATATTTTTTTCGTTACAGGTTTCCAAGATGATTTTTTTGTTGTTGGGAGTGATATTGTTCGCTCAGACATTTTTCTCGTGTGGGATGAGCTCTAAAACTAAAAGTATAGATTCTAAATATGGCACTATAGTTGAAAGACAAGAAGACGTTTTTATTACATCTAGTAACGTAATTGTAAAAGTGCATATGCAAGCAATTTTTCTTCCAGAGAATGATGTCACTAGCTTAAAAAGCGCCATTTCAAGGTTTGCTGTCTCATTAGATGAGTTGCATAGAAGACATTTTCCTTTGCCTACAGAGAGTTCGCTTGGATCGACACTAAAAGTTGCAGAGATGCTATCTGATGACTTGCAAAATAAGACTTACGAGACAGAATCTTTGGCTCGTGACCTTTTGATGTGGACTGTAGGACATGAACATAAAGAGAGGCGTAACCCGTTTGTTTTTGCTGCACTAAACATCTTTGGGTCTATTGCAAGTTTAGGTTTAGGAATTTCCAATCGTCTTAAGATTAGTAATCAAAATAAGAAAATTGAGTTCTTGACTCATGAAGATGAATTGATTATGTTAGAACTAAGGAATCAGTTAGCTTCAATCAATCAAATTATGGATTTAGTAAATGAACATTCAAGTAATATCAGTCAGATTATGGAAGTACAGGATTTGTTGGCAACGTTAACGTATTATGATTAAAAAATAGATCACATACATAACAGAATTGTACATTTCGTTGAGAAATCAAAAGATTATGTAGAAGCTATCACGTTAGCAACTAAAGGTGTACTGTCACCTCATTTGTTGCCTATAAAATACTTAAAGTTAGTTCTGGAGAACGGACGGGAGAAACTAGGCTATGTTCCTTTGTTAGACGCACGTAGGTTAGAATTTTATTACAGCCTAATTACAGTAAGCGTTGAAAATAACAAGATTATGATTACAATTCCCTTTGATTCTTCTGATGCCTGGCAATCTTACAGGATATCACCATTTCCGACTTTCATGACGAATCTCTCAAATCCAGTAATATCCAGTTTGACAGGACACGTATTGATTTCCCCAGACAAGGAAACATATACGGTCATTAAAGACTTAAATCAATTAACTCACTGTTCAGACGCATTATATAGAAAAATATGTACAGCTGACTCATTTGAATTCCATAAAAACTTAATGGATTCATGCGTGTTAGGTATAGTGCTAGACGGTGCTCTCTCCCATACAAGTGAAAATTGTCTGGATAAGCTTTATCCCTTTGACAATAATGAGTTCAATTGCAGACTGAACAACGGCTCGTGGATACGATACGACAAGGACGGCTTCAATGTATCATGCCCGGACGGATCCACGTCCTATTCTCAAATCTTCGTTGCAGCAGATGGTTGTATCGGGACATCCCCTAATTCCATGGTGAGAGGGATCAGGACCATCATCAGAGAACGAGCCTACTTCGCGAACTTCACGTGGTCGACTACAATGCCATCACTACCTCTCCCATACAACAAACAAGTAGCCAAGCGGTTGATGAAATTGACCGAGATGGACCACCTGTCACCGACTTATAAAGAATTTCTTCACCCTATACTACTAGCAGGAACAGTTGTGACGGTGAAGATATTTATCGCCGTTAACATCCTTGTTTGGCGTAGGTTAAGGAACAGTTTGCAGCTCAAACGGAACGTTTTGCCATGTCCAGACAAAACTCCTTATTTAATTCATTTTAAAGCCGTTTGAAAGTGGCCACTTCATTCGCTCAAAGGAGTAAAATTGTCTTGGAAACGAGTTGTGTACGAAAAGCAGTTAGTACGCTAGTAATATGTAATTGAAGAGACTATAGAACATTTGCATTTTTAAAAATACATTTAAAAAACATTTAAAAAATAAATCATTTTTTTTTCTCTCGGCATCTAATAAAATATATAAGCCGGAATGCTAAAAGAAAAGAGAAAAAAAATAAATAAACAGAATCTATGGGCATCTAATAAAATATATAAGCCCTATATATAAACATATATATATATGTACGAAACCGTGGTACGTGTACGTACCAGGAATTCGTGTTTGTGCACCAAAATTGAATCTTTACCAAGGTAACAAATATTTTTATTAATTACCGTATTGTGTTAATCTATGTTTCTGACAAAGGTAACAATTATTCTTTAACAAGTTACCGAATCCTATGTATATCAGTATTTTTTTTGGTACCATATACAGTAATCATTTGCTAGCAATGTACCATATATGTGATCTGTATTTATCATGCATTTTTTCTTTGCTTTGGTAATATCTTTTCATATGCATTATTGTTATTATTTTTTTAATGTGCCTATTTTTCATCCTCATTTGCTTATGGCTAAAGTTAAACAAAGAATAATACATATATCCAGTCCCACTCCTAGTAAGCATATTTTGACGTGTTGTTAATTTCTTTTTTTTTTTAAATTGAGATAGCTGGCTGAGCTGATGTAATAGTCAGATATTACATGTTTAAAACACATGACGCAATACGTCATTGTAGAAGAAGAAGCTAGCGTGAGATTTGCTGTAGTCAGACAAGATCATAACAGGATGCATTTTGCAGGTCTCAGCAATGTAACATTTTTATGAAGCATAAACACAAATGCATACCGTGTGAAAGAGTTGTGTCGCCACCGGATGCAGGTGTCTTCCTAGACTAATGTAAAGTTTACATATTGTGTTTAAATGCTGAGATAACTAAATATACGATATCTGTGATATCGATATTTTAGGCAGTTCTTATCTATACTTCACCTGGAATGGTCATCCGACCAAACCAGCTATACTCCTGTGATGGAGATGTTAACACTGTTGTTTTTAAAGAATAAACCATTTTAAAGTTAACTAGATTGACTTTACTTCAAGACTCAACATCCCCACAACACATACTCAATGTGTGTTAATAACAGTAGCACACTATATATATATATATATATATATATATATATATATATATATATATATATATATATATATATATATATATATATATATATATATATATATATATATATATATATATATATATATATATACAGTATATATATATATATATATATATATATATATATATATATATATATATATATAGATATATATATATATATATATATATATATATATATATATATATATATATATATATATATATATATATACATATATATATATATATATATATATATATATATATATATATATATATATATATATATATATATATATATATATATATATATACATATATATATATATATATATATATATATATATATATATATATATATATATATGTATATATATATATATATATATATATAATATATATATATATATATATATATATAACATCCTAATCCTTGTATACAAAATATGTGCTTTATACAATGAGGTTGATTACCTTTTTAATAAGAGTACTATGACTGTCCTAAATTGGAGGGAGCAATCACTGAACTCTGTTATACGTGACGTGTACAAACTCTCATAAGGTGATGTGTTGGGGCCCTATTGATGACAGTATATTTCCATCACAATGGAGAATTCCACAAATCCTAACAATTCAGCATATTGATAGAGCAACAGTGCATCTTACTTGCCGTGGGTTAGTCAGTACCAATGGAGCGAACATAAGGGCAAGTGGGTAATCGTCTGAGAGTATAAAACTGTATATAGTGTATTCACAAACCTTTTTGTAATAAAATGAAAAACCCATGTTCGGATGTCTCATTATCCATTGACATGGGACATAATTGCTGCCAGGTGTACAAATACGTCTGTTTGTGTATATTGTGAGCAAAGTTGTTCTTTAAGCTGGTAAAATAAAAGTTCAAGATGCATAGATACACATGGACTAACATAGCAGATGCTGCTGCTGTGGGAGAATGAAGGAGCAGATGGTTATAGTGATGTCGATGAAGAATATTGATGAGAATAACAAACGCAGGACCTAAAAAATAGGTTAGACAACCTAGCCGAGTTGAACGAGAAGAGGAGCGGTACGCAACCACAGCATATCCAACGTTCATAAACGAAGTTCAAATGCACACAAGTGAAAGTACATATGCACAACCGAGTGAAGGTACGCAGCACGTCATAGTTCGAAAATTACCAGAACTCCAAGCAAGTGTTAGGCCTTTTGATGATCAGCGGCCTAATGAAATCAATCGAAGTATTTTTGAGAGACTTTGAAATAGCTACATACGGGTGGTCAGAAAGAGAGAAAGCAATTCAAGTAATTAGGTTGCTGAAAGATGCTCCGGCAATGGAGGTAATGTGTTGGCCACAAGACAGTTTAAGTTATAGTGAAGTAAAACGATGTTTAATTGAGAAATACGCCTTACCTGATGCGAGAAATGGGGACGAAAAAGAAAATTACAAACCCAAAATTCGGAAAGGTGAATCCGTTCTTAGTTTTGCAACTAGCATTTTTCGGGATTGTGATTCGTTTGCTACAAGGAGTGCCAATCTCCCATAGGGTGATAAAAAAGCGATTGCCCGTAATCATATTCGCAGATTAGTAAACCCGTATTTATGTGGTTATTTGTTCGATGACAATCGCTCGTTAGCAGACGTAGTGATGGTGATACAAAACATTCTAGACAGTTTGCCAGAAGAAAAAAGGACTGAGAATAACTGCCCGGATTCCGAGAAGGTGGCAGCCATGAGAGGCACGTACCAACCCTCAAAGCGGGGGAGGGGAGAACTTAGTCAGCAGGTGAGAAGAGTCTTCAGATGTTGGCAGTGTGGGGGAGAGAGGCACCAACTAGTGGAGTTCCCCACCCAAGGATGCCCACGCTGTTACACTTGTCAGGCCTATGGTCATCTATCTCGAGAGTGCCCAGCAAAAAATGCCAAGGGCGGGCGGGCTGTGGCACACACACACACCACCCCCTGCCAAACATTCGAAGAAAAGGAAACAGAGGAAGGGGGAGAAGAGGGACATCGATGCGCCCCTGCATGACACAGAAGCAGCAGCCGAGGCAGCGGGGAGAGTCACTACGATGTACTCGGTGGAGCAAGCACTGGGACCTCCCTTGGTACCCCCGACCTCACACCTGCAGCACTAGGGACAGGAGCAGGGGGCAGTGGGATTGGAAGCGAGGTCATTGGCACGTGCCCCACATATCCTTTTGGGCGGCTAGGAATGTTAGCAGTCAGGATTGACCTACCAGATAAGTCCATTTGAGCGCTGATCGACATGAGCCAGCGTTTCATTGATTGAAAAAGGATTCTCCTCAAACCCACTACAGTCAGCAGCATCCATCATCCTCGACACACCAGGAGGAAATAAACTACACGCAAGGCATACAACGATCGTCAACTTTAAGGTGGGATCTGTGAAGTTTACTCATGATTTTTGGTCTTGCCCACCTTAGGAATTCCAAGAATCAAGGCTATACTTGGGTTATATTTTGTTATTAGTAATTAAATATGCATTTGCAGGAAAACGATAGAATAACAGTAAAAGCAGGAGGGAGCATTTTGCCCATAGAAAGTCTTGAGACAGTAAGTGCTTGGGCGGGAAAGTAGGGACAATTAAGTAAGGTAACAGCTGTACCTGAAAGAGAAGTATTGCCCTCCCCCCCCCCCCCCCTCCTGGCACTTACAAGCATATCCGTGACCCGGTGTCAGCCTCTTCCGACGGCAACCAAGGTCGTCGTTAAACCCATGACAATTGGGAACACGTAGTCTTAGAGGGTTTGTCAGAAATAAAACGGATTTTGACGTAGGATAAATCTATTTTTGGGTGAGATAGCCATGTCGTCCTGATGGAAGTTCCTTCCGAATGCTTCCTACTGTATAATATTTCTGAGAGTGATATTACAAGAGAATTACCATCAGGTATCACGGGGTTCTAACCCCCGGAACGACTATCCTAAGATATCGTGTATAATCAGGGATGTATCCGTAGATAACCACAGATATCTGCACTCCAAACAGATTTAACCCAGTCTATGAATCTAAGGAGGAGGATAGGTGAGGAGCTGTTACATATCCACTCCCTTCATAATACTGTTCGTCTCTGATAAACTATTCCAATTTTCGCAGCTTACCTACACGTTCGTGATTTTGTCAAGAGCGCCTTTTCTCAGCTTTTTGGAGTAATTTGTCAAATAAAGTTGTGTTAGGAAGTGATTCTGTGTGAATTAGAGTTCTGTGAAATTGCTAATAATGGAATCTTGGGAGCCACAACTCCAGCCCGTACAGACGAATGCACTCAGAACTTGATTTTGCAAGCACGAAAACTATGTCATCAAGAATGTACACCTGTAGTTAGTAACATTGTTAATAATTACTCCGATGTAATTGCAATTGGAGACGAGTCAACCGGGAGGATTGATCGATTTCCCATTAGTATTGAAACTGGGCAGGCGTTGCCGATCAGGTCAAGGCCTTATAAGGTACCCATTCATTTCCAGGGAAAGATAGAAAGGGGAATTAGTAAATTAAGGGAACAAGGGATAACTGAGGAGAGCGAATCCCCCTGGGCTTCTCCAATTGTAGCTGTTAGGAAAAAGGATGGCTCGGTAAGATTGTGTGTTGATTACAGGAGGTTGTATGCAGTCACTAAGGATAATGCATTTCCATTGCCCTCGCTCGAACAATTACTTGTGAATGTATGGGATAGTAAATATTTTACAACAATTGATTTAAAACCTGGATACAATCAAATACCCATTCAGGAAGACAGTGAATGTAAAACGTCATTTATAACTAACGATCAACTATTTCAGTTTAATTTTCTTCCTTTCGGTGTTAAAAATGCTCCGAGTCATTTTTCTAGAGTAATAATGGCAGTTTTGTCTTCTTTAATTGGCCATAATGTTCTTATTTATTTAGAGGATATCATAATTACAGTGAAAACAGCCGAAGAACATAATACAGTAATATTCGTAAAGTTTTAGAAGCATTGCGACTTAATGGTATGAAAATATATTTGTCAAAGTGCAAATTTTTCTGTAAACAGGTCAGATTTTTAGGTCACAGAATTACCCCAGAAGGTATCCAACCCTGCCCCAGTAAAGCAGAAGCTATTAGAGATTTCCCCATGCCACGTACCCCTAAGGCAGTTGCTGGGTTCCTTGGACTCGCTGGGTATTACCTTAAATTTATAAGAGGTTTTGGAGAGATAACGAGACCCTTAGATGCTTTAAAGAAACAAAAAGTAATAAATTGGGGAGTGGAAGAAAAAAGGGCCTTTAACCATTTGAAAACTGCCTTGACTAGCAATGACTTACTCGCATATCCTAGATTTGCTTGTCCGTTTTTGTGACGACAGATGTGAGTAGCGTAGCTATTGGAGGCGTAATTTCTCAACGAGATGATAAAGGTAGAGAGCGACCCATTTGTTTTGCTTCCAGGGCATTAAAAGGGGCAGAAAAGAAGTATAATATATCCGATCGGGAGGCACTGGCTATTCTTTGGGTTCTAGAGAGGCATTGGATCTTTTTATTAGGTCAGCCAATTGAGTGGCAAAGTGATCATCACCCCCTACATGATTTATTTTACAAAGGTGACTTGACGTCTAGACAAGCGAGATGGATTGAAAGATTGTTAGAGTTTAACATAAAGGGGTTTGGCTACATAGAAGGTAAAGTAACAAGGTAGCTGATGCCCTCTCTAGAGGTGCAGTAATAGGAGTAATAATTAGGGCACAAAAGAGGAACGAAGAATGAAACCAAAATATTGAAAATGCCCATCAAAATAGAGAACGGGATGTGAATTCAAAAGGGGAGCAATTAGAAAATAAGATGTGGGTGCCCGAGGACATGACCAGGGGTGTCCAGAATGAGTGCCCTGATAATGCAGGTGTGGTTGACTTGGGAGGTTGTGACATGAAGGAAGTCCGAGAGGAACAGAAAAAAAAGGAATGGATGGAAAGAGTGCGAGCAGTGATTAAAGGGGAATCGGAGTTATCCATCATTTCTGAATGTGCCTAGTGAGGATTTTTTTATAGAGAATAGTATCTTATATTGTGCTTACGAGGAGAGGGGAGGGAAACTTTGTGCACGGGTAGTTCTTCCTCCCTCTATAATTAATCGAGCTATCCACATTGTACATGCAAGTCTGTATGCAGGGCATTTAGGGATTGATAGAACATTAAGGAGAGCACAAGAATCCTTCTTTTGGTTATGTATGAAAAAATCAATAGAAAATTATATAAAATGTTATGCTTGTAACTGTTTCAAAGACCATAAAAACACTACCAGAAGCCAGAAAGTGGCCTGTGATTCCTATTAAATTTTATAGGGTGCATATGGATGTGGTAGGACCATTTCCTACTGGTTTAACACAACATAAGTATATATGTGTATTTGTGGATGCATTTACTCGTTACACTCATACTTACGCATTGTTGGATAAATCAGCAAATTCTTTAGCCCAGGCCCTGTGCTCTTTCATTACTAGGTTTGGTTGCCCGAAAATTTTGATAAGTGATAATGGCCTCGAGTTTATAAATAAATTGGTGAAATCGGTCACAGATTTGATGAAAATTTAACACTTTTCAGTGACCGCATACAGGCCTTCAGCTAATGGCTTAGTATATAACATAATAGGGTAGTGGTGCGAATTTTACGTTGCTCAGTGGCTGATGACCCCTTTCATTGGCACACCATGCTTCCTACAGCTGAGCTAGCTTTGAACATTGCATACAATGCTTCGCTCAGGGACACGCCTTTTTTTTTTTAAGTGTATGGTCAGGATCCTGTGTTACCATATACTGTCTTGATTAATTCGCAACAGTTGCCAAATTATTCAACTGAGCAATACCGTGTCTATTTACTAAATCTCTTAAGGAGAGTAATGAACACCACTGAAAGGTTTTTGAAAAGAGCTAATGAAAAACGCAGATCAAAGTATGATGGTTGGTTCAAAATTACACCGGTAAAAGTATTTGTGGGCGTTCTTGTATATTTGAAAAGATTACAAACTAGGAAACACAAACTAAACCCAGTGTATTTGGGTCCGTACCAAGTAACGATGGTTATTAAATCTAACACAGTTGTGATACAAAGCATTATTAATGGCGCAGTGTCTGAATATCATGAGGCACACATACATGTGGTGCCGGAAGAGGTAGTTTTCAAAAGTGTCAATCAGAGTGTACCTCCTTACCCCTGCATACGTGACATCCCTTGAGTTAATGAGAATTTTTTTTTCTTTGCTGTTGTTGTTGTTTGAACAGACCTCATTTCTTCTTTTGACATGTTTTAAATAAACTTGGTGATAACAATGTGTTCTTATGTTGGTGCTTAATGTATACAGTAAGTAAAGTGTAGTGATAATTTTGCTGAAAGTAACGATACGTATGACATACTGCTGAGTGAACCTAAAAACAAATAGAGAGAGGTTAAACAGGTCAGGTGAGATCCGTCAGGCAGATGCTGTATTATTTATGTATGATATGATTCCTGGTTGCTGGGGCTGGGGCGGTTCCCAAAGACCAAGTGGCTACGGGATTAAAGTTTAGCCTCGAGGAAAGGCAGTGTTAGAGAATGAGTAGATATGAATACCTTATACTTTAGAGTTGTAAGAGAAGGGCAGGAAGATGAATGATTTTCTCGGGAAAACGTCTAGTGGCCACCGATTGATAGTTAAAAGTGCAAGTGTAGTAGTGATTTTAAAAACGGCAAAACAGTGGTGGTGAGTTGTGTTGCAAAATTATGCCGTAAACCCGGACAAGTAAATTCGAGTGGTGAAGGAATATCTAATCCTACCCCTGTCCTGCCCAAAAGGCCCGTATTGCTAGCAACCAGAGGGAGGTTATTGATGAGATTGTGTAATACCGATGTTGATATGGTTTTTTTTCACTTTGGGTATTCTGTATTTCAGTTGCAAAAGTCATAAGAAGATATGAGTGAAATTACTTATTATATTGTGTACATTTTTACATGCAATATTTCATTTTTTATTTTAATGTGAAAGATATCAGTTCTTTAGGGCAATTTCTTGGTGATCTCTATGTATATATTTCATATTGCATTTCTGTCTAGTACATGCCATGCCATGTACTATTGCGGGTCAGAGTGTCCTTCATATATCAAAGACTAGAGAGGACGAGTGCGCACCTCCCCACGGAGTTAGGAGTTGGGGGGGGGGGGGGGGGGGAAGTAATGACCTAATTCTTGTATGCAAAATATGTGTTTTATACAGTGAGATTAATGACCTTTTTAAGAGTACAATGACTGTCTTAAATTGGAAGGAGCGATCACTGAATTCTGCTATATGTGACATGTACAAACTCATGAGGTGATGTGTTGAGGCCCTATTGGTGACAGTATATTTCCATCTCAGTGGAGAATTCCACAAAACCTAACAATTCAGCATATTGAAAGAGCAACATTGCATCTTACTGGCAGAGGGTTAGTTAGTACCAATCGAGTGAATATAAGGGCAAGTGGGTACTCGTCTGAGAGTATTGAACTGTGTATAGTCTATTCACAAACCTTATTGTAATGAAGTGAAAAACCCATGCCATATAAACACAACTTTTTCATGAAGCTTGTAGGTTGAGATTTTTTACCGATAATTCACTAGGTCATAACAACCGATGCTGGCTGTAAGTATATATATATATATATATATATATATATATATATATATATATATATATATATATATATATATATATAATTATATATATATAATATATATACATATATTTATATATATATATATATATATATATATATATATATATATATATATATATATATATATATATATATATATATATATATATATATATATATATATATATATATATTTATATATATATATATATATATATATATATATATATATATTATATAATATATACATATATATATAATATAATTACTATATATATATATATATATATATATATATATATATATATATATATATATATATATATATATATATATATATATATATATTTATATAACGGATTTTGAGCGAAGCGAAAAATCTATATTTGGGTGAGATAGCCATGTCGTCCTGATGGAAGGTTCCTTCAGTAGCTTCCTAAGGGTATATATGACTACAGTAGATATTCCCAGAGAATTAAACTAAAGGTTTCACAGAATTCTTACTTCTGGCGCGAGTACCCATAAGGTTTCCCTTTAGGATATCGTATAACAACAGGGGACGTATGCTTGACACGCCACATAGATATCTGCACCCCACATAGCGTTTACGCTTCGAGGGGGAATAGTGGCAAGTTATGGGAGGAGCCGTTACTAAGTTCTCCTCCTCCGTTTCTGTTTTGGTACTCGGTGACGTCAACATCCGGCCGCCATGTTGGCCGCCATCTCGGATGACGCCGCCGGAGCGTGCCATCGTCATTCCTTTCGGCGTTTATGCCAGCCTCCATGATACAATAAGATTAGGAGGAGTCTGTCAAGGCCGAATAGAGAACAAGGGCGGGTCCATCAGGACGATATGGCTATCTCACCCAAAAATAGATTTATCTCTTCCCTCAAAATCCGTTTTTTGGGCTCAAGCCATGTCGTCCTGATGAAAGTGTACCAGAGAATTAATTTATCGTGGATTTTTCCCCTTTTTTGTAGTGCCTTTCGACTTCTGAACAATATTCCTTTAGTCTGATGACCACAGAGACCTGTGGCATATCTGTCACATGCCACCTCAGATAAGCATATACCATGTTACTGCTTCCTGCCCCCTTGGCAGGGAAGTCCTGATTGGACAGAAGGAACATCTTGAAGTTGCTTGATAGAGGAACTCACCTAGTCTCGGAGATACCTGCCGGTCACAGGGCCAGATAGAGAAGGTAAGTATACTCGTGTTGGAACAAGTTACCTTAATCTAGATGAGCATGCATCAAGAGAATAAGTTTATAACCTTGTTCATAAAATATCAAAACAAAGGGTAATAAAGTTTGTAACAGTATTTTATTTCATGAGAAAGAGAGGGCGAAATGAGACGCACAGGGTAACCTAATACTCTATTATTCATTAAAACAGGATTAGCATGAAATAGGTAAAAAAAATTTACAATAATCAATGCAATTAAAAACATAGACTAAAGACATCAAAGAAGTGGGTGTGGAATCTGAAAGGGAAAAACTTGCCATAGCACACATAAGTTCCAGAGGAACTATAAAGTCTTTCTAGAAAGTCTCATATACACTTCATGTTAAAACATGTGGTACACATGTTACAATCTATGTTACTTCACCTTGTAGAAGAACAGTCTTTAGCATCACTAGGTGGCACTTAAATTCACTATGTTTCGCACTGGGGTCAACACAGGCACCCATGGAGTTAGAGTCCCGAATAACTCACTGTTCTACGCAGCACTAAGTAGCAGGTTTTAGTACACTACCTGCTACCACCACATGGCGTCGCAACTCTTGCACCTGCTTTGCGTAGTGTTTGAAAAACACTTTCGATGATTTCCAGCCCGTTAAGGAACAGACTCTCGAAGTCCATCGTTTGGAAAAAATTCAGGGAAGAGGTGACTTTCCTGGGATCATGACCTGTGGGTGTACTGTCAGGATCCGCTCTGCGAATAAAGTAGGTGATCTTCGCCCTTAGTTGTTTGGGTGACAAATCAGACCCTGATGTTTCTCCTTTAAAGAGCTGTCCTCCGCCAAAGTCTAAAGTTCTTCGAAGATAGACCTTTAGACTCTCTACTGGGCATAGAGAGACATCTTCCTTCAGGGGGCAGATTCTCCAGGGGCCCACCGTTTGGTGGGAAGCTCGTTCTTGGCGAGAAACGTTGGGTCAGGAAAGAGGGTAAGTTCACCTGTGTCAGCAAACGGTATCTGACCCTCTTCTCTTGATAAAGCCACAATCTCACTGACTCGGGCTCCCGAGGCGAGAGAAAAAAGGAAAATCACTTTTTGAGTCAAATCTTTCAGAGGGCAAGACTCGTTGTCCAGACTTGAGGCAAATTGGAGCACCTTGTCGAGAGACCAGGAGATAGGTCTCGGAGGAGGTGCAGGATGGAGTCTAGCACATACCTTTGGCAGCTTATTAAAGATGTCGTCGGACAGGTCGATCTGGAAGGCATAGAGTAGTGGTCTTGTCAAGGCCGGTTTGCAGGTAGTAATCGTGTTGGCTGCCAAGCCCTGTCCATGAAGGTGAATAAAGAAGGACAGACAAAAATCTACAGAGATTTCCGTAGGATTTTTAGCCTTGACGAAGGACACCCATTTCTTCCAGGAAGACTCGTATTGCCTTCTGGTAGATTTAGTTTTGTATTCCTCTAGGAAGTCCAAACTTTTCTTCGAGATCCCAAACCTCTTCTTAATGGCTAGGGAGAGAAAATCATGAGCTGTAGGTCTCTGGTTTTCCTTGATGAAGCGAAGACAGTCAACTTCTGAACTTGCTGGGATGGAACTGGGTCTGGCAGGGGAATTATCTTGGGTTGTAACTCCAGGATTAGGGGGAACCAGTTGCTCCGTGGCCACTTGGGTGCCACTAGGGCTGCTGTGCCTTGGAAGGTTTTCAGCTTGGTGAGGACTTTCAGCAGAAGGTTGGGTGGAGGGAACAGGTAAATCTTGGACCATATGTTCCAATCCACTGCTTCCACTCTGGGGTCCTCGTAAGGGGCCACGTAACGAGGAAGTTGTTTGTTGTCGCTCGTCACAAAGAGGTCAATCTGCAGTTCCGGGACTTGGCAAGAGATGAAGGAGAATAAGTCTGCGTCTAGGGACCATTCTTACTCTATCGAGGTTGTCCTTGATAGAGCATCCGCCGTCACGTTGCTGAATCCTTGAAGGTGAACTGCTGAGAGCTGCCATCTCTTCTTTTCTGCAAGGCGGAAGATAGGCAGAAGCACTTGGTTGAGTTGGGGCGATCTTGAGCCCTGACGGTTGAGACATCTGACCACAACGGCGCTGTCCAGAGTTAGACGGATGTGGGACGAGGGTCGTGGAGACAGCCTTTTCAGAGAAAGAAGGACAGCCATGGCCTCCAAGAAGTTGATGTGGAACGTCTTGAATAGGGGAGACCATGTTCCTTGGACTTGTCGTTGAGGGGAGTGACCACCCCCCCCATCCTTCTAGCGATGCATCCGTGTGGATAACGACCGACGGAGGTGGAGGTTGAAGGGGAACTGATCTCTTCAGGTTCTTTGCCTCCGACCATGGCTTTAGGGGTGAGCGAAGCCTGGTTGGAAGAGGTCTCTTGAGATCTCTTCGAGCGATGGATGCGTATCTTCTCCAGACTCCCGATGCATCCTTTAGCTGTGCTCGTAGCACTGGGTCTGTCACTGAAGCGAACTGGAGGGAGCCGAGGACCTGCTCCTGTTGACGTCTTGAAATCCGTTTGGATTTTAGGAGTCTCTTGACAGATTCCGCTATTTCCTTCCTTTTCTTCGGAGGGATGGAAAGACGGTGTGACTGAAGGTTCCAATGGATTCCTAGCCATTGAAACTTCTGAGCTGGAGAAAGTCGAGACTTCTTGGTGTTGATTTTGAAACCCATATGTTCCAGGAATTGGGTCACTTTTCTTGAAGCTTGCAAGCATTCTTCTGAGGATGCGGCCCATACCAGCCAATCGTCCAGGTAAGCCATCACCTGGACGCCTTGAAGGCATAGCCATTGGACGATCGTTTCTGCGAGCTTTGTGAAGATCCTTGGAGCTATGTTGAGTCCGAAGGGCATAGCTCTGAAGGCGTATTGCCTTCTTTGAAGCCTAAATCCTAGGTAGGAGGAGGCCTGGCGATTCATTGGAATGTGCCAGTAGGCGTCCGCCAAGTCTATCGAGACTGTGAATGCCTTTTGGGGCAGTAAGGCTCTGATGTGCTGAAGAGTTAGCATCTTGAATTTGTTGTTCACGATGAACTTGTTGAGAGGGGACAAGTCCAGAATAACTCTGAGTTTGTCGGAGTCCTTCTTGGAAACACAGAACCTGGTGGACTCCACCCTCTTGATCACCTTCTTGTTCAAGAGTTCTTGGATGTATTCTTCCAGGACGGGGGTGGAGTGTTGGAAGAATTGATGGAAGGTTGGAGGTGGTGAAACCCAGCTCCACCCAAGTCCGTTCTTGATGATGCTGTGAGCCCAAGGATCGAAGGTCCAATGATCCTGGAAGAGGCGGAGTCTTCCTCCCACCGGAAGCATTTCATTGCTTCTGGTTTCCCGAGGGTTTGCCACCTCGGCCGCCCGCTCCCCTCCCTCCTCTCCCTCTGGAAGGGCGTCGAGAGAAATCTCTGCCGGAGCCTCTATCTTTGGGATGAAAGGTAGTGGATTGCCTTTCATAGGCAGGGGTAAAAACTGGTGACTGGGCCACCACCGGCTGAGGGACCAACTGAAAGGTCTGTTGGGGCTGAGCCACCAACTGGGGAGTAGCGGGTGCCGGAAACTGGCGCTTAGCCTGTCGCTGCTGAAGCCTAGGCTTGTGAGACTTCTTCTTAGGCTGGGGGCCCTCATCCTGAGAAGATTTCCTCTTTCTGGACATGCCCCACTTGTTGAGATGGTTCTGGTTCTCGGTGGTGGCTCTGTCTACTATCTCTTTCACGAGATCACCGGGGAAGAGGTTTTTCCCCCAAATGTTGGAGGATCTCAGTTTCCGGGGTTCCTGTTTGACGGTAGCGTCCGTGAACACGAATTTCCTACAGACTCTCCGAGCCCTGATGAAGCTGTAGAAGTCTTTCGTCAGGGTGGTGAGATGGGTCTTAGCTAAGACCATATACATATCTGGTGTCCTAGTGTCCCCGGCCATTGTTTCCAATTGCACTTGGAGGGAAAGGGAGGCGGCCAGTCTCTCTTTCGTATCCAGCTCCTGACGCAGAAGGTATTTGGAGAGCTTAGGGAGGTTCTCAGTAAACTGACGTCCTGCTACGTCAGCCTCCAACTTTCCTACCGAGAAAGTTAACTGGATGTCTTTCCAGTTCTTGTTGTCAGGAGGTAGGGCGAGGGAGAGGGGCCTACATTCCTCCAATGTAGGGCAAGGTTTCCCTTCCTCCACCGCCTTCAACACTGCCAGCAAGGACTTTTCGGCAAAGGGGAAGACCATGGTGGCAGGAGCAAAAAAGGATGGATGTTTCTTGCTAAGGGTCGGCACCTTGGAGTTGGTGTAGCCCTTGCTCTTAAGGTTTCCGGGCAAAAGAGATTGAGCCTTAGCATGGTCAAAGATTATGACCTCCTTAGGCTCGGTTTCCTCCTTGGAAGCTGGCTCGGACTTGAGACGGATGTAACAATCTGGATACGCCTCAAAGCTAGGCCAAAACTCCACCTCTTCAAGGGGGACAGCGCCTAGCTTGTCATTGACGAAGATTCGTCCACTTGTGCTTGGCATGTGCTCGGCATGCCTCCAGGGGTTGGTCACTGAGCAGGGGGAAGATCTTTGATGTTGATCTTCCTGACCGACTGTTTCGACAGACGGAGAATCTCCCTCTTGAGGTCTTCTTGTCCTTTTCGGTACCTCTCATCCAGGAGGGCCACTAGGGCTGGATACTGTCCTGGTTCTCCAGTAACGACGGAGTAGGAGTAGGCGTCGATGAAGTAGAGGGGACGGGTTCCGTTACGGCAATGGAAGTGACGGAGGGGGTGCGTGCGACCTCGCCCTCGGAGTCCGGAGCCTCCACATGCTCCTCCTCTTCTTGACCCTCGGCCATCAGGGTCCTTTCGGTGATGTCTGATACCTCCGACATCTGTTCCACCTCGTCAAGATGGAAGTCTTGCAGTGTGTCCGAAACGTCCGGTTCAACCGTCAGCTGGACGCAGGGGATCTCGGCCTTTGGGATGACAGCATCCGCAGATGCCTTTGGGAAGAGCAAAGCTCTCATCTTCTCACTTGGGAGACAGGTCCCCGTGGCATTCTTTTGGAAACCATGCATCCATCCATTTGCGCACTTTCTCTCGGGCAACGTCCCTGGCCTCCGCAGAGGGAGGGTCCTCGAACGCTTCGTGGAGCAAGTCCTTGCAGTTAGTGCAGACCTGCGGGTCCCAATACCGGAGAGTCCCCTTGGTGATGGAACAGCTGGCGTGGGTTCGGCACACCAGGTGGCCGTAGAAGTCCGGACGCCGAACGTTGCAGAAGGGGCTCTCACACCGGACATACTCCTCCTGTAAATGAAAGGGGGAATGAGTCTGCGGAAGTCATATACAATGACTTAAAGTAAAGACTTAAAGTAATCTTAGATTAGCATTAAAGTTATTTACCTTAATATAAGATTCCTTTTCTTGTGTAAGCTTAGAATAGTAAGCTGGAAAAGAAGCAGAAAAGACACATACATGTGCATCCCACCCAGACAATTGCCATGACCCCACACCGAGACTAATTCTAGGGGCTCTTAAAGAGCCTAAGAGATGGAAGAGATATCCACAATGGATTAAGCACAGCTTAGGCTTCCTCTGGAGAATTAGTCATGGTGAGAAGGGGAAAAACTGAGTTCATTCAATTTAGGATAAGAAATGGGGGGGAGAAGTAATCCCTCCCTAATCAGATGGGTCCCGGCAAGGGACGGCGCATGGATGCACAGAGTATGCTGGAAATATTTTTACTGCATAACTATACATCATAGTTGTTCCGTAACCGAAATACAAACCACGCTATTTACATTGGGTTTACCTTTTAGCGTAGCTGAAATGACGAGCCAATAGTTTTTAACGAGGGTTAATTACCCCCGCGCTAGTTAGCGGGGGGTAGGGGAAGGGTAGCTTGCTACCCCTTCGCCCCCCCCCCCCCCACACACACACACAGGTGATTTGCTTTACTTCACTTTTGGCTCCGGCGATGAACAGACGTGTCTGTCCATCGTCCTCGTTGACAGCCTTTAATCTTTTTTCTGCTTTTTCTCTACAGCGTGTGTGTGTGTTTGAAGTTGACCACCTTTATTATTGCTATGCGTACGTGCCCTGGAATTGCCGGCCGCTCTTGTGGCACCTTTATGTCGGCCACGGATACGGATCCTCACACCCTTTGCCCGCAGTGTCGAGGCCGACGGTGTGACCAGGAAAATATGTGTAGTGAGTGCAGGGAGTGGTCTGCCTCCCAGTGGGAGAGGTTTGGCCGCCGGCGTAAGAAGAAGTCCAAGAGAGAACGTTCTCCTTCTGGGGTTGCCTTGAAGGAGGAAGGTTCTCGGGACTCTTCTTTCGTCGCCCAAACCTCCCCCTCGTTCGGCTCCTAAGGAGAGTCAGCCGAGTGGTAGCGCAGGCCCTAGTTCTGTTTCCCGACCTTGGGTGGGGGGAGAGGGCGTCGCCTCCCATAGCGGGGCGGTTCCCCCTCTTTCTCCGGGGGAGGTTATTGATAATTGACTGTCTAATGATGATCTTTTACAGATTTGGGCTTCCCTGGGGCTTAAGGGCTTGCCCTCCAGGGTTGCCCTGATTGACCTTGTCCAGTTGGGGGCCGCCGTTAAGCAGTCGCCGGTGATAGCAGAGGTAGACCCTCTGTCTATCGTCGACGTCGTGGTGGCAGAGGCCTCCGACGGTGCGGGGCAATCCTCTGCAGGTGCAGTTTAGGATGTTGGTGCTGACGGCTCTCCTCCCCCTTCCGTACATCCTTCGAAGGGGGAAGGGAGTCCCTCGGGCTCGTCTACTGTCCAGCTTCCCTCTAAGGGGAGTGCCTTGACTGAGACTCCCCTTTGGAGGACTGATGGTCCAGATGATCTTCCTCGTTGCCGCCTTCGCCGTAAGGCTCACCGTCCGCTGCATCGCAAGGGCCTCCCATCCCCTTATAAGGGTGTTAAGAGGCGCCTTTTTGGATCTCCTTCTTCCGAAGGTGACTCTCCTCGTCGTATTCAGCCTACAGCTCCAGCTTCTTTAGACCTCTCTGGGGATCGGTCTCCTACTCCTGCTAGAACTTCACCTTCTGGGGACCTCGTCACCCGACGGGCAACGGTCCCTTCGGGGCAAAGGGATTCTTCCCTTTCACGTGCAGCATTAGCGCACAGGCGCTCTCCTGCTCGTCAGCGCTCTCCTGCTCGTCAATGCTCTCCTGCTCGTTAGCGCTTACCTGTTCGCCGGCGCTCTCCTGATGTTCGCCTCCTTCTCGCCAGCGCTCTCCTGAGGACACCCTTCAACCTGTGGTTCCTGAAGAGCGCTCAGCGCGCCAGCGTTCCCCTGCTCGCCCTTCTGCAGTGTTAGCGCACAGGCGCTCTCCTGCTCGTCAGCGCTCTCCTGTTCGTCAACGCTCTTCTGAGGATCATCGTCTCTTGCTCGCCAGCGCTCCCCTGTGGTCTCTGAATATCCTGCAGTCCCTGTTGGGCACCCTGCGCGCCATCAGTCTCCTGAGCGCTCTCACGATCGTCAGCTTGTTCCTGCTCAACATCGCCCGCGTTCTCCAGCGCGTGTTTCTAAAGCACATGTTCGCCCACGCGCCTACGCTCTTCCTGTTCCTGTTCGTGAACGCGCCGCACCAACTGTTCCTTCACAGGATTTCACGCGTCGCCCTCTCGCTCGCCAGCGATCACCTGCTCGCCAGCGTTCGCAGACGATTCTACAATCGCCTGCTCGTCAGCATTCTCCTATTCGTCAGAGATCACCTGGACATCGGCGATCTCCGGATCGCCCGCGTGACTTACCGCCTGCGCGCACGCGGTCTCCAACGCGTCGTCGCCCAGAGATTCTGGAAGGACATGGTTCGCCCTCTGCTAGCTCGCCCTCGCGCGATCGTTCGCCTGCGCGTCCTACGCGTTATCGCTCGACAATGCGTCACCATGCGACAACGCGCCATCGCTCGCCTGCGCACCAGCGTTCGTCAGCGCACCACCGATCGCCTACTCGCAATCGCTCTCCTTCGCGCTACAGGTCTCCTGACCAACGTCGCCAGCGACCTTCGGAGCGCTCTCACTCGCCCACGCGACAACGCGTTCCCTCGCCATCGCGCCAACGCATTCATTCGCCGGCTCGCCCACGCGCTCGTTCGCCTGTACGCCCTCGCGCCTACTCGCCTGCGCGCCCGCGCGACCGCTCGCCTGCGCGTCCGCGCGTCCGCGCGACCGCTTGCCTGCGCGACCGCGCGACCGCGCGACCGCTTGCCTGCGCGCCCGCGCGACCGCTTGCCTGCGCGCCCGCGCGACCGCTTGCCTGCGCGCCCGCGCGACCGCTTGCCTGCACGCCCGCGCGACCGCTTGCTGCGCGCCCGCGCGACCGCTTGCCTGCGCGCCCGCACGACCGTTTGCGTCGAATTTCTCAGCCAGTGATAGCAGCAGGAACGCGTGTTCCCAGACAGTGCTCTGGATTGCCTCCATCTAAACGCAGGACTGTTGTGCAGGACAAGGGAGACACTTCAGAGAGGTCAGTGCATCTTTCTTCCCCTCCTTCTTTTCAGGCAGGTCCAGTGGTGTCCACTCCGAAGGATCGCCCGATCCCTTTCCCTCCAGCGAGGATTTCGGACTCTGTGTCCGTGGAACAAGAGACTTGATTTGGTCCTCTGATGCGGGCGTTAGTGAGGGTAATAAAACCAGCACTCGCCGATCAGGGCAACAAACCAACGGCTGCCTCTCCTACGCTGAAGAGAAAGAGAGGAGTGGACTTCGTGGTGACTTCCTCAGGGCGAAGTTGGTTCCTAAGAGGTCTGTTGGGAAGGCCCCTTCTCCTGCTCGAGCGTTTTCTCCTTCTCCCGTGGACGAGGCTTTTCCGTCCTCGGGTGAGTCCAGTGAAGCGATAGTCTTCCCCTCAGCACCAAGGGGGGAGCCTTCTCTTCATGGAGGAGAATCGTCTCGTGCGGAAGGGACTATTCGAACCTCTTTGTTGGGATCCTGTATCCCTCCCAGGAGGGAATCCAAGTACTCCAAGACCATCCCGAAATCATCTTTGAGGATTCGCCAGGAACCCGCGGCTCCCCGTAAGAACGTCCACGCTTCGCTCCAGGAAGAGATTCCGGGGACAGGAGACTTAGCTGCCAGCCCGCAAGGAGGAGATCAGCAGGAATCTAAACATGCCTTCTGGCAGGTCCTGAGCCTGATGAGGCAACTCAACGGGCTCATGGACCCCGTGATCGCCCCCCGAGAGGGCAAGGACACTATCTTGGACGAGGTGTTCGACGTTCGGAAGGCCCCTAAGTCCAGGGCGGCTCTGCACTGGTCTCGGGGTCTTAAGAGTGCCAGAGCCAGGGCCAACGCCCAGCTCGCGATTCTTGCCTCCTCCAGTCGTTCCTCTGCCGGGAACAAACTCATCCCTCCTCCTCGTCTTCAGCAGAGGAGGTATTTTGAGATCTTGGGTGAGTCCAGTCTCGCTCTTCCTCTCCATCACTCCGTGGAGGAGCTGGCGAAGGGAGTTCCCCTTGAGAAGCTCTCTGCCCGGCAGGTGTCGTTCTCGGCATCGGAGATCCTGAGCCATGAGAAGGTCGCGAAGTGTGCCATGCAGGCCACTTCGTGGTTGGATTTTTGGCTAGGAACTCTGGGCATCCTATTGCGCTCCGAGGACTTGTCTAAGGAGACCAATAGGAAGGCCCTGGAGACCTTCTTACTCTCGGGCACCCACTCCATCGAGTTCTTGGCGCACCAGGTCACCACCCTGTGGGCCAACTCGGTGTTGAAGCGGCGTGATGCGGTGACCGAGAGATTCCATCCGAAGGTCCCCGCCGTGGATGTGTGTAGGCTCAGACATGCTTCCCTTCTTGGGGAGAATCTGTTCGAGCCACAGGACATGGAGCGAACGGCTGAGAGGTGGAGGAAATCTAGCACGGACTCCCTCCTCCATAAGGCCCTTACAGCTCGGCCCTATAAGCCTCCAGCTCCGCCGCAACAGCAGCAGCAGCCTCGTAAGGCTCCAAAGCAGGCATCGGCAGTTAAGAAAGTGGTGTCTAAGCCCCAGCTCTTTCCAGCCAAGGTCAAGAGGGGCGGCATATCCTCCAGGGGAGGCAAGACTCCTAGGGGTAGCGGCCACGGCCGCAAACCCTAGGGGTGGCAGTCCCCCTGCGTGTCCACCTGTGGGGGGATGCCTTCAGCGTTGCGTCCGCAGGTGGCAGCAACACGGGGCCGATGCTTAGACGGTCTCCGTGATCGGCCAAGGCTATCGCGTCCTGTTCACAACATCTCAACCTCCCCTGACAGCGAATCCAGTGTCGTTGAGCTCCTATGCCACGGGGTCGGCAAAGGGGCTGGCCCTTCAGGCCGAAGTCGAGACCATGCTAAAGAAGGGTGCTCTCCAGGAGGTCGTCGACGGCTCCCCAGGCTTCTTCAGTCGACTCTCTTGTAAAGAAGGCGTCTGGAGGCTGGAGACCTGTCATCGACCTCTCGGCTCTGAACGGGTTTGTCAAGCAAACCCGGTTCAGCATGGAGACAGCAGACACGGTCAGACTTGCGGTGAGACCACAAGATTTCATGTGCACACTGGATCTAAAGGACGCGTACTTCCAGATCCCAATCCATCCGTCTTTCAAGAAGTACCTGAGATTCTGCCTAGACGACAAGATCTACCAGTTCAAGATGCTGTGTTTCGGTCTCTCCACAGCTCCTCAGGTGTTCACCAGAGTGTTCACCCTGATTTCATCTTGGGCGCACAGGAACGGCATTCGTCTCCTTCGTTATCTGGATGATTGGCTGATCCTAGCAGACTCGGAATCGACCCTTCTTCGGCACCGAGACAGGCTTTTAGGTCTTTGCCAGGATCTGGGGATCGTGGTAAACCTCGAGAAGTCCTCTCAGCAGCCGTCCCAACGACTAGTTTATCTAGGCATGCTGATAGACACCAATCTCCACAAAGCCTTTCCATCAGACGACCGGATAGCAAGGCTGAGGAGGGTGGCAGAACCCTTCCTCAGGCGAGAAGAGCTCCCCGCCCAGTCGTGGTTGCGTCTCTTAGGTCACCTGTCCTCCCTGGCTCGTCTGGTTCCAAACAGCCACCTCAAAATGAGATCCCTACAGTGGCGGCTCAAGTCCCGGTGGAATCAAGGATCCGATTCTCCGGACATTCTGATCCCGATGGGATCTTTGGAACGGACGGACTTGTGGTGGTGGCTGGTCGACGAGAACCTGCGGAAGGGAGTGAGTCTTCTCTTCCTCCCCCCGGAATTGACTCTGTTTTCGGACTCGTCAAAAGAAGGGTGGGGGGCACACGTTCTGAACCAGAGGGCCTCAGGCCTTTGGTCAGAATCAGAAAAGTGCCTGCACATCAACCTGCTAGAATTGAAGGCCGTCTTTTTGGCTCTTCAGCAGTTCCAACGGACCCTGGCGGGTCACTCCGTGGTGGTGATGAGCGACAACACCACGGTAGTTGCTTATATCAACAAGCAGGGAGGCCCTTTTTCGCAGCAGCTATCCCATCTTGCAGTAGAGATTCTGAGGTGGACCGAAGTCCACTCGATAACACTATCAGCTCGCTTCATTCCTGGCAAGAAGAATATGCTCGTCGACAGTCTGAGCAGGGCCTCGCAGATAGTGAGTACCGAGTGGTGTTTGGATCCTCAGATAGCCAACAAAGTCCTGACTTTGTGGGGTTCCCCGACTGTGGACCTGTTCGCGATAGCGTTGAACTTCAAGCTGCCTCTATACTGCTCCCCAGTCCCGGACCCCAAGGCACTCTGGCAAGATGCTTTCCAGCAACGGTGGGACAACATCGACGTGTACGCCTTCCCACCGTTCTGTCTGATGAGAAGGGTGCTCAACAGGACCAGACTATCGGTCAACTGTTTGATGACTCTGGTAGCTCCGCTATGGCATCACGCGGAATGGTTCCCGGACCTTCTGCAGCTCCTGACGGAGCTCCCGAGGGAACTTCCTCCACGACACGAGCTTCTCAGACAGCCCCACTCCGACGTCCCTCACAAGGCCGTGGCCTTGCTTCGGCTTCACGCCTGGAGACTATCCAGCGTCTCCTCACGGAGAGAGACTTTTCGCAACAGGTTGCGGAGAGAATGTCTCGGCATCTGCGAAGGTCCTCTGAGGGAGTCTACCAGGCGAAGTGGAGAGTCTTTTGTGGTTGGTGTCGTGGGAGGGGTATCTCTCCACTCGATGCCACTATTCCAGCAATAGCGGACTTCCTCGTTTATCTGCGGGAGGTAATGCGCCTTTCTGTCTCGGCAAGGAAAGGCTATTGCTAAGCCTTAAGCTTGGCCTTCAGGCTGAAAGGCGTGGATATTTCTTCCTCGCTAGAACTCTCTCTACTCATACGTAGCTATGAGCTTACCTGCCCCCAGTCGGAAGTGAGACCTCCTCCTTGGAACGTGGTTCGGGTCCTCCAGGCTCTTAAGAGACCTCCCTTCGAACCATTACGCCAGGCCTCCGATCGCCACCTGTCTTGGAAGACGGCTTTCCTACTCGCTTTGGCTTCGGCCAAGAGGGTTAGTGAACTTCATGGTCTCTCGTACGACATCGCCCATTCGTCCCTGAGTTTGTAGCCAAGACTCAGAATCCTGGAGTGCCGGATCCTCGCTTCGACTCTTTCAGGATCGCGAGTCTCCGTTCTGTAACAAGCGACCCAGACCAGCTGCTACTATGTCCAGTGAGGTGTCTGAGGCACTACTTGAAGAGAACGGCTGCAGTCCGTTCTCAAGTGCGAGCTTTGTTTGTGAGTACAGGCAGGACTAAGAGGAGGGTCACCAGGAACACCATATCAGCTTGGATTCGAAGGGTTATCCACCATGCCTTGAATCCAGACCCTCCTCCGTCACGTCGCCCTAGGGCACACGATGTCAGGGGTGTTGCTACGTCCCTGGCCTTCAAGAGAAACTTCTCTGTGACGCAGGTACTTCAAGCTGGGGTCTGGAAGCGTCAAACGACCTTCACAGCCCACTATCTACAAGACGGGACCCACAGGAGCCTCGATACGTTTTCTATCGGCCCTGTGGTGGCTGCACAACAGCTGGTCTAACCTCAGGCTCCTTTATGGACAAGTAGCAGTAGGTTGAGGGCGTTGTTACCCGGTCTTAGTCTGCGTGAATGAAAGAGTATGACTGACCCTTACTTCTTTCTTCATTCTCCCCTCTCTTGGGGAAGCAGCATCCTGGTCCTCGCATAGCTGACCTCGACCTCTGCAGGTAACCCATGCTTCTTTGTGCTCCTAGTATTAAGCTTAATACTGTTGCGTCCCCCATACCTTGACGAGGTGGTATTGGGAACGTCCTATCCTAGATTCCTATCTAAAGGTCTCCAGGTCAACTTCATAGGACGAGTCACACTGTCCTCCACACACTACTTATGTAGGCCACTCGTTCCTAGCGGTGCTGGGAACTTGTGAGGTGCAGGGGCTCCTTTTCTCAAGTGCTGCTCACTGAAGGATTGAGCCCCCGGGCAAAGCCGAAGTCAGTAAGGCTGGGGACTTTCCACCCTTCCTAAGGGGTAAGTCACCCAATGTAAATAGCGTGGTTTGTATTTCGGTTACAGAACAAATGACAAATTCGAAGATAATTTGTATTTTTCCTAACCATACAAACTTTAGCTATTTACACATATTTGCCCGCCATCCCTGGCCCCCAAGTCAAGTCCTACCTCTTAGTGAAGTGAAGCAAATCACCGGTGTGTGGGGGGGGGGAGGGGTAGCAAGCTACCCTTCCCCTACCCCCTGCTAACTAGCGCAGGGGTAATTAACCCTCGTTAAAAACTATTGGCTCGTCATTTCAGCTACGCTAAAAGGTAAACCCAATGTAAATAGCTAAGGTTTGTATGGTTAGGAAAAATACAAATTATCTTCGAATTTGTCATATTTTCGTCTAGGGTAAGTACTGTACCATAGACATACCGGCTATCATATATAGCTATACCATAGTCGCTGCCAGCAGAGCGGACAGTCCACTGAAATAATATGATTAGGTGGCACCGGCAGCGTGGCGGCATGCCGGAAGTGCACCGGGCGCCGGCGAATCTCCATCGAGGGTGGGAACCCCCTCCCTGTCATCAGTCTATGTGGCAGAGAGAAAAGGAGCCTCTGGATGATGGCAGATTGCCGGCATCCGGCAGCCTCCGGCAGTCGGCAAGCAACTGGCGAAGGTATTCCAGCACTAGCGTCAATCAATGAGACATAGTGGATACTAGGGTACCCTGACAGCTGTTTCCGGCAGGGTAGCGGCAGTGGATCGGCACTGATAGGTAGAGAGAAAGGGTATGGGAAGAGAGAGGGAAGGGTAGTTCGTTACCCCGACCTCGTCTTCCTCCGGAAGGATTGTTCAAATGAAAGAGAAGGGGTCAGTCTTTCATCCAGCCGGCAGTCGGCAGGAATTGCGGGTGGCAGCCCAAGGGAGGACCGGAGAACACTACAAGATAGGGAGGTTCCACGCCGGCAGACCGATCACTTAGGCTATCCCATAGTTCGACTATATGTGGGAAGCGAAGCAGCTCAGACTCACCCACGAAGGGACCAAGCCGAACCCACAACCTGCCGGCACACGGTGGAATTGTAGGACGGCGGACAGGGGTGTGATGGCTAGGCCAACAAAAAGGACAGAGGGGGGAGGGGCGAGGGTCCTAAGGGGGAACGTGGGGGAAAGCGTAGCCTTCACCAACGCCCGAAGGGGGGGGGGTTCTGTTCCGGAACCAGCCCTATCCCAGGTGTAGGAGACTTCCTTCTCCAGCCTAGGGTAGGTTAGTTCAGAGAAGGTACAACACTAGTGTACTGTCCTAAACTATAAAGAAACAGAATCTCCTGGCCTGACTAACCTAGGCTAGGGAAGCGAGTCCCGAACCAGGGAAGGCAGGTGTAGGACAGATCGCTAGGCCACAGGGAGGAAAGGGTCGAAACCCTACCAAGTGTGGACTAGGGGGAAATGCAGAGCCCTTCCACCTTCGCCAACCAGTAAGGCCCCAAAAGGAGAGTTCATTCACCTAGAGGGGGAGCTGGGGGCGAACGACAGGTACTCTGAGGCTCTGTCCCAAACTCAAAGCTCATGTGCTATGGCTAGGAGTGGGGAAAGAAAATCCTAGCCTAACCTTACTCGAATACGATTCGAGGTAAGGAGGGCTAGGATGTAGCCTAGGCTACCTCAGAGGGAGGAGATACCTTAGGTAAGGTAACTGGGGAGGATAGGAAGTATACACGGCCCTACGTTAGGTGAGGGGCAAGGGAGTCGACTACCAAGATCACCGAAACCCTTACTATACTTCCTCGAAGGCGAAAACATACTGTATGTGCAATCACTGAATCTTATATGTATAAATGCCTAAAATCTCCATTTCATAATTTAAAACTAGGAACACTTATTATATCATGCATGAGAGTAAACAGAAACCACCCAGGCTATCAAGTCTAGGGGCTAGGCTAGAACCCTAAGCCTATGATCGGCTACCTATGCTCGCCGAAAAAGGATACTATCGGCATAATATAACTAATTCCTAGCAATGAAGACTAAATAACTAATGCTGATAATTAGTTATAAGACTGGGTAGGGTTGTTCAGGCTAACTAAATAAAGCATGCGAGGCGAACAACAGCGTCCAACAAGACGCCTCCGGTCAAGGCACAGCTCCGTCACAAAACACAGTATTTTAAGATAAAAAGGCGTTACTTTACGGCTAGAGCTTATTTATACAATACAAGAATATGGTACTCAACTTTCCAGAAGAAGGCGAGGCAGAAGATTGCGACATGATGAATTACTTAGCGAACAACTGTGAAAAAGCACCTGGTCATAAGAAGGAATGACGTAAGAAGGAATGACGATGGCGCACTCTGGCGGCGTCATCCAAGATGGCGGCCGGATGTTGACGTCGCCGAGTACCAAAACAGTAACGGAGGAGGAGAACTTTGTAACGGCTCCTCCCATAACTTGCCACTCTTCCCCCTCGAAGCGTAAACGCTATGTGGGGTGCAGATAGCTATGTGGCGTGTCAAGTATACGTCCCCTGTTGATATACGATATCCTAAAGAGAAAACTTATGGGTACTCATGCCAGAAGTTAGAATTCTGTGAAACCTTTAGTTTAATTCTCTGGGAATATCTACTGAAGTCATATATACCCTTAGGAAGCTACTGAAGGAACCTTCCATCAGGACGACATGGCTTGAGCCCATATATATATATATATATATATATATATATATATATATATATATATATATATATATATATATATATATATATATATATATATATATATATATATATATATATATATACAGTGGTAGGCCTACCTCTACATACGAAATTAATCCGTTCCACAACCGACTTCGGATGAAGAAAATGTTCGGATGTAGAAACGAATTTTCCCATAAGAATACATTGAAATAGGATTAATCCGTGGTTGAGCCCAAAAACCTATGATAATTCCTTAATAAATTACTACACATAATTACACATGACAATATGCACTCTAAATTAGATAAAATACATGTAAAAAAGAATAATTATCAAGAAATGATAAATAAGAAACGGGTTTTTAGTGTCACTTTACCTTAGAAAGTCCATCGCAGGTGTCGGTCTTGCTACGCAGAGAGGAGACGGACGGGCGGCGAGGAGGTAGAGACGGTGACTACGATAAACGTACATTACTGTGACCTATTCTAACTTACACTAAGTGAACTTTAACCTAATTTAGCTTATTTTTTTTTTTTATATTTTAGATATTTTTTTTTTTACGTTTTCTTTTTTTCTTTTTGATGATTAATTTTAATCACTTTCACTCTCTCCACTTAAAATTGATTGAATTTTTTTTTCTTCACTCTTTGCCGTTTTCTTTGAACCACTTCCTTCCTCTTCATCACGAATTCGCTTCGTAGTTTTTTTTAAAGAAGCTATCAATAGAAAGTTGCTTGGTACGGCTTTTCAGAATGTTTCAAAAATGAGTTAGGCAAACATCATCGAACTGCGCAACTACACGACAAACCTGCAATTTTTTTGGATGTTATTTGTCGATGAAGTCAACTACGTCTTGATATTTTCCTAACATCTCTTTTATTTGCGCCGAACCTAACACATGTTCTACCTCCTCGATCCCTTCCTCGACATCACTCATGTGCTCAGACATAGCATGGAGTTCCTTGAACTCCTCTGTAGTAAGTTCGTCGTGATGTTCGGCGACGAGTTCTGTGATGTCATCTGCGTCGACCTCCGGACCCATGGACTTGCCAAGGGAGACGATTTCCTCTACGTCTTCCACTGCACCCACCACGGGATCAGATTCGGGGTCAAAACCCTCCAAATCTCGGGGAGAAACTGCATCAAGCCACAGCTTCTTCCAGGCAGAATTCAGTGTCCGTCGAGTTACTCCCACCCAAGCCTGATCTATGATCTTCAAGCAGTGCACGATGTTAAAATGGTTTTTCCAAAATTCACGCGAAGTTAAGTTTGTGCTTTGCGTGACATTAAAGCACTGCTTGAATATGTGCTTGGTGAAGAGCTTCTTGAAGTTCGAGATGACTTGCTGGTCCATGGGCTGGAGGATAGAGGTGATATTCGGTGGAAGATACAGCACCTTTATGAACTTGAATTCTTCGAAGATATCATCTTCAAGTCCGGGGCGGTGAGCGGGTGCATTGTCAAGGCATAGCAGGCACTTTAAAGGCAATTTCTGCTCATGAAGATACTTCTTCACAGAAGGACCGAAAACTTGGTTAACCCATTGGACAAAGAACTGCCTAGTGACCCAGGCCTTCGAGTTGGATCGCCAGAAAACATGAAGCTGGTCCTTATCCACATTCTGTGCCTTAAAGGCCCTAGGGTTCTCAGAATGGTAAACCAGTAAGGGCTTGACTTTAAAGTCCCCGCTAGCGTTGGCACATAGGGCAAGAGTCAACCGATCCTTCATTGGCTTATGCCCAGGCAATTTCTTCTCTTCGGCGGTGATGTAGGTTCGACTGGGCATCTTCTCCCAAAACAGCCCAGTTTCATCACAATTAAACACCTGCTGCTCTACGTAGCCTTCTTCCTGCACAGTCCTTTCAAAGCTCTTCACAAAATCAGCTGCAGCCTTTGTGTCCGCACTAGCAGCCTCTCCGTAGGGAACAACTGAATGAATCCCGGACCATTTCTTAAATTTCTCAAACCAGCCATGAGATCCCTTGAAATCGTCTGAGGAAGGTTCGGTTGAACTCTCCCCAGCATCACCCCTAGAGCTTGCCTCCTTCAAGTCCGTGAAGATGGCGTGCCCCTTCTCGCAGATGATAGTTTTGGTGATGGTGTCGCCAACAATCTCTCTGTCCTTGATCCAGATTAGCAGAAGTCGTTCCATCTCTTCTATGACAGGGCTATGATGTTATGAAATGATGGGGATCCCCTTAGAAGGTTTCACTGCTTTAATGGCTTCTTTCTGTTTCAAGATTGTCCAGATCGTCGACATATTTCGGCCATATTCTTCTGCAAGTTCACTCACGCGGACGCCACCCTCATGCTTTTCAATAATTTCTTGCTTTACTTCTAAAGAAAGCATTTCCTTCTTCCTTTTCTCACCACTACCACTACCACTTGCGAAACTAAGCCTTTTAGGACCCATGCTTTACGTAAAAAACCGTAAAAGGATGTACGTAAAAAATCACGATTAAAATACAGTTAATAGCAGAACGCACAGCACACAACCACACAAAGCCGACGAGAACAGAGGAATGACCCAAGCCACACTAATTGAGGGTCCCTTCGAGGTCAAAGTGCTGCCTTCTATCGGCGGAAATAAAAAAGGGATTTTGACGAAGGAAAAATCTATTTCTGGGCTCCGACCCGTGCCGCCCAGTGAAATGCTCCTTTAACATCATTTCTAAAGTAAAAACTGCTATGAATTTACCAGAGAAAAATTTGTATAGGAATGCTAGGTTGAACCCAGCTCGCTCACCTTAATAAGGTGTCGGTATAATACTGGGGCGCTGAATAAATCACAACCAGAGGCCTCACACCATTTAGATATCTCCTGTCAATATCCCCGAACAGCGAGGTGCCGTTCAACATCCTACTACTACTAGCAATCCCACGCCAGTGACGTCACTCCCCATAGCACCCCAGATTGGGGCCCAATCAGGGAGGGACGGGTGGGTTCACTGGGTGGCACGGGTCTCTCGCCCAGAAATAGATTTTTCCTTCGTCAAAATCCCTTTTCTGGGCTCCGACCCGTGCCGCCCAGTGAAATCGTACCAGAGAATGGGGACTCAATATGGCTAACTACCTGAAGAGGGAATAACACAAAAATAACAGAGCTGATGAGTTTAATATAAAAAAAGAGGGATGTGGAAACCCATAAAATTAGATCAACATGTATATGACAGTGATAGACATGGTAAACAATCAATAATGAAGCCTGTAGGTAGAATTCAACAGATATGAATAGTGGGAATCCAGCTTGGTAATCAAATATGCAAAAGAAAATCAGCTCGGGGATCAAGAACAAGAGAAATCAAAACAATTCGTAAAACTGAACAATTGAATAATAAAATAATACACCATAAGGGTGTATAGTAACAAAACAGGTAGGAACAACAGGTAAGCCAGGCAGGAGGGAAAGAGGACAGGGAAAGAGAACAGAGCAAGACGTTGTGATTAGGACTCAGTACCTTCAGGAGGAACTATATTCCCTGCAGCTACTGTGGCAAATCTAAGAGCTTCTAAAGGTTTTAGGTAGTGGCGCTTGAAAACTTTAGGGGACTTCCAACCCGTATATTTTGAGAGCTCATCAAATTTCATATGGTGGAAAAAATTAATTGAGGTAGCCACAGCTCTAATATCATGGACATGTGGGAATGATGCAGGATTAGCTTGTTTAATAAAATAAAGAATTTGTTGTCTGATTCCCTTAAGGGTAATAGTTCCTCCGTGTTCTCTAATAAATAAGGGAGGGCCCTGTGGTTGTAGTGGAAGTTCTACCTAAGTAGGATTTCAGGGTGGTAACTGGACACAGGGATGGATCCCTAGGAAGTAAAACAACCTTCTAGGGAGACCACCTGTTTTGGGGTCTTCATTTTTAGCCAGGAAAACTTTGTTAGGAGAGAAGAACCTCACCCGAAGAGAGAAACTCTATATGACCAGGGTCTCTAGATAAGACTGACAATTCTGAGATTCTGGAGCCCGAGGCGAGGCTCAAAAGAAAAAGTGACTTTCTTAATAATGCTATATAGTTACAGGATTCATTTGGGGTGTCAGAGGCTAGCTTAAGAACATCGTTCAAAAACCAGGAAACTGCGCTAGGGCGAGTTGAAGGTTTTAGTCTGGCACAAGCTCTCGGAATGGATGAGAAATATGAATCCGTTAGATCAATGTCAAAACCAATATGGAAGATCTTTTTCAAGGCTGACTTTATTGTAGTAATGGTATTGGCTGCCAGGCCAGATTCGAAGAGAGTTCTGAAGAATGTCACAGTTAGGTTCATCGTCATTTTCTCAGCTTGGGAATCTTTCAAGAACTTAGCTAATTTCTTGACAGCTGAGTCATATCGACGGAGAGTAGATTCCCTTTTGTCAGATTCCAAGAAAATAGTATTCAAAGGATCGATGTTTGCACCTCGTTGGGCTGTGAACTTCATGAAGTCCATAAAGTTAGGGCATTCAGAATCCTTGAGGAAGCGAACACATTGCGAGTTTGCACTGTCTTTGTTAACACCGGATTGGGAATCCGCCGGGGGCGGAGACCTTATTCTAGCAGCAAGGGGAACCAATTGCTCTTGGGCCAGTTGGGGGCTACGAGAGCCACTTGACCTTTGAAGGATCTGAGTTTGTGCAGAACTTTCAGCAGGAGATTCACCGGAGGAAACAGATAAATCGTCTTCCAGGTATGCCAATCTAGAATCATAGAGTCCGTGGCATAAGCCTGAGGGTCAGGTTGGGGGCTACGTAACAATCTATTTTGCGATTGGATTTCGTCGCAAACAGATCCACCTGGATACCCGGGACTGGAGATAGTATTCACTGGAAAGATCGATTGTCTAGTGACCATTCCGACTCTAGCGGAGTCGTCCGGGAAAGTGAGTCCTCTACCACATTCCGGACTCCTGCTAGATGGACTGCTGACAGGTGCCACTTGTGCATTGCCGCCATGGAGAAAAACTTCAACATGATGTGGTTTATTTGGGCTGATCTGGAGCCTTCTCTGTTGAGGCAGTGTAATATGACTGCACTGTCGAGAACCAGTCTGATATGGAGATTCCTGGCTGGATTGAGACGTTTTAAAGTGAGGAAGACTGCCATGTCCTCTAGGACGTTGACGTGCATTTGTTGGAAGACCGGTGACCATAACCCTTGGACTTTCTTGTGTTGTAAGGGAACCGACTTGGAAAGATTCTTGATCTTCGTCCAAGGCAGCAGACTTTTTCTCAGGGTGGGGGAAAGGCGAGCACATCTGTCTCGGCGTCACTGAAAGAGAACAGACTATTAGCGAGGGATATTTGTGCCAAAGAAAAGTGAAGAAGTCCAAGGACTTCGTAGAACGTATATGTAATAACTGTTATCGTAATAACAGGACATCAATATAAAAAATTAATACGGTGTGTGAACCGTGGAAACCAATAAAGTTCATAACGAGAAACAATAAGTATGGAGGACTCATTGAAAAGCGTTAAGAACGAAACGAGAGAGAGATAGTAGGGAGCCAAGCGCCATGAAAGACCCACGCGGGGTCGTGAAAAATAAAACTGTTATAATATAAGCAAAAAAGGGCAAGGCCCCCTCCAAAATCTCAAAACTCATAGATCTGGTACTTAACTTAGATGGAGTGACATTGGAGTCCGACATCTTGAGGTAAATCCAGAAAAAACCAGCGAAATTCACGCACTAAGGCAAAATAAGGATTAAATAGGGGTGCTATGAAAAAGGAGTGACGTCACTGGCGTGGGATTGCTAGTAGTAATAGGATGTTGAACGGCACCTCGCTGTTCGGGGATATTGACAGGAGATATCTAAATTGTGCAAGGCCTCTGGTTGTGATTTATTCAGCGCCCCAGTATTATACCGACACCTTATTAAGGTGAGCGAGCTGGGTTCAACCTAGCATTCCTATACAAATTTTCTGGTAAATTCATAGCAGTTTTTACCTTAGAAATGATGTTAAAGGAGCATTTCACTGGGCGGCACGGGTCGGAGCCCAGAAAATACATCCGGCACTATGAGTATCGTCTACGCGTACGGGTATTGTTTACTTCGGGTGTCGAAAAAAAATTCGGGTGTAGAGTAGGAACGTGTTCGAATTGTACTTCGCGTGTCGAAAAATTCAGATACAACCGGTACAACGAAAATTGCTTACTTCGAGTGTCGAAATAACATTCGGGTGTAAAGTCGAAAAATTGCTCTAATTTTACTTCGGATGTTGGAAAATTCGGATGTAGATACGTTCGTATGTAGAGGTTCCACTGTATATATATATATATATATATATATATATATATATATATATATATATATATATATATATATATATATATATATATATACTTACAGTCAGCGTTGGTTGTTATGACCTAGTGAATTGTAGGTAAAAGGTTTTGACACCTACAAGCTTCATGAAAAAGTTGAAGTTTATATGGCAAGACGAGTTAAATTACTAACTGGCAACTTTCCCTGATTCAAACTCATAGTGAGAAACTGAGTTACTGAGAATGTAGTTATCGTTCACCAGTTGCCTCTGGGCTGTCGATGAGAAGATCTGCATGCCTTTTATGAAACGGGGACCTCCTTTTATTCTCCTACTTTTTTTTTTTTCGCTTTCTAGGCTAATAAAGTTCTTAGATGTCTAAGCCTTGCACTAACCGTGATGATATTGTTAGGGTGGTTGAATGCCATAAGATTGGTATGAAAAATAAAGATATTGTTGCCCAAACCGGAGTTAATCAAACACATGTGAGGAGGTTGGTAGCTCGCTTCAAGGCAGGGGATGGTAGTCTGCCTCTCCCTCGCCAGGGACAGGGTATAAAAAAAAAAAAAAAAAAAGAGTACACTTTGTACTATGCGTTTATTGAAGTAAAATTTTGAAATGAATCCTCGTATCAGTGCTAAACACCTAAAAGATCAAAATCCTTGTATTTTAGGGGATATATCAGTGAAGACGATCCAAAGACGTTTGTCAGGTGATTTGTCATTCAAGGAGGTCCCTGGTCAAAAGAAACCTCTCCTTACAAAATGCCATAAGGATAACAGATTTGCCCTCTGTTGACAGTATAGCCAGTGGCCAGAAGAGGAGCTTAGGAAGATACGATTTACTGATGAATCTACATTTTATGTCTCTAACCCTAGTGGAAAGAAAGTTTGGCATCGTAAGGGATCTGACCCTTTGGATCCTGAATTCCTTGTCCCTACTGCAAAGTTTCCTGATTATTTGATGGTTTTGGGGGGATTAGGATATGGTGGGGTTACTGAGTTGGTAATTTTAGCCCCAAGCAGACTGTGAACAAGGTGAGATACCTTAACTTGTTACATTTGAAGAAGAGTGGTTTGCATGCACCAACACTTACACGTTTCAGCAGGATGGAGCACCTGCTCATACTGCCAAGGATTTCATTAAATATTTTCATGATAATAATATTGGCTTTATTGAAAAAAGGGATTTTGACGAAGGAAAAATCTATTTCTGGGCTCCGACCCGTGCCGCCCAGTGAAATGCTCCTTTAGCACCATTTCTAAGGTATATAACTGCTATATATTACCAGAGAAAAATTGCATAGGGATGCCAGGTTGAACCCAGCTCGATCACCTATATAAGGTGTCGATATAATACTGGGGCGTGATAATTCACAACCAGAGGCCTCGCACCATTTAGATATCTCCTGTCAAAATCCCCGAACAGCGAGGTGCCGTTCAACATCCTACTACTACTAGCAATCCCACGCCAGTGACGTCACTCCTTTTATAGCACGCAATTTGCTAGCCGGATTTTACCTTGTGTGTGAATTTCGCTGGTTTTTTTCTGGATTTACCTCAAGATGTCGGATTCCACTGTCCCTCCATCTAAGTCAAGTACCAGATCTATGAGTTTTGAGATTTTGGAGGGGGCCTTGCCTCTTTTTGCTTATATTATTCAGCTTTATTATTCACGACCTTGCGTGGGTCTCTCGTAGCGCTCGGCTCCCTCCTCTCTCTCTCTCGTTCGTTCTTAACGATTTTCAATAAGTCCTCCATACTGATTTTTCTTACGGATATCCACGGTTCACACACCGTATTAATTTTATATTGCCTGGTTTTTATGATAACAGTTATTACATATACGTGTGCGTATTTTCGGTAGGTTGGCATGCCTGATCGCCTTCGGCGTTCTATTTCACATATTATTACTTGGATTATTTACGTTCACACGCCACGGACTTGCTTATCATTTTAACGTCATTCGTTTGCTTGCATTAGCTTGAGGGGCTTTCATGAGTCAGATATTACAAATTAGTTTTCATTTTGTTAGCACTTCACTGACCCTATGTTATGTTGGTAGCCCTGCCTACTCCCAGCGGCCCTATGTTATGTTGGTAGCCCTGCCTACTCCCAGCGCCGTCAGGCTTGATTTCTCCTGTCTCATGTTTGCTCCCTCGTTTGTTTTACGATTGATGTATAGCTACGTTATTATTATCATCATCCAGCATGCCTTCCTATCTTATTTTACCATACGTTATGTTTATTATAGTGTTATTAGTCCTTCCGCGTGATCATATCAATCGTGGGTCTGGCAGGTTGGTATACCTGCTATCGCCCCACTCCTAGTCTCCTCCCGCCGATACCCCACCCCAGGGTTCCCTCCCTCTCTCTCTCTCCCGATCGAGTTTGAGTCACTTTATAGTGCTATGTACCCCTCCCGGGGGCATCCGCTTTGCACGGGCGGTTCCCGTTGATCTGTGAGGCATACTATTATTATACATTAACGTACATTACTTACTCTTTCCACTACTCTACCCGGTCGTAGTCGTTTTCTTTCCGTCGCTTGTTTGGCCAACGATCGGCGGGAAGTTTTCGGCTCAGTCCGTGGTACCTTGTTATGTTATATTATTTATTAAGTTTTGTACGCGCTACTCCCCCGGTCCCGCACGTCACGGACCCGTTAAAGATCCCTTTCCCCCTCTAGTGTCACGCACCTCACGGACCTTATATAGATATATATATATATATATATATATTATATATATATATATATAATATATATATATATATATATATATATATATATATATATATATATATATATATATATATATATTAAGATTTCATTACGGGATCCCCGGAAGTAGCTTTTATACATTACCATCCGGTCGAGTTGTTTAGTTGTGCCTCTGGAGCCAACGTTACTCTTTCTTACTTGGATTAACTTTATATTAGTCACATATTTATATTATATATATGATCCTTGTTCTCGACCTTCCCTTCCCTCTTTTGATATGATCACGGTTACGGTCTGACTTGATTTCAATTCCTTTTACAATCAAAATAGTTATTTTGGTATTGATATTTAAGCAATCCAGACCCCCCGGGTCCCGATTTGCTTACATTCAATATACTTTATGGCTACATATAAAAGATTTATATCATGATATTGACATATATATACGTAGATATTTAAGCTCCGAGCCCGGATTGGCTTTCATTTAAGATACTCATGTATCTTTTGTCTTACAGACTGTACGTATATAAAACATTGTTATCATGATATTGATATATAAACTTTCTATCATGATATTGATATCACTTAAGCACCCGGGGCCCCCGAGCCCCTATTTGCTTTTCTTCAGGATTCCTAATGTATATATAGAAAATATTTTCATCATGATATTGATATATATAAATCTTTTATCATGATCTTGATATCATTCAAGCACCCGGGGCCCCCGAGCCCCTATTTGCTTTCATTCAGGACTCCTGATTTCACTGGGTGGCACGGGTCTCTCGCCCAGAAATAGATTTTTCCTTCGTCAAAATCCCTTTTCTGGGCTCCGACCCGTGCCGCCCAGTGAAATCGTACCAGAGAATGGGGACTCAATATGGCTAACTACCTGAAGAGGGAATAACACAAAAATAACAGAGCTGATGAGTTTAATATAAAAAAAGAGGGATGTGGAAACCCATAAAATTAGATCAACATGTATATGACAGTGATAAATAGACATGGTAAACAATCAATAATGAAGCCTGTAGGTAGAATTCAACAGATATGAATAGTGGGAATCCAGCTTGGTAATCAAATATGCAAAAGAAAATCAGCTCGGGGATCAAGAACAAGAGAAATCAAAACAATTCGTAAAACTGAACAATTGAATAATAAAATAATACACCATAAGGGTGTATAGTAACAAAACAGGTAGGAACAACAGGTAAGCCAGGCAGGAGGGAAAGAGGACAGGGAAAGAGAACAGAGCAAGACGTTGTGATTAGGACTCAGTACCTTCAGGAGGAACTATATTCCCTGCAGCTACTGTGGCAAATCTAAGAGCTTCTAAAGGTTTTAGGTAGTGGCGCTTGAAAACTTTAGGGGACTTCCAACCCGTATATTTTGAGAGCTCATCAAATTTCATATGGTGGAAAAAATTAATTGAGGTAGCCACAGCTCTAATATCATGGACATGTGGGAATGATGCAGGATTAGCTTGTTTAATAAAATAAAGAATTTGTTGTCTGATTCCCTTAAGGGTAATAGTTCCTCCGTGTTCTCTAATAAATAAGGGAGGGCCCTGTGGTTGTAGTGGAAGTTCTACCTAAGTAGGATTTCAGGGTGGTAACTGGACACAGGGATGGATCCCTAGGAAGTAAAACAACCTTCTAGGGAGACCACCTGTTTTGGGGTCTTCATTTTTAGCCAGGAAAACTTTGTTAGGAGAGAAGAACCTCACCCGAAGAGAGAAACTCTATATGACCAGGGTCTCTAGATAAGACTGACAATTCTGAGATTCTGGAGCCCGAGGCGAGGCTCAAAAGAAAAAGTGACTTTCTTAATAATGCTATATAGTTACAGGATTCATTTGGGGTGTCAGAGGCTAGCTTAAGAACATCGTTCAAAAACCAGGAAACTGCGCTAGGGCGAGTTGAAGGTTTTAGTCTGGCACAAGCTCTCGGAATGGATGAGAAATATGAATCCGTTAGATCAATGTCAAAACCAATATGGAAGATCTTTTTCAAGGCTGACTTTATTGTAGTAATGGTATTGGCTGCCAGGCCAGATTCGAAGAGAGTTCTGAAGAATGTCACAGTTAGGTTCATCGTCATTTTCTCAGCTTGGGAATCTTTCAAGAACTTAGCTAATTTCTTGACAGCTGAGTCATATCGACGGAGAGTAGATTCCCTTTTGTCAGATTCCAAGAAAATAGTATTCAAAGGATCGATGTTTGCACCTCGTTGGGCTGTGAACTTCATGAAGTCCATAAAGTTAGGGCATTCAGAATCCTTGAGGAAGCGAACACATTGCGAGTTTGCACTGTCTTTGTTAACACCGGATTGGGAATCCGCCAGGGGCGGAGACCTAGTTCTAGCAACAAGGGGAACCAATTGCTCTTGGGCCAGTTGGGGGCTACGAGAGCCACTTGACCTTTGAAGGATCTGAGTTTGTGCAGAACTTTCAGCAGGAGATTCACCGGAGGAAACAGATAAATCGTCTTCCAGGTATGCCAATCTAGAATCATAGAGTCCGTGGCATAAGCCTGAGGGTCAGGTTGGGGGCTACGTAACAATCTATTTTGCGATTGGATTTCGTCGCAAACAGATCCACCTGGATACCCGGGACTGGAGATAGTATTCACTGGAAAGATCGATTGTCTAGTGACCATTCCGACTCTAGCGGAGTCGTCCGGGAAAGTGAGTCCTCTACCACATTCCGGACTCCTGCTAGATGGACTGCTGACAGGTGCCACTTGTGCATTGCCGCCATGGAGAAAAACTTCAACATGATGTGGTTTATTTGGGCTGATCTGGAGCCTTCTCTGTTGAGGCAGTGTAATATGACTGCACTGTCGAGAACCAGTCTGATATGGAGATTCCTGGCTGGATTGAGACGTTTTAAAGTGAGGAAGACTGCCATGTCCTCTAGGACGTTGACGTGCATTTGTTGGAAGACCGGTGACCATAACCCTTGGACTTTCTTGTGTTGTAAGGGAACCGACTTGGAAAGATTCTTGATCTTCGTCCAAGGCAGCAGACTTTTTCTCAGGGTGGGGGAAAGGCGAGCACATCTGTCTCGGTGTCACTGAAAGAGAACAGACTATTAGCGAGGGATATTTGTGCCAAAGAAAAGTGAAGAAGTCCAAGGACTTCGTAGAACGTATATGTAATAACTGTTATCGTAATAACAGGACATCAATATAAAAAATTAATACGGTGTGTGAACCGTGGAAACCAATAAAGTTCATAACGAGAAACAATAAGTATGGAGGACTCATTGAAAAGCGTTAAGAACGAAACGAGAGAGAGATAGTAGGGAGCCAAGCGCCATGAAAGACCCACGCGGGGTCGTGAAAAATAAAACTGTTATAATATAAGCAAAAAAGGGCAAGGCCCCCTCCAAAATCTCAAAACTCATAGATCTGGTACTTAACTTAGATGGAGTGACATTGGAGTCCGACATCTTGAGGTAAATCCAGAAAAAACCAGCGAAATTCACGCACTAAGGCAAAATAAGGATTAAATAGGGGTGCTATGAAAAAGGAGTGACGTCACTGGCGTGGGATTGCTAGTAGTAATAGGATGTTGAACGGCACCTCGCTGTTCGGGGATATTGACAGGAGATATCTAAATTGTGCAAGGCCTCTGGTTGTGATTTATTCAGCGCCCCAGTATTATACCGACACCTTATTAAGGTGAGCGAGCTGGGTTCAACCTAGCATTCCTATACAAATTTTCTGGTAAATTCATAGCAGTTTTTACCTTAGAAATGATGTTAAAGGAGCATTTCACTGGGCGGCACGGGTCGGAGCCCAGAAAATACATCCGGCACTATGAGTATCGTCTACGCGTACGGGTATTGTTTACTTCGGGTGTCGAAAAAAAATTCGGGTGTAGAGTAGGAACGTGTTCGAATTGTACTTCGCGTGTCGAAAAATTCAGATACAACCGGTACAACGAAAATTGCTTACTTCGAGTGTCGAAATAACATTCGGGTGTAAAGTCGAAAAATTGCTCTAATTTTACTTCGGATGTTGGAAAATTCGGATGTAGATACGTTCGTATGTAGAGGTTCCACTGTATATATATATATATATATATATATATATACTTACAGTCAGCGTTGGTTGTTATGACCTAGTGAATTGTAGGTAAAAGGTTTTGACACCTACAAGCTTCATGAAAAAGTTGAAGTTTATATGGCAAGACGAGTTAAATTACTAACTGGCAACTTTCCCTGATTCAAACTCATAGTGAGAAACTGAGTTACTGAGAATGTAGTTATCGTTCACCAGTTGCCTCTGGGCTGTCGATGAGAAGATCTGCATGCCTTTTATGAAACGGGGACCTCCTTTTATTCTCCTACTTTTTTTTTTTTTCGCTTTCTAGGCTAATAAAGTTCTTAGATGTCTAAGCCTTGCACTAACCGTGATGATATTGTTAGGGTGGTTGAATGCCATAAGATTGGTATGAAAAATAAAGATATTGTTGCCCAAACCGGAGTTAATCAAACACATGTGAGGAGGTTGGTAGCTCGCTTCAAGGCAGGGGATGGTAGTCTGCCTCTCCCTCGCCAGGGACAGGGTATAAAAAAAAAAAAAAAAAAAGAGTACACTTTGTACTATGCGTTTATTGAAGTAAAATTTTGAAATGAATCCTCGTATCAGTGCTAAACACCTAAAAGATCAAAATCCTTGTATTTTAGGGGATATATCAGTGAAGACGATCCAAAGACGTTTGTCAGGTGATTTGTCATTCAAGGAGGTCCCTGGTCAAAAGAAACCTCTCCTTACAAAATGCCATAAGGATAACAGATTTGCCCTCTGTTGACAGTATAGCCAGTGGCCAGAAGAGGAGCTTAGGAAGATACGATTTACTGATGAATCTACATTTTATGTCTCTAACCCTAGTGGAAAGAAAGTTTGGCATCGTAAGGGATCTGACCCTTTGGATCCTGAATTCCTTGTCCCTACTGCAAAGTTTCCTGATTATTTGATGGTTTTGGGGGGATTAGGATATGGTGGGGTTATTGAGTTGGTAATTTTAGCCCCAAGCAGACTGTGAACAAGGTGAGATACCTTAACTTGTTACATTTGAAGAAGAGTGGTTTGCATGCACCAACACTTACACGTTTCAGCAGGATGGAGCACCTGCTCATACTGCCAAGGATTTCATTAAATATTTTCATGATAATAATATTGGCTTTATTGAAAAAAGGGATTTTGACGAAGGAAAAATCTATTTCTGGGCTCCGACCCGTGCCGCCCAGTGAAATGCTCCTTTAGCACCATTTCTAAGGTATATAACTGCTATATATTACCAGAGAAAAATTGCATAGGGATGCCAGGTTGAACCCAGCTCGATCACCTATATAAGGTGTCGATATAATACTGGGGCGTGATAATTCACAACCAGAGGCCTCGCACCATTTAGATATCTCCTGTCAAAATCCCCGAACAGCGAGGTGCCGTTCAACATCCTACTACTACTAGCAATCCCACGCCAGTGACGTCACTCCTTTTATAGCACGCAATTTGCTAGCCGGATTTTACCTTGTGTGTGAATTTCGCTGGTTTTTTTCTGGATTTACCTCAAGATGTCGGATTCCACTGTCCCTCCATCTAAGTCAAGTACCAGATCTATGAGTTTTGAGATTTTGGAGGGGGCCTTGCCTCTTTTTGCTTATATTATTCAGCTTTATTATTCACGACCTTGCGTGGGTCTCTCGTAGCGCTCGGCTCCCTCCTCTCTCTCTCTCGTTCGTTCTTAACGATTTTCAATAAGTCCTCCATACTGATTTTTCTTACGGATATCCACGGTTCACACACCGTATTAATTTTATATTGCCTGGTTTTTATGATAACAGTTATTACATATACGTGTGCGTATTTTCGGTAGGTTGGCATGCCTGATCGCCTTCGGCGTTCTATTTCACATATTATTACTTGGATTATTTACGTTCACACGCCACGGACTTGCTTATCATTTTAACGTCATTCGTTTGCTTGCATTAGCTTGAGGGGCTTTCATGAGTCAGATATTACAAATTAGTTTTCATTTTGTTAGCACTTCACTGACCCTATGTTATGTTGGTAGCCCTGCCTACTCCCAGCGGCCCTATGTTATGTTGGTAGCCCTGCCTACTCCCAGCGCCGTCAGGCTTGATTTCTCCTGTCTCATGTTTGCTCCCTCGTTTGTTTTACGATTGATGTATAGCTACGTTATTATTATCATCATCCAGCATGCCTTCCTATCTTATTTTACCATACGTTATGTTTATTATAGTGTTATTAGTCCTTCCGCGTGATCATATCAATCGTGGGTCTGGCAGGTTGGTATACCTGCTATCGCCCCACTCCTAGTCTCCTCCCGCCGATACCCCACCCCAGGGTTCCCTCCCTCTCTCTCTCTCCCGATCGAGTTTGAGTCACTTTATAGTGCTATGTACCCCTCCCGGGGGCATCCGCTTTGCACGGGCGGTTCCCGTTGATCTGTGAGGCATACTATTATTATACATTAACGTACATTACTTACTCTTTCCACTACTCTACCCGGTCGTAGTCGTTTTCTTTCCGTCGCTTGTTTGGCCAACGATCGGCGGGAAGTTTTCGGCTCAGTCCGTGGTACCTTGTTATGTTATATTATTTATTAAGTTTTGTACGCGCTACTCCCCCGGTCCCGCACGTCACGGACCCGTTAAAGATCCCTTTCCCCCTCTAGTGTCACGCACCTCACGGACCTTATATATATATATATATATATATATATATATTAAGATTTCATTACGGGATCCCCGGAAGTAGCTTTTATACATTACCATCCGGTCGAGTTGTTTAGTTGCGCCTCTGGAGCCAACGTTACTCTTTCTTACTTGGATTAACTTTATATTAGTCACATATTTATATTATATATATGATCCTTGTTCTCGACCTTCCCTTCCCTCTTTTGATATGATCACGGTTACGGTCTGACTTGATTTCAATTCCTTTTACAATCAAAATAGTTATTTTGGTATTGATATTTAAGCAATCCAGACCCCCCGGGTCCCGATTTGCTTACATTCAATATACTTTATGGCTACATATAAAAGATTTATATCATGATATTGACATATATATACGTAGATATTTAAGCTCCGGGCCCGGATTGGCTTTCATTTAAGATACTCATGTATCTTTTGTCTTACAGACTGTACGTATATAAAACATTGTTATCATGATATTGATATATAAATCTTCTATCATGATATTGATATCACTTAAGCACCCGGGGCCCCCGAGCCCCTATTTGCTTTTCTTCAGGATTCCTAATGTATATATAGAAAATATTTTCATCATGATATTGATATATATAAATCTTTTATCATGATCTTGATATCATTCAAGCACCCGGGGCCCCCGAGCCCCTATTTGCTTTCATTCAGGACTCCTGATTTATATATATATAAAACATTTTTATCATGATATTGATATGTAAATCTTTTAGCATGATATTGCTATAATTTAAGAATCCGGGGCCCCCGAGCCCCTATTTGCTTTCATTCAGGATTCCTGATGAGTATATATAAAACATTTTTATCATGATATATATATATATATATATACATATATATATATATATATATGTATATATATATATATATATATATACATATATGTATATATATATTTATATATATATATATATATATATATATATTTTAAGCACCGGGGCCTCCAGGCCCCTAATTTGCTTTCCTTTGAGATACTCATGTATCTTTTATTTTACAGACTGTATGCTGTGCAATGACGGCATGTGCCGCTGTCATCTATGAACCCTGCGGCCATGACATGTGTCATTCACACGCCCACTGTTCTGTCCGAGTGGATGACTTAGCTGTATGGCATCCAGACGCTTGTGTAGTGTGCTACACAATGACCTCCACTCTAACATCCGACTCGGTGAGTGCATTTTCATTGATACAAACTTGTAGGGAGTTACCATTAATTTTAAATATTAATTTTAAGGCCACTAATCCTCTGGACTTCCCGCATGCCTTTCACTTAGTGTCTACGAAGTCCTTGGACTTCTTCACTTTTCTTTGGCACAAATATCCCTCGCTAATAGTCTGTTCTCTTTCAGTGCTCCCAACTTGAGAAAGATACAGCTCGGGCTACCCTCAAGATCTGGATTGACGGGTTCGCCCACAACGTGAAGGCCACACAGCCTTATATCCTCTCTGAATAATGGTGTTCCCGTCTCTACCCCCATGCTAAAACTTCACCTGCGGTCCCCAAGGAATTGGCGGTTCCTTTCATCGAGAGGTTCGGATCCCTTCTTCCGGCCCCGGACCAAGAAGAGACGGGCGGCACCCTAACTGAAGACGTCTCTACCCTCAACCTCGATGTGGAACCCATGGCTCTTGACGATCCCGACGCAGGTAGGGACCTAGGTGAGTCAGGTGGTTCCCGGGCTAAGATTCCTATCCCTAGCTCGGCTTTCTCTTCTACTTCAGAACACTATTCTTTTCGAGGTTTTCCGGGGACAACCGGGACTGATCTCAGTCCCCGTCCTGTTATCCCCAAGGTGAAGGCTCATCGTAAGGCTTTACATAAGACCCACAAGTCTTCCAAAGACCACAAATCTTCGAAATCATCAGCTTCGAAGGCTAAATCTTCCTCCACCAGAGTCTCTCAAGACCCAATTGCTGTGCCCTCAACCTCTCACGGAGTAGCCTCCGTTCCGGCACCTGTTCCCCCCCCGGCGGAATCATTTAACCCGGTGGATTTTTCCGAGAAGATGTTTGCTCGTTTTGAGTCGATGCTATCGTCTCATACGCAGCAATCACAAGAGAGAATAGCTTCTATGGAGAGCCTAGTTCAGGGACTCGTGCGCTCGGGGCTGCCACCGCCACAACAGCAATACCCCATCCGCGACGCCTCCAAGCTACCTCCTTTCAATAAGAATAACCCTTGGAGGTTAGCATTGCATGCCCCCTTCTCGGAGGGTATGTTGTCAATCGAAGGTTTCGGTACCCCGGCCTCTTGCGGATTATGAATTCTATCCGCCGAGTCTTGAATTCCCCTTCCCGGGCTACGCTCGCCTCAAGGAAGAGGCTCTGATTCGATTGGATAAGGTCCAAAGGAAACTGTTAATTTTCCTAAAGAACAGGCACAGTCTGTCTTGTTCCGCGAGTTCAATGAGTGGGATTGCGTGAACACAATGATTCCGGCCTACAAAAGTTCATATACTATGTTTGTGGCCGACGACCAGACCCCTACCCCATGTGCGACCAAGATCATAGGGACGGTCTTTCAGGCTATCAAGGAAGAGAAGCATTTACCTCACCTCAGGGAGACCGACTTACCCTCCCTTCTCTTTCCGGGAGACGGTGAATGTTGGCGGAACGCCCCAGCTACCTTCTCGGTAGGTAAGTTGAGCCCGGACTGTGCCTCGACGCAGTTCAGTGAATGGCTTCCCAAACTCCCGGAGTCTCTCATTAAATTGGAATATGAGTCGAGGTGTAGATTCAGCAGATCCCTTAATTCAGTTGCCCTTTCTGAATTGACTGTCGCCACTTACACCGAGGAGGAGGACCTTAAGGCCCTGACTAAGTCGCTTTTGCAAAACTTTATGGCTGACGCCTATGATTTTGCAACTGCCAGGACCCATTGTCGATGACACGTTCTATCCGAAGCCACGATTAGGGACGAACCTACTAGGCTCATCGAAGCTCCAGTCTGGGGCCCAGATCTTTTGCCGGGGAACTTAGTGAACTCGGTCCTTAGCGAGGCAGCTAGGGCCAACCAAAACCTCAAGTTTAGGTGGGGCCTGGTTTCAAAGAGGGGATATGAGCCTACTAGTACCCCAATTCGAGGTAGGAAGAGATTGAGGCCCTTCCAATCTTCCCAGTTCAGGCAACCTCTGCAAGTGGTTCAACCGGTCTCAGTTCACGGAAGAACTACGTTGAAAAATGGCCTGAAAACTTGCCTGATTTGTCTCCTATCGAGACTTTGTGGGTCATACTTAAAGACCGCATTCAAGACATAGACACATCAACTATTACCAAGCTTGATGCAGCGCTGCGGTTGGCATGGGATATGATCTCAAAGGACCTAGGTGAAAACCTAATCAGCTCCTACCCCAAACGTCTCGAAGACATTCTCAAAAGGAACGGTGGCCATTGCAAATATTAATTAAATGCATAATGTGTATCCCATTAAAATTTCAAATGTCACTTTTATATATATATTTTTGGGCTCAAGCCATGTCATCCTGATGGAAGTTCCTTAAAGGCAGCTTCCTAGGGCATATTACAACTACGGCGATATTCCCAGAGAATTTACCTTCAGGTACCCAGAATTCTAACTCCTGGAGCGAGTATCCCTAAAAAAGACCTTAGGGATATCGTAAATATCAGTGGACGTATTCTTGACACGCCTCATAGCAATCTATACCCCGAATAGAGTTAACACTTCGTAGGGGTCAAATGGCAAGAAAACGAAAACGATAAGAAAGGGGGGAGCCGTTCGTAAGGCATCTCTCCTCCCCGTTTCGAAAGCGTGCCCTGCGCCGCTTGCGGCGCCATCTGCATTCCTTTTTGCGTAGCTCTACGACTCGGTGTTTTTTCCTGTGTATTACTACTAAATCTTGGAATTTCTCGTTTGATAATGCTTTCTCCAACTTCTTCTGCCTCGGATAAGTTGAGTACTATTTCTTTTTTGTATAAATGTAGGCTCTTGGTTAAAATTAAAGTAATTAAAAGAGTTATCTTTGATACAAGAGCTGTTGCCTGCTGGAGGCATCATGGATGCTGTCGCTCGCTAGAATAGGATTTATTTGTTAGCAAGAGCGACGTTCCCAGCCCCTTTGCGCTTAAATATTAGCTACTTAGCTTATTTAGGAATTCTGTTATGATGCGATAGTAGTGTGCCTGGCGAAAGTTTTGGCCTAGGCTGCCAACACTAGTCTTTGTTGGCTAGCTGTTGGCCTATGTACTTCCTGCATGATAATTAGTCTTCCAAGTGTGATTTTTATTGCTTTAAGCGTTAGGCAACGTTATACATATAAGCCCTTTTCGAGTACCTTCCAAGATAGTATTGGTGTGAGTTTCGGTGAATTAGGTAATCGATTCTCTTAGTGCCTAGGCTAGGTTGTCTTAGGTCATTATAATATTATCTGTTCCCCGTTTGCTCCCTTCTTTTCGGGGAAGGGACAAACCCTTTCCCTCTGTTTAAGCCTTAGGCTTAACTCTAGTGGTTTGTTTGAATTAATTTTCAAATATAGCTATGCTGGAGTAGTACTGTACCTCCCTGTTCCAACTGAATTGGTTCAGAGGGGGACAGTACAGCAGTGTTTTAGTCTGAGCCCGGGTTGGTCTAGCATGGGGCAGAGTCTCCCTTGCTGACTGACACGGGCATAAGGGGTTTATTCCCCTTGGTTCACCTTGTTGGGTTCCAGTAGTGATCCCTTCGCTCGGTGACCCCTCAGACTTGTCCTCTTTGCCGTTCTGGATTCGGGTTATGTTCTCTTTTCTGGAATAGCAATTCCTTCCTTGCCTTGGTTTTAGGGAGGCAGCCAGTAGTGCCGGCCTCCCCCTCGGGTTTTCTCTGGCTGAGATGAGCTCTCTTAGTTGGGAATGACCCTTAACCAAGGCAAGGTTGGATAGGACCCTCTGTCCTTCCCTTCTATTTTTCTGTTCCTTTGTGTCAGTCGTCCGCATCCGTACCTAGCCTAGGTTAGGATGGGGAACTGACGTGGTCCCCTGTCGGCCGGCAGAGTGTGTCGACCGGCAGAGACCCTTTCTTTGAGTGCTGCCCGGTCCTTTCTTGGTCCCTCCACCGCTGCCGTCTGTAGATTCAGTAAGCAGCGGTTAGGAAGCCTGACTTAGTGTCTCCCCTTTCTTTCGGCACTCCTTCGGGTGCCGGGCACAGAGGCTCATAGCCTCTTAGCCCGGCACTCATTCTGTTGTCTTCTTATGTGTTGTCCTTGCCGTCTGCCGGCCTACAGTTCTCTTGCTGTCGGTCGGCGGTGGTTATATACCGTTGCCGGCCGGTCTCTTGCTCATCTGCCGGCCACTATAAGTGGGGCCGGCAGCCGAGCGCTAACCGGTGTGGAGGCCGGCCGGCAGGGTTTGCTTACTGCTGCCGGCCGGCCTGCTACACTACCCGGGTTGCCGGCCACTAAGAGTGATGGCCGGCAACGCAGTGCAAACCGGGTGGCTGTGGACCGGCAACCACTTCCGGCCGGTTCAGGCATGGGATCTGGAGTTCTCCCCAATAGGGGTGATCTGAAGTTGTGTACTTGAGATCTACCTTTCGAAAAACGAAGGGGGGGGGGGGTACTGACCGGCAATAGCCGGCCGGCACACCACCCTCAGGTACTGTATCAGTTCTTTCTTGAGAGGTGTATTCAACCAAGGGAGTCCATGATATAGTAGGTTACAACACTGTCTTTTCTAACTTACTGTCTTTTCTAACTTACTTGTGTTACTTGTGCAATCACTTGGTGTCGCCTTACAAGGATAAAAGAGAATTCTTTTCATCCCTGGTCAGAATGGTAAAATTTTACCTTAGGTGTGAGCTACACCTAATTTCCTTTGGAAATATGATCTCTGGTTATTCTAGTAAAGAATAACTACGTGACTTTGGCTGGTGGGCTTCCACAGGTGATTGTGTGGGTTTCACAAGTAGGTGTCTTTCCCTTATTCTTGGTAAATACTCATATTTACATGTGAATTGAAATTCACTTGATATTCATGGAAATTTTCTTCTTTTACAGGAGGAGCATCCGAAGTGTGATAGTGTCTTCTGCAATGTCCGCAGCAAGAACTTTTGCGGATATGTCTCGTGTAGGAGGCACGCGGCTTGCGCAGCCTCCAATGATGACCATCGCTACTGGGATCCGCAGGTATGTGCAGTATGTACTAACCTGCTATCAGAGGCTTTTGAATCCCCTAGGTCGCCGGAGTCAAGGGATGCAGCGAGGGAGATGCTCCGCTTATGGGTAAGGGGTTTCCAGAAAAACACCACTGGACCTTATCTTCCTAATGAGAAGATGAGGGCATACCTTTTTCCCAAAGCTTCCACTGACGCTGTTGTTCCCCAGCCTCGGCCGGAGATCCCTCTCGTCCAGATCCCAGTGGAGGAGGATGTTGCTGATGCCATGCAGGACATCCAATTGGATGACAAGATGTCTGACTTGTCCGATCGTGCGGAACAGGATCTCCTCGCAGAGGGTGAGGAGGAGGATCGAGATCCTATTGCCGTGGAGGGAGAGGTTCCCGTACCTTCAGACGTTCCGGTCCAGATCCCTGAACCTATCCCCTCTACCTCGTCCGCTCTTCCAGCAGAGCTGGGACAGGCTCTCTCTTCCATCGTTGGTATGATCCAACAGATGCAGAGGGAGAATAATCAGAAGGACGCTACTTTGGAGCTCCAGATGCAGAAGATCACAGCATCACGTGGACCTCCAAAGAAGCTCAACGTGAAGGACCTTCCTCTGTGCTCGGATGCCAACCCGTGGAGATATGCCGAGCACATGCCGATGACGATCGGGAAGATCGTCATGTCGGAGAAACTGGGCTCAGTTCCCCTTGAGGAGGTGGAATTCTGGCCCAGTAGAGGGGCCTACCCGGACTGTTATGTCCGTCTGAAGAAGGAGCCGGCTTCGAAGGAGGAGACGGAACCAAAAGAAGTGATTATCCTGGATCACTCCAAGGCTCAAGCTACCCTAACAGCTGCATTGAAGGAGAGGGGGTTCTCAAACTCTAAAGTTGCCGCTTTGAGTAAGAAGCACCCCTCCTTTGTATCCTCCCCGGCTAGGGCCTTCCCCTTTATGCAGAAGGGGTTCGCGGCCGTCTTGAAGGCGGTTGAAGCTGGCAAGCCGTGTCCATCTCTGGAGGAATGCAAACCTCTGTCGTTGGCTTTGCCGCTGGATAATAAGGACTGGAAGGAGGTGCACCTCACTTTCTCGGTTGGGAAGTTGGACGCCGACATTGCAGGTCAGCAGTTCGGTGAAAACCTTCCCAAGTTGTCGGAATTCCTCCTACGGAGGGAATTGGACACAAAGGAGCGCCTGGCAGCCTCGATGTCTCTCCAGACCAACATGGAGACGATGGCTAGCGACCCCAAGATGCCGGAGATGTTCATGGTAATGGGCAAGATCCATCTGGCCACGGTGACTAAGGACCTCTATTGCTTTGTTAAAGCAAGGAGGGCCTGTAGAGAGTTTGTTTTCGCCTCGGCCACAGTGAGGCATGAACCCAAGAGGCTCATTTCATCCAGCATCTGGGGTAAAGATCTCTTTCCCAACGACGTGGTCAAAGAGGTGGTGGACAAGGCAGCCACTGAGAACCGTAATCTTCTCCTGAAGTGGGGCCTGTCCCTTAAGAGGAAGTCTTCTCCGGATGAGGGCCCTCAGCCGAAAGGAAAGGCGAAGAAATCGAGGTTTTCCTCCCGTCCAGCCAAGCCTTTCAGACCACAAAGACAGCAGCAGCAGCAGCCAGCTTTGCCTCCGGTACCACAACTGGTAGCCCAGACCCCGACCACCTTCCAATGGGTACCCCAAGCCGTGTCATCAGCATCCCCGGCATTCAATCCAGTGTTCGAGGGGCAATCGACCACGTTTCGTGCAAAGCCCAGAGGTGCAGCCAGAGGTTCGGCGAGACGCCCCTCTAGGGGACGAGGATTCAGAGGTGGTCGCGGCCAGGGAGGCAAGACTGCAGGGCAGTCAAAGTGAAGTGTCGCCGGTAGGTGGGAGACTTCAGTATTTCCGGGATCGCTGGACCTTCGATCCCTGGGCCCACAGCCTTCTCAAAAATGGACTGGGTTGAAGTTGGTACAGTACTCCGCCCCAGTGCCCTCAATTTTTCCAACACTCCACCCCCGTTTTGGAGGAGTACATCCAAGATCTGTTGGAGAAAAAGGTGATCCGGAGGGTAAAGTCCATCAAGTTTCAAGGGAGGCTGTTTTGTGTTCCCAAGAAAGACTCGGGGAAACTCAGAGTCATTCTGGACTTGTCACCACTCAACAAGTTCATAGTGAACCACAAGTTCAAGATGTTAACGTTACAACACATAAGGGCCTTACTGCCCAAGAGGGCATATACCGTCTCCATCGATTTGTCAGACGCATATTGGCACGTTCCAATAAGTCGCCGTCTCTCCCCCTACCTAGGATTCAAGCTACAACAAAAACTTTATGCTTTCAGAGCGATGCCCTTCGGGCTAAACATAGCCCCAAGGATCTTTACGAAGCTTGCGAGCGCAGCGCTCAAACAGTTACGCCTAAAAGGGTTCCAGGTAGTAGCCTACCTGGACGATTGGTTGGTGTGGGCAGCATCCAGAGCAGAATGCTTGCAAGCTTCCCTACAAGTGATTCAGTTCCTGGAATATCTAGGTTTCATGATCAACAGAAAGAAGTCTCGTCTTTCTCCAGCTCAGAGGTTCCAGTGGTTGGGAATTCACTGGGATCTAGTGTCACACCGTTTTTCCATTCCGATGTCGAAAAGGAAGGAAATAGCGGGGTCTGTCAGGAGACTTCTAGGTTCCGAGAGGATATCAAGACGCGAACAAGAGAGGGTTTTGGGCTCTCTTCAGTTTGCATCAGTAACAGACCCAGTGCTGAGAGCACAGCTAAAAGATGCAGCGGGAGTATGGAGAACCTTTGCATCGAAAGAGCGAAGGGACTTGAAGAGACCGGTCCCACTTCGACTACGTTCTCTTTTCAGACCGTGGTCTCAAGCCAGTCGTCTAAAGAGGTCTCTACCTCTTCAGCCATCCCCCCCGTCAGTGACAATCCACACAGACGCCTCAAAGGTAGGGTGGGGGGGTCACTCCCATCGGAAAAAAGTGCAAGGGACCTGGTCCAAGCTATTTGGGACTTTTCACATAAACTTTCTAGAAGCTATGGCAGTGCTTCTTACCCTGAAGAAAGTATCCCCACGTCACTCGATCCATGTAAGGTTGGTACTGGACAGCGAGGTGGTAGTGAAATGTCTGAATCGGCGGGGATCGAGATCCCCACCTCTCAACCAGGTAATGTTAGCCATATTTCGACTGGCGGAGAAGAAGAAGTGGCACCTGTCAGCAGTTCACCTTCAAGGAGTCCGGAACGTGACCGCGGACGCTCTATCCAGGGTTACACCGATAGAGTCAGAATGGTCCCTAGACGCAGGATCATTCTCCTTCATCTTGAGACAAGTCCCAGAACTGCAGATAGACCTCTTCGCGACGAAGGACAACAAGAAGCTGCCGAAATATGTGTCCCCATACGTGGACCCCTTGGCGGAAGCAGTAGATGCGATGTCCCTCGATTGGAACAGATGGTCCAGGATCTACCTGTTTCCCCCTCACAATCTGATGTTGAGGGTCCTCAACAAACTGAGATCCTTCAAGGGAGTAGCAGCAATAGTGGCCCACAAGTGGCCGAACAGCGTATGGTTCCCTCTAGCTCTGGAACTACGACTGAAGTTTCTACAACTCCCGGACTCAGTTCTGTCCCAGCAAGTCCAGAAGTCGACTGTCTACGCTTCATTACAGAAAACCCGGACCCTGCAGCTCATGATTTTCTCTCCCTAGCGGTGAAGAAACGGTTCGGAATCTCGAAAGATAGCATCGACTTCCTGGAAGAATACAAGTGTAAGTCTACTAGGAGGCAGTACGAATCAGCATGGAAGAAATGGGTAGCCTTTGTCAAAGACAAGAACCCGCAAGAGATCTCTACGGAGTTCTGCCTATCCTTCTTCATCCACCTCCACGGACAGGGGCTGGCGGCTAACACGATTTCTACATGTAAGTCAGCTCTGACAAGACCCATTCTATATGCCTTCCAGGTAGACCTCGCTAACGAGATGTTTAATAAGATCCCGAAGGCCTGTGCTAGGCTTAGACCATCAGCTCCTCCAAAGCCTATTTCGTGGTCGTTAGACAAAGTCCTTCATTTTGCCTCATTACTGGATAATGACGAATGCGCATTGAAGGACCTGACTCAAAAAGTGATCTTCCTTTTTGCCCTTGCTTCTGGGGCCAGAGTTAGTGAGATTGTGGCCCTCTCGAGAGAGGAGGGCCGGGTTCAGTTCCTGGATGGGGGAGAACTGAACCTGTTTCCGGACCCTACGTTTCTCGCTAAGAACGAGTTGACTACCAACAGGTGGGGTCCCTGGAGAATCTGCCCTCTGAAAGAAGATGCATCTCTATGTCCCGTAGAATGCCTAAAGGTCTATCTTCGTAGAACTTCAGACTTCCATGGGGGCCAACTATTCAGAGGAGAAACATCGGGCTCGAATTTATCTTTAAATCAGCTTAGGGCGAAAATTACATATTTTATTCGCAGAGCGGATCCTGACAGTTCACCCGCAGGTCATGATCCGAGGAAAGTTGCTTCATCCTTAAACTTCTTTAACTTTATGGATTTTGAACACCTTCGTTCATACACTGGCTGGAAGTCTTCCAGGGTATTCTTTCGCCACTATGCTAAGCAAGTGGAGCAGCTAAAGAGGTCTGTGGTAGCAGCTGGTTGCGTCGTTAACCCTGCTGTTTAACTCTGCGAGGAACAGTGGAATTATTTGGGACTTTGATTCTTGGGTGAGTGGATAGTTATATGCGTTGATATAACTAGTAGTGAAGGCTCTGAGAGCCCACAGTGACTGTTCCAGCGTTATGGTGTTGGTAGCACAAGTACAGACAGGTGTGCCGAGCGTTGCTAACGCTAATGTCAGCAAGTAGTAACATGGACGTTAACTTTGATACCTTGGTATGCGACAAGTGACCTAATTGTTTTCTTTCAGATAACCATTCATCCATGCACTACGGTACTTGTGTAAATTGTTGGTCATCCACCTATCATATGTATATATTTATGGTGACCATGTATATTTATTGTTACTCAATAAACTTGTTCTCGGGAACCTTGCGTCTCCTTCACCTATATTGATTTCATGTTATTTATTGAGAATTTAGCCTATGTATATTAATCGGGGATATCTATAATAGCCTATTCCTTAATGCAAAGCCTGGTTGCACTGGTTTATACTTTCCTTAGCATAAAGGGCTCCACCCCTCTCTGAGGACGGTGGCGGCGGCAAGTTTAATCCTACGCAGATATAACCTTGTTGTCTATTTTTACTTCGACCAGGGTGCTGGTCGGGATTTTTTTTCCCTTGGATGCTGTAGTTCCGTAAGACTATGCTTTACTTCATATAGAGTGAGACCACTATATTGTACTGGCTGGCGAGTGATTCATACATAGGTATATGTACTCTTCGTTCGTTTCTAGAGTCTAGTAGGACTCCTCCCTGTAGGGGGCAGGAAGCGCTTTCATGGCTTATGATTAGTGAAAAGATGTATAACGGTAACATCTTAGGTCTTTCAGTCGAGTTGACTAGGAAACATTCCTGAGGAGTACGGCACATATTGAGAATCCACATATACAGTAATGCTCTGGTATACTTCCATCAGGACGACATGGCTTGAGCCCAAAAAACGGATTTTGAGCGAAGCGAAAAATCTATTTTTGGATAAGATGGCCATGTCGTCCTGATGGACCCGCCCTGTTCCTTTTCAAAAAAAAAAAAAAAAAAAAAAAAGAAGTGAAAAGGGTTGTAGGACCCCTCCCTACATACAGTATCTGTAGCACCTCGTGTATCGCTACAAGGAATACAGATGGCGCCGCGAGCGGCGCAGGGCACGCTTTCGAAACGGGGAGGAGAGATGCCTTACGAACGGCTCCCCCCTTTCTTATCGTTTTCGTTTTCTTGCCATTTGACCCCTATAAAGTGTTAACTCTATTCGGGGTATAGATTGCTATGAGGTGTGTCAAGAATACGTCCACTGATATTTACGATATCCCTAAGGTCTTTTTTAGGGATACTCGCTCCAGGAGTTAGAATTCTGGGTACCTGAAGGTAAATTCTCTGGGAATATCGCCGTAGTTGTAATATGCCCTAGGAAGCTGCCTTTAAGGAACTTCCATCAGGACGACATGGCCATCTTACCCAAAAATAGATTTTTCGCTTCGCTCATAATCCGTTATATATATTATATATATATCTATATATATATATATATATATATATATATATATATATATATATATATATATATATATATATATATATATATATATATATATATATATATATATATATATATATATATATATATATATATATATATATATATATATATATATATATATATTATATATCTATATATGCATATATTATATATATATATATATATATATATATATATATATATATATATATATATATATATATATATATATATATATATATATATTGTATATATATAATCTTATTAAGCTGATCTAGTGTAAACACTGTGGTTTATCATCAATGATTTTATTTGTGCATTGAAGAGATAAATAGCTAGCTCTTAAAATGAGCTCCTCTCTTGTAGATGTAAGTATTTTGTGTAAATTACGTAGGATTTTAGTCGTGAATTTCATTGTATTCTTTATTCAAGTTAGTATATGTAAATTTACATTATTTTTAAGAATTTAACTTTTTATTTCACATAATTTTGTTACAAAGTCTTACGTAAGCTATTTGAGAGTGTTATGGGATTTTGCGAGATATGAACAAGAGCTTAGGTAATGTTCCTTTATATTTTATGAGGTATTGCGTCATGTTTAAGATAGAATGCTCAGTAACATGTACTTTGGAAAATTTTCTACCACGTGCTTTGGAAATTTCACGAAGCCCTGGAGATAGGATGTTATCTTTTCTTATTTCGTGGACAAAGGGTGGGCGGAACTAGCTGACTGAGAGAGCCATCTGGCGTGGCATGAGTAACGTTCAGGAGAGCAATGTGGCGCCTTGCTCGACCCCCACACTTTCAGACCTCAGTCCGGCAATTTTCTGGAAGTTGCTGAATTTCATATATAAAGACAACACCAGGGTTAGAGATTCAGATAGAGATTACCAGCCTTAAGATTGTCATCTCCTCACCTCTCTCCTTCTCGCAAACAACCCAGTGTATTGTTTTTGAGCGTTCAGTATGTACAGTACAGTGTTTTCTCTTCTAAGTGACTCTGTGCCCCAGAGCAAATCATGTGTCAAAAAGATACGTAAGACGAAACAGTGATTTTGAATTCATTGCATTAGGGTGAGTGTTGGCATTGTGTAAAGTTTTGTAAACGGCCTTGTAGGAAGGTTAAGATTTTGTATTGTAATCTGGTTATCGATTTTCATTAAGTATCAAACTTAAATATTGTATTATTCAGATTTAATTTCAAGCTTTTGTACAATTTTCATTGTAGTATTTCTTTTGTCTTAAGTCTTACGATACTGTATAACATTTAATACATAATTTCATTGACTTCTGAGATACTTTCATGAATATTTTTTAAGGTTGTTAATAAAAGAAGGGGAGTATTAGTTTTAGTCATTTATTACAAAAACATAACCATGGTATATACAAATATACACTGGCTTAAATGAAAACATATTCAGTATAAAGATGACAATTTCTTGTAAATATATTTATAATGACAGTATTTGCATTCTACAGTTTCCATTTATGAATCACAAAATATAGATACCTTTGTTTTAAATTCTTCAACCTTATAAAAATGCCTTAAATTTACACTGCACTACTGTTAAAAGATAAAAACAATCCATCCAAATTAATTTTACATGGCAAAGAAATTACAAAAACATGTTCACTTGTTTGTGAAGCTAGACCTTGCTAAGTATATTAATCATAAAACTAAATAGACCATAGGAAACATTAAATTGACCTAATAGTTGTTGCTACCAGAAACTGGAAAAGTTTATAAAATATCTTCATGCACCATACATTCATAAAGTACTAATAATTCTATTAATGATATACTGTATGTAGCAGCACTGTCAGCAAAGGACAAGTCTATCCACCAAACAATTGAGTGTAAAGTCTGCATAAATAGTGAAATGAAGACTTAACAAATAAAACATCATTACCGGTAGTATAACAAATAAAATGACTGGCTTGTGTTCTTTATCAAAACCTACATTCTAGGGAATTGTCTGCCTCTTACTATCTAGCAATGCATATTGAGAATCAGTTCCAGTGCCATTATCTTTATGATTTTGCTATTGCACTCATCACTTTTAATCGTTTTTACGATTTCCTATTCCAGTTACTAAAAACTTGAGAGAGGTTTAAGAGTAAGTCAGAGAGAAAACTTCATGTTGGAGGTTATTCAGGGTAAAGGCAGGAAACTTAGGCGATAAGATGTCATTAAATAATACAGTAGTTTCAGAAAAAATACATGCACAGTCCGCCTCAAAGCTACAAGGTCCAAATCCTTTACATATTATTCTAAACATACTACTGTAATTTCTTTGTGTTCCTTTTTTGCAAAAAAAAAAAAAAAAAAAAAAAAAAAAAAAAAAAAATCCCTTCTTTCCTGACAAAATGTGTTATTGTATAAAAAATATATTTATGTTGAAAGTTCAAGATATATCCATCTCCTGTAACAGATTTAGACTATCTTTTACATTACAAAACTTTTAATTCAAATGGTAGGAAAGGGATACTTGAAATTCTCGCTAACCATTCAATTGATTGGCCCTTCAAGTCATGCTTTCCATCTGTCCATTTGGATCCTTTGTAAGCATGGCAATAGATAATTCATGCAATCTTTTAATTGTTTACATATGTGTGACTTATCAAGGAAATGGAATTCCTATTAATTTGTTTGGTTTCATTATGAAATGTCAATTAATGCTTATAGGCCTACAAGAAATAGCAAGTGTACAATCAGCAGGCCTCATAGAAATACCTGTAACTAGGCCTACAAACACTCATTTTGGCAAAAAGCAAGAACAAATATAATTAAACGTACTGGTTCACTTCAAAGTCACTTACTGCATTAGTGCATGTTTAATAAACAAATCTGGCTAACAAAAAATTTCCTCCACTGACTGTTTTACTTCTGTGCTCCCAACCATGGTCTTTCTTATTTATTTACTTTCTTTTTGATAAATCAATATTTGGCAAATATTTTCTTCAATCATATGAAATTCAAAACAAAAAAAATTACAAGCAGCAACCATGTAATTACAGCAAATATTTTGCATACAATTTTTTCACATACAATTAGACTTATTTCTTCCGCAAATAAAAATATAATTCACCTAGGCTAGCAGCAAGAACGCTAACGATGTAGCTGCATGCAACAATAAATGAGTTACAGATTTAATGTCATCACACTTTCAATAAAAGATTTATAATATATATATATATATATATATATATATATATATATATATATATATATATATATATATATACTGTATATATATATATATATTATATATAATATATATATATATATATATATATATATATATATATATATATATACATATATATATACATATATATATATATATATATATATATATATATATATATATATATATATATATATATATATATATATATATATATATATATATATATATATATATATATATATATACAGTATATATATATATATATATATATATATATATATATATATATATATATATATATATATATATATATATATACTGTATGTATATATATATATATATATATATATATATATATATATATATATATATACATATATATATATATATATATATATATATACATATATATATATATATATATATATATATATATATATATATATATATATATATATATATATATATATATATATATGCGTAAAAATCACAGGAAAACGTTATGCTCAGATGCAGAAGAACCACAGGGAAAATGAAAATACGAAATATACGATTAAGTCCTGACTAGTTTCGTGATACTTCTTCAGAGGACTGAAGAAGTATCACGAAACTAGGCAGGACTTAATCGTATATTTTGTATTTTCCTTTTCCCTGTGGTTCTTCTGCATATATATATATATATATATATATATATATATATATATATATATATATATATATATATATATATATATATATATATATATATATATGTATGTATGTAAGTATATATATGTATGTAGAAACCATTCAGGTGAATTTCATAATGAAATAGCACTCAAAAACTATCACAATGGAACAAAAATCTAGCAGTGCTCAGTTCTTTATGTACTAGGAAATAACATCAGAAGATGGCAACATGAACATGAAAATTCTTGATGTTGCAATATATTTTTAGCAAAAAAACAAAAAACAAAAAACAAAAACAAAAAAGGAACCCTGAAATTTTGTGACTGACAGTACAACCTTCATGAATGATTTATTGTGATAGCCATGATGTTCATTCAGGCAGCCCAGCTATCTTATGCAAATCCATAGTGAAATCATCTGTAATTTATCACAATTCTCCTCAATCATCAGTTAATGGCACATGATGATTTGCATATTACTATTTCATAATGTTAACACAAAGCATTTTAAAACTGACACCAAGTAACCAAACCCAGTGAGATGACAAATAAAGTCTGCTGGAAACTATAATTACACCAGAGTCTATTTTTAAAATGCTATATATCATAATTATTGTAAAAAAGTGACCAGAAAATAAATAAAAGAAATCACCTAATAAATATGAGAAATGCATGACAATTGTCCCGCATAAAAGATGATCACAGTTTCTTCACAAGCCAGATATTTCAATTAAGGAAGGTGACATAATAGACTATAACTGACATATCAGGAATCTTGTGGCAAATGGACTACCACTGATACTTGAAGCTAATATTTCATATCAAAACTTAATGCTGCTGGATTGTCTTGTAATGGCTCCAGTAACGTGAGTTTTATATATATTTTATACTTTCGGTACTTTTATTTACTTTGTAATTTCTCTGAATATTCTTAGGTGCATCTTAGAAAACAGCACCTTTCTAGTTGTAACATAGCCAATAGATAAAATCTTTATCCACCATAATGAATTTCTACGATACAAGTTTTCATTGATGATTTCACATTACCTTCTTTCATCAAACTTAGCCATCATTTTTGCCTCATCCTAGACAATGATATTTGTAATATGAGGCAAATATTTGTACTGACAGTTCCTATGAATAATTAGCACTTCAGTCCCTCTAAAGGGTGAAATTTCTTGAAACTTTTCGATGCTCATAGTCTGAAACACTTTGAATGGCTGATTTCTCCCGCAGATAATCAGTAAAATCCAATGTTGACTTTCTATTTAATTTGAAATAAATTGATCACCTTCCCAAGAACTTCGGAAAATCTTACTACGTACACTGCTTTGGGCATTTTCAAGGCCAATGAAAGTCTGATATAAGATCCCCTTAGCTAGACTCCTAGCTCCTCTCAATCCTGCCAGTGTACACATTTTCATCATAGATGACTGTACATCACCTCCAAGTAAATTCTATTTCCACCATTACCTTGGTTCTTGTTTAACCTTCTAATTTCTTTTAATCAATTCATATATTGAATAGTTTTCCATTAATCTTGCAATTTTCTTCACAAATGCTATTTATATCTCTCTTTCTTGTGTAATTAAATATATAGCTAAAGTGGATTACTTACTAAATAATAATCAATTGTCTATTACAAAACAGATACTGTGTTGTAATGAACCATCTTTATGCATGGGAGTTATAACCACTTTTGTGTGTTGAGCTCAGATATGAATACAGATATAAAAAGTGGTAACGACAGTAAAATAGTTGACCTATAAAATACAGTGTGTTTTACATTACCTTCAAGGATTAAAAAGAACTACAGTATATGCCTTGTCTCCTGGTTTAGTTGTCCAAATATATTCACAGCATACTTTGTCTTCATTTAAAGTATACCATGAATATAGCTACCATTTTGATTTAATAAGCTTTCTGACCAAGATTATTATCCAGACAAATCATTTGAATGCTGTATGTTACACGTATACATCAATCTTCACTGGCTGATACCCAGCCAAAAATGGAACTAATTTCTCTTTAAACTGAAATATTTTGATCTTGCAAAATAGAATTATCATTGTGAAACTACGGCTGTACTTTATAATCTCTTTAAACTTTCTTGTTATGTTATGGCATTTATAGAACATGCCAATACCTCTTGTGCAATGGCTCTTGCTACCTACGTCAAAAGACAAAGTACACAGATGCAGTATCAATAATACAAGAAATACTTTCAATCATTACCAGATACTGTACTACAGAAACTATATACATACTCTACATCAATTAGGGAGAAATATTGCCACTTTTAAAATGAGAACCCTTGCAAATAAGGAAGACCGAATATCTATAATGGATACAATTGATTTAATCCTTTGAAATAGGGATGAAATATCTTTTCTCAGTAATAAAATATTTACAATTTGATCAAACTGTGACCATCAGAATTTAACAGTAGTTCACAAATTCAACACTAGAGCTAGTATTAATGTTTTATTCAACACCAGAGCTAGTATTAATATTCTAAGTCTCAACAATTTATTTATGCATATATTCAGATCTAAAATACACAAGAAGAAAATATAAACTAAATTAGTTTGGTCAACCTTATCATTTTATTGTACCAATAGTATCATAAACTATCTGCACAATACAGTACAGTACTTTTATCATAAACTATGATTCCACATCTAACTTTTTAATCATATTGTAGGAAGGAGTAAAAAGCTTTTTATATTTTGAGCAAAATAAAGTTCCAAAACTTACTGGTCTAGAAAGTTCTTGCAATAGTTTAGAAAAATAATCCCTTTCTATTGAAATTCTAATAAAGCTTAAAAACCCTCAAGAAATCTAAAAAAACAACTAAAATAACAACAGACAAATGATAATACACAGTCTTGTCACAATGTACGTCAAAGGAAATAAAATTTCCATTTAGTTAAAATTTACCAAAGATTTTGATCATTCAATGAAACAAACAATTTTTGCACTAAACCTGCAGTCTAACATATATAAACAAGAATAAATAAACCCTGAGGGTATTTGTGCTTTTGTCTTTTTTTCATAGGGTTAGATAAATGAAAACAAGATTAACAATCCAAATTTCACCTAAGGATAGGTCTACTACAGTATAATACAATAAATACCTATTGCATAACTACTCTTACCACTATTGCAAATTCAGAATTAGTATACTGCAAATATTCTGTAATATAACAATCTTACAACCATCCAGTCACTACATGATGAAAACTACTGTAAAAATACTTCATCTGAACACAAACAAATGAGATCTTTGATCTACCAACTTTTTAGTTTTATCAACATGCAATACAGTACTGTACTCTGGTTTATCAACACTCACATGACTGTGTGCCTAATGAAAGACTGCTTATCCTGTGGTAAAATATGACTGATAAGCTACACCAAAAGTTCCTGAAATAAACCAGGAAAATACACACCACCAAGTTGTGAAGCCAAATACACCACGATAGAATTCTGTACTGAATACCTGAAAAAGTTAACAAATACAGATTATTAGGTTTTCAAAGGGCAACTTGTCTTCTTGTATATATAACTTACAATGCTGAACCGTTTCAATAACAATTTCATATTGGTGAAACCAACTGTTTTACAATTAACTCATTTTGCTTTTTTATACCAAATATTAAGAAGTAATGCATTCAAAACATTACAAAATTACTAGAAATAAATAAGCAATAATTACTGTTTGATGTTGAGTTTATTTACCAAAATATTAAAACAATCTACATATTGTGCATATGCCACAGTATTTCACAAGCATGATCACAAAAAACACCATCAACGGTGGAAGCTGGAGGGAAGCAGTTTTAACAAACTTGAATTTGAATATCTCAAAATATCAAATTAGATAATTTCATTAAGGGAAGTTTATTTTGCAATATGTGGTAAAGTAAATCAAATACATAAACATATATGACAAATTTGGAAACAATTTGTATTTTTTCTAACCATACAAACTTGAAGCTCCTTATTTTGGAGATATTTTTCAGTGACAGATGAAACTAGCTGTAAAACTTTAAGCGAGGTACAACTACCCTCCACTAGTTAGCAGGAGGTAGAAACAACCACCCTGCTGAGCCTGCTCACATACGCAGTAACCAAAACAAGCCACTCTGCAATTGCAGGCAGGACTTCAGGGGGTAGGCAATGGCGGGCCAGTACGTGTAAAGAACTTCAGGTTTGTATGGTTAGGAAAAATAAATTACTTCCAAATTTGTCATTTGTTTTGACACCATATACTATGGAGACTCATGTGTAGGTGGGTGTAAGTCTAAGACCAACTGGCTGGTCACTGAGCAATTGTGCGAAGGTGTGAGAACTAAGTATTGTGAGTTGGCCAGGTAGGACATACCAAGGAGGGAAGCTCCTTTCTTACCTGGGCATTACCCAATTCCTACCTTGCTGGGAGTTCGGGGACATATGTGCTAACAACCCCTGACGTCATGAGATCTAAGTCTACGGTCAAGCAAGGTCGAGTCCAATTGGAAGGCTCGTTTGATCAAATTCCTGATCCAGGAAAAGATTAAGTTTGAAATTCTCCTCTCGACCTTGCCTGTGCTTACGAACAATCTACTGACCTGTTGAAGATTTCAAACATTACATTCAAGGTATTCCCTCATTGCCCTAACAGGGCATAGTAACAGTTGATCTGGGTAACTTGTTACAGTACGGACTCTCAATCCAGAAGGGCCCAAATCTAGGATCCGGTACAGCCAGATTTTGAGTCTTAGCTATAAACTCAGGGATGAAGTTGAATGTCACCAGCATCAATCCCCTTGAATGGGTGACGTCATAGGACAGACCGTGTAGCTTGCTGATTCTTTTAGCAGAGGCCAGGGCTAACAGAAAAACCCTCTTTAGAGTCAGGTCATGATCTCAAGACTGACTAAGAGGTTTGTAAGGTGGTCCTTTTAGGGATTGCAGCACACGTACTATATTTCAAGGGGGCAATCTGACTTATGACTGGGAGCACGTGAGCTCAAAACTTGTATGAGGAGAGACAATTCCACTGCGGCGGAAACGTTAATGCCATTCAGTCTAAAGGCAAGGCTTAATGGATAGCGATAGCCTTTTACTGCCGACACTCGGCAGACTTTTTCCTCCCTGAGGTACAACAAACACTAGGCTAATCACTGGGATAGTGGCACTGAGAGGAGCGATACCCCTTCCACGACACCAACCACAGAGGATAGACCATTTCACCTGGTAGATGGCAGAAGAAAACTCTCGGAGGTATCTTGCCATACTTCTCGCAACTGATTGCGAAAAACCTAATGCCGCGAGAGTTGCTGGATAAAATCCAAGCCTGAAGTTGTAGTGATACTACTGCTCTGTGAAATGTCTTCAAATGTGGTTGTCTGAATAGATCATAGAGTGAAGGGAGCTCTCTCTGTACCTCTGTGAGCAGATGTAGACAGTCCGGAAACTATTCTGCACGTTGTCACATTGAAGCAATTAGGGTCATTGACAGATCTTGCGATGCTCTTACCTTGTTCAGAAGCCTTCATACAAGGCAAAAGTGGAGAAACGCATCAATGTCCAGGTTGTCCAAATGGTGTTGGAAGGCATCTTGCTAGAATGCCTGGGATCTGGGACTAGAGGGCAGTACACCGAAAGTTTCAGGTTGAGGGACATCGTAAACAGGTCTATTGTCGACGAACCCCATAAAGTCAAGACTTTGTTGGCTATCTGACGATTCAAAGACTACTAGGAGCCAACTATCCGAGTCCTCCAACTCAGTTTGTCTGCCAAGATGTTTTTTTTTTGCCCAGATTGAAGCAGGCTGAAAGGGCTACCGAATTGTCTTCCTGTAGCGACAGTAGTATATTACATTAATATACACTACAGTATCAGCGAGTGTTATATAGTATTTCTAGATAAAGTTAAAGTTGCGGGTTTTAGGTCTCCACAGAGACGATTTACATCGTCCTCCTCGGGCGACCATTAGCCAGCAGGGACTATCACTAGTCCCCTCTAACCTCCCCCCCAGGCGCCACGTGGGAGTACCCCCCGGTAGAAGGTCTCACGGTGTTCGCGTCCCTGGCGGGACTGTGATAGAAACCAAGTAAAAACAATATCCGAGAGTAAGCAATGGCAGCGAGTTGTTAGGTTAGGTTAGGAGTCAACCCAACCTAGAGCAACTCATAATTGCGATTTTTCCCTTATTGCACCTGTCTCTGTAACCTAAGCTAAGCGAATAGTGAGGGCCGACAGACTGTATCTTCTTTTTTGTTTATATAAGCGACCACCGTGTTGTCATCGTTCATCAGCACCACGGAGTATCTTGAAAGGAGCTGCTGGAAATGCTTTAGAGATAGGAAGGCTGCTCTCATCTCTAGGTTTATGTGGCAGTGTTGCATGGCTTAGGAGCATAGTCCGGAGCTCATGTGTTGCAACAGATGAGCCCCAACCCATGAAGAGCATCAATTCTGAGGGAGGAGAGAGGTCTACTCCCCTGGGTAGGTTGGTATCTGATACCCACCACTTCAGGTCTCTCTTCTGCTCTGACCCTATCGGGACCAGAAGGTATGGAGGATCCCTGTGCTGAGAGCAGGTCTTCAGTTGCCACTGGAGAGTTTGAGTATGGAGTTGACTGTTAGGTACAAAGGCTTCCAAGGAGGCGAGGTGTCTTAAACACTTCAGCCATAGATGTGCTGGCAGTTCGTCTCGCGTTAGAAACGGGCTTGCTGGTTGTTTCATTCACTCCAATCTTACTAGGGACGGAAAGACTTTGCCTACATTTGTATTGCTGTTCATCCCTAAGTACACCAGGTTTTGAGTTGGGTGCAAGGAGGACTTCTCCATATTTATCATGACCTCCAGATCTTGACAAAACTCAAGAAGCCTGTCTCGATGGCGGAGAAGAGTTTCCATCGAGTCATTAGAATCAACCAGTCGTCAAGGTAATGAAGAAAGCGGATTCCATTCTGAGTCTAAGTTGACACTAGATAAAACATTCGTGGAAAGGCCGAAACACAGCACCTTGAACTGGTATATCCTGTTGTTGAGGGAGATCTTTAGGTACAGTACTTCCATCGAGTCGTTAGAATCAACCAGTCGTCAAGGTAATGAAGAAAGCGGATTCCATTCTGTGAGTCCAAGTTGACACTAGATAAAACATTCGTGGAAAGGCCGAAACACAGCACCTTGAACTGGTATATCCTGTTGTTGAGAGAGATCTTTAGGTACAGTACTTCCTTGAGGATGGATAGATGGGGATCTGTAAGTATACCTCTTTCAGATCCAGCATAAACATGAAGTCGTTTGGTCTGACAGCCTGTCTGAACGTCCAGGTTGTCTCCATCTTAAATGGAGTCTGTTGGACAAACTCATTCATAGCTGAGAGGTCAATGACTGGTTTCCAGTCTCAAGATGCCTTTCTACCAGAGAGGCCACTGTGGAAGCCTGGGGACTTATCGCAGACCTCTTGGAGTGTTCTTCTCCAGCATGGTCTAGACTTCGGCCTGAAGGACCAGTTCCTTTGTAGATCCTTTGTGTAGGAACTTGTCTTCGCTGGATGCAAGGGTAGAAAAGGGAGAGAGTAAGTGAATGGGACGTGGTATCCTGCCCTGAGGACGGTGACCGACCAAGGTTCGGCCTTGTGGAGCATCCACCTCTGCAATCTGCTCTGAAGGAATCATCCCATCGGTAGACTGGTCGGAGGGATACCCCCTGGCTGGCATGCCTTTGTACTCTTCTCCCTTTCTTACCTCGTGTCCTCTGGGCCTAAAAGGTTGTCTTTGGCCCTGCTTCCTCACTGCTGCCTGCTGTAGATGTTGAGGAACCTTCATTTGCTTTTGGCAGTTTGCCAGGGTGGTGACACTGCTGCAGGGGTGCCTAGGAGTAGGGATGAGATGTCATAGCTCATTGGAGGAGAGAGTTGTGCTTGCCTTCCTCCAGCTCTCCACAACTGCCTTGATATCCTCCATATTAAAGAGGGAGGAGCCATCCACTGGGGCATTACTCAGTCCCATTGCTTCTCTCCTCGGCACCTGCTTCATAAATTTTGAGACAACTGCTTTGTGCCATCTAAAAACACAGTTGACCCACTGATTGAGGATGTTGTGAGTCATGAACTCAATAGTCTGGGTTCCAGAAAGCAGGAAAGAGGATATCACATCCCTGTTCTGTTCAATTGAGAAATCTTCAGTCCTGAAGTTATCTCACCGACACCACCCAGTAGTCTTACTATGAAGCGGCTTGCAAAGAACACTTTGCCAACAGCTCCATGTTTGCAGTCCGCCACAGGATTCCAACCGACAAGGAGAACTTGTCCAAGGGTAGATTCTGGGTCAATGCCAGAATTGGCAGATCTAGAGGGAGAGGGGAGGGACATCATTCAATACATCATAGTACAGTACTTCCTCTGCCTGACAAAAGGCGGAGGAAGTAACCGAGAAGAATTCACAGATCTGAAAGATCGTAATTCTCCTGCCACTTGTGCGTAAGCTCTCTTTTTGGCACCCCTGATCCCCCTGAATGAATTTAAAGCTACCTTAGCCTTGATTGGCCTGGGAGTGTCACAATTAAAAAAAAAAAAAAAAAAAATCCAGGACAGTGTCCTTTCCTTTTGCTAGAATTGGGTTTAGATCCTCCAAGAATCAGATCTTCCTGATGCAGGAGAGGACCTTCAGAAAGACGTGGTTGAGTCTTTTTGTTGAAAGTTGATGATCTTAGGGCTGGTAGATGGAAGCAGCGTGCTCTCGGAGTGGTCACATCCATCCTTAAAGGGTTCTAACTCTCCCGAGTTCACATTCATAGGAGCCCAGGGAGGGTCTAAGTTGTCAACCAGTCTATGAGTAGAGGAGTGAGAACTCGAGGGAAGGCCACTATGCTTCGGATGTATGGGAGCACACCAGGAATCTGTGGAGTATTCCCTTGAACTTCCCTGGCCCGTGGTCGAAGCCCAAATCTTGGGAATTGTCTTTGTATCCTTTCATTCTTGTGGGTAGATGGTGAAGTTTGCAAGAGGCAAGATGGTGTCCTTCCTCATTAATTCCCTCGGTCTATCTTCCTTAATGGGTGTGGAAGAAGGTGAAACCACCTTGGATGCCGAAGAGCTTGGGACCGCAAGATCCAGATCTATTGGTACAAGCCAATAGTTCTCTGTATAAGTGATCTCCCTCAGAGATCTCGAGCCTCTACTACTTCTTGGATGCATTGAGTCCCCCGGAGGAGGGCTATCCGTCTGCTGACCCCATGTCTTCTTTCTTGGTTTGATAGGCATGATGCCTAATTTCTCACAAGCAAGATCCTGGCCAATGTCGGAGGACTTACTACACAGATAATGTTTATACATTATCTAAAGTGTTTGAACGTCTTTCGGCAAAACATCTTATTAGGTTTGCTGAAGGTAATCATCTGTTCCCTAGTTTGCAATTTGGTTTTTGTACAGGCCTTGGAGCATGTGATGTCCTTCTTATAATCTCCAATGCTGTACAGAAATCCCTTGATTATGGTCAGAAAGTTTGTATGATTGGCCTTGATTTTAGTGCTGCCTTTGACCATGTTTCAAACTCAAACAGTTGGGAAAGGGTGGGTCGTTTCTGAGCATTATTTTTGATTTTTTAAGTAATTGATCTCATAGTTGTTGATGTTAACCATGGAGAGTATAGGAATGTGATACGTGGTGTTCCAAAGGTTAGTGTTCTTGGCCCATTACTTTTCATCTTATATACACATGACATGTGGTTTGGCCTAGAAAACAAGCTGGTTGCATATGCAGATGAAGCTACTCTCTCTGCATCAATTCCATCTCCTGAATGTAGATCTAGGGTTGCTGAATCCATTAATAAAGATCTAGCTATGGTAAGCACCTCTTCTAGGACACTCCAAAATCAAACCATTGTTCTATAGTCTTGAGTAGTGCCATAGCCTCTGTACCATGGTCTTCAACTGTCTTGGGTTAGAGTTCTCTTGCTTGAGGGTACACTCAGGCACACTATTCTGTCTTATTTCTCTTACTTTTGTTTTGTTCAAGTTTTTATAATTTATATAGGAAATGTTTATTCTAATATTGTTATTGTTCTTAAAATACTTAATTTTCCTTGTTTCCTTTCCTCACTAAGCTATTTTCCCTGTTGGAGCTGGCTTATAGCATCCTGCTTTTCCAACTAGGGTTGTAGCTTAGCAAATAATAATAATAATAATAATAATAATAATAATAATAATAATAATAATAATAATAATAATTAGTTCATGGTGCAAATTATGGGGTATGAAGTTGAATCCTACCAAAACTCAGAGTATGATTGTAAGTAGGTCAAGGAGAGGGGCTCCTCAATATTCAGATCTCAGCATTGACAATGTTTCTTTAACTTTTTATGGCTCTTTTAGAATTATAGGTGCCATTCTCAACAGCAAATTTACTGTTGAGAAACACATTAGGTCTGTGTCTTCTTCAATTGCACAACAGATTGGCTTATTGAGAAAGTCTTTTAAGATTTTCAGTGATCAATCTATTTTAAAGTAAAGTTTCAATTCTTTCATTCTACCTTGTTTCGAGTACTGTTCTCCTGTCTGGTCTTCAGCTGCTAATTCTCATCTTAATATATTGGACAGGAACTTACGGTCCATTAAATTTCTTATTTCTGATCTAGATATTAATCTTTGGCACCATCGTTCAATTAGTTCATTTTGCATGTTGCCTAAGATTTTTTATAATTCTGACCATTCTTTACATTCAGATCTTCCTGGACAGTTCCATCCTGTTCATAATAATAGGCATGCAGATAATTCTAATAATCAGGCCTTCTCCATCATGAGGCTCAATACTACACAGTATTCTAGAAGTTTTGTTCCAGCTGTGGCCAAGTTGTGGAATGATCTTCCTTGTCGGGTATTTATTATTATTATTATTATTATTATTATTATTATTATTATTATTACTAGCCAAGTTACAATCCTAGTTGGAAAAGCAAGATGCTAGCTATAAGCCCAAGGGATCCAACAAGGAAAATAGCCCAGTGAGGAAAGAAAATAAGGAAATACATAAATGATGAGAATAAATTAATATATCATTCAAAAATAGTAACAGCGTCAAAACAGATATGTCCTATATAAACTATTAACAACATCAAAAACAGATTTGTCACATATAAAAGATAAAAAGACTCATGTCACCCTGGTCAACATTAAAACATTTGCTCTAACTTTGAACTTTTGAAGTTCTACTGATTCAACTACCCGATTAGGAAGATCATTCCACAACTTGGTAACAGCTGGAATAAAACTTCTAGAATACTGTGTAGTATTGAGCCTCATGATGGAGAAGGCCTGGCTATTAGAATTAACTGCCTGCCTAGTATTATGAACAGGATAGAATTGTCCAGGGAGATCTGAATGTAAAGGATGGTCAGAGCTATGAAAAATCTTATGCAACATGCATAATGAACTAATTGAACGACGGTGCCAAAGATTAATATCTAGATCAGGAATAAGAAATTTAATAGACCGTAAGTTTGTCCAACAAATTAAGATGAGAATCAGCAGCTGAAGACCAGACAGGAGAACAGTACTCGAAACAAGGTAGAAGTAGAATAAATGAATCAAAACACTTCTTCAGAATAGATTGATCACCGAAAATCTTGTAAGACTTTCTCAATAAGACAATTTTTTGTGCAATTGAAGAAGACACAGACCTAATGTGTTTCTCAAAAGTAAATTTGCTGTCGAGAATCACACCTAAAATTTTAAAAGTCATACAAATTTAAAGAAACATTATCAATACTGAGATCCGGATGTTGAGAAGCCACCGTCCTTGACCTACTTACAATCATAGTTTAAGTTTTGTTAGGATTCAACTTTATACCCCATAATTTGCACCATGCACTAATTTTAGCTAAATCTCTATTAAGGGATTCACCAACCCCAAATCTACATTCAGGGGATGGAATTGATGCAAAGAGAGTGGCATCATCTGCATATGCAACAAGCTTGTTTTCTAGGCCAAACCACATGTCATGTGTATATAGTATGAAAATTAATGGGCCAAGAGCACTACCCTGTGGAACACCGGATATCACATTCCTATACTCACTATGGTGCCCATTAACAACAACTCTTTGAGATCTATTACTTAAAAAATCAATAATAATGCTAAGAAACGACCACCCACTCCCAACTGTTTCAGTTTGAAAATAAGGGCCTCATGATTAACACAGTCAAAGGCAGCACTAAAATCAAGGCCAATCATACGAACTTCCTGACCACAATCAAGGGATTTCTGTACAGCATTGGAGATTGTAAGAAGGGCATCATATACTCCAAGGCCTTTACAAAAACCAAATTGCAAACTAGGGAGTAGATGATTACCTTCAGCAAACCTATTAAGACATTTTGCTAGAAGATGTTCAAAAACTTTATATAATATGGGAGTTATGGAAATAAGGCAGTAATCAATGGGACTTGAGCTACCACAAACACATTTACATAGAGGAGTAACATTACCAATTCTCCAACAAGTGCTAAAAGCTCCTCTTCTTGCTAACTTGCGCAAAATAACAGATAACTTTGGAGCTAAGAAATCTGCTGTCTTTATAAAAAACAAAGGAAAAATACCATTTGGGTCTACACCTCCACAAGCATCAAGGTCCATCAACAGAGCTTTAATTTCACGAGATAGAAAAGCTAAACTAGTTAGTTTAGCCTCAGGAAAACAGGAATGTAGGAGTTCAAGTTTTTCATTACTTTGTTTACTATCAAAAACATCAGCCAAAAGGGTTGCCTTTTCCTTTGGACAGTGAGTGACTGAGCCATCTGGTTTAAGTAAAGGAGGAACTGTTGCATCTACACCAAAGAGTGCAGATTTAAGGGTAGACCACCATTTATGTACCTGAGTTGTACCAGAAAGGGTTTCTTTTACTCCTTTTCAGTTGAGGCATAAACTCTCTGAGCAAAAACTCGAAGCTGAGTATAGTTGTCCCAGGTCAAATCTGATCTGTTACCCTTCCAAAGGTGATAGGCCTCCTGCTTCTCCAAATAAGCATGTCTACAATCATCATTGAACCACGGTTTGTCCTTCACTTGGTTCCTTAGTACGCGAGAAGGGATACGCCTATCAATTATGTTGACTAGATTCTCACTCAAAGGGACAACAGGATCTACACTACTATATAATTGTGACCAATTCAAGCACAAAAGATCATGCAAAATCCCATTCCAGTCTGCTTGGGATTTCATATAAATTTTACAAGACTATGATATATCAGGGACAGGCTGCTCAGTCTTCACTACTAATGAAATCAAGGCATGATCAGATGTCCCGACTGGAGAACCAACCTTACTAGTTATAAATCCAGGGGAGTCAGTCTATACGAAGTCCAAGCAATTAGCAGACCTGTGAGTAGCTTCATTTATGATTTGCTCACAGCCTGATACAGAGGCAAAGTCTAAAGCTCTAAAGCCATGGCGATCGGTAGGAGAGATAGAATTTAACCACTCCCAATGGTGAGCATTAAAATCACCAACAAAGACAAAAGAATCCTATCTATCATCTTCTTGTATCTTAGCCATAATGGTAAGAAGACAATCGATGATAGAATCATCCATGTCTGGATTCCGGTAGATTGAACACAAACAAAAGTTGTTATGCCTGCCACAAACTTTTATTACCTGAATCTCATGACATCCACATTGATAGCGGGACTTATGAGAAGCAGGGTACTCAGTCCTAATATACACCGCCATTCCCCTGGCCCTAGGGATGGCATCACGTTTCAACATTATTGGCTTCTTAAAATCAGTTATAAGCTCAGATGAGTGCCTCATATTAGAAACCAAAGTTTCTGAGCACAAAAGAATATCATACTGGTCTTGGATATTTGCATGAAGACCTCGAATATTGCAATACAGAAGACGACATTGACGAACTCTAGGACATACTGGTCCCGGATTTCGCTCAATGTCTCCAGACAGCATAAGAATTAATAGAAATAAAAAAAGAGACATCATACTTAAAAACTAGATTAACAAGAATTATAACAAAAACAATGTGTACAGAATTATAAATAAAGTGATTGATGATACCCACAGACTATAGTAAAAAGTCGGAAAAACTGGTAAACATGGAGGAGCCAATACACCATGCAAGGCTAAATACCCTCCAGGATAGCCACTTCAACTGAAGGGAGGACAATAAGGATGGTTTTAATAAGGATGGTTTTGAGAAGAAAAAGAATCAGAAAAAAGGAAAAGACAACCTCTTGATAAACCACCAGGCATCCATGGCCCTTCTATTAAGCCTGCCCAACACACCATTTAAAAAAACAAGAGGAAGAAAAAAATAATAATAATAAGATAGAATAGTGTGCCCGAGTGTACCCTCAAGCAAGAGAACTCTACCCCAAGACAGTGGAAGACCATGGTACAGAGGCTATGGCACTACCCAAGACTAAAGAACTATGGTTTAATTTTGGAGTGTCCTTCTCCTAGAAGAGCTGTTTACCATAGCTAAAGGATAGTTGAATCAGCAGAACTTCAAATAATAATAATAATAATATGGACAACCTCTGCGGGGAAGAGGGCTGTAATATCGCCGGACAGACAGGTTACTGGTCACTGCTGCCTCTCAGGTCAGACGGGGGAGATCTCCTCACCTAGGAACTTGAGGCTTCTAAGGGAATCCTAGGAGTAACCTTGGGTGCTACCGGGGGAGCTTGCACTGGTCCTGAGACTGACTGCTTGACTGCCAGGATAAAGGCATGGAACCAAGACTTCTCCTTTGCAAAGGTGACAGTCTTCGAAGGAGCACCAAACTGTTTCCCCGAAAGAGGAGAGCGCTCACAAAGCAAGTCTTGATGAGGAGCGCACGCATATGGCGAGCGCTGGGCAGGTGCGTTCTGATGACGAAGTGAGTGCACATATTGCAAGCGCTGTGCAGGTGCGTGGAGGTTCAGTGAGTGCTGGCAAGACAACAGTTGATGAGGAGATAGTGTGTACGTCCGTGTCTGCAGGAAAGTTTAGTACCTGTACGTGTTATGTTTCTTGCATGTAGCGCACTATTGTACGTAGTTGAAGTCTCGAGGCCAAGCGAAGAAGTTCGCTATAAGGTTGGTGCGTTGCTGATAAGGGAATGCACTGACATACCTGTTCTTGTGCACCAGACTACAAGTCCGGGTTTGGTGAGGAAGGCATTTGGCATGTAAATTGGGGAGAGTGCTGAACTCTGTCTAGGGTTGGCGAGGGATGGATTTAGTGAGTAGTTGGCAGTGCAAGCCAAACTCCATCCTGAGTTGGCTAGTGAATTTTGTGCATAACTGAACTCCCTCACCCTCTCACTCCGCTAGATGGGGAGGTGTGCACCAGACTCGCCCGCAAGATTATGATTAGCGAGCTCCTCCGATAGCACACTCTGAAGGAAGTCGGTCATACGATACTCCTTCTTTCTTCTAAGGAAAAGTGTTGCCTAAAATCATGCTCTCTTGGGCATCGGGATGTATTAGCGTGCTGAGAAGGGGAAGGTTGTTGACGATAGGCAAAACAGCAGGTTCTACCCTGTAAGCGGTATAAGCCCTAGGCTCGAGGGTGGAACTTGGCCTCTCAAAGCGACCAGCACTTTGATGCGTCCTAAGGACACGATGACAGGAGACGGAGGCTGTAAATAGCTGCCAAATCCAGCCCCCCCATTGTCTAGTTCCGATAAGCTAAGCTACGAACAGCCGGGACGTTGTCTTTGCCGCTGGCGGGGATGACGACTGACACCTGTTGCCAATGTGGGATGATTATTCTGCAAACAGGAAATAGGTCCCACAACAGCTGGTGAAAGGCATCAATCCCATGAATGGGAACACCTAAAGGCATTTCCGCAAAGGAACCCTATGGATGGGATACTCTGAAAGGTATTCGTCGAGTGCCGGCATCCGTCAACCAATGCCGAACAAGCATGAGCAAGCGCTAAGGGTACTCCGGCAAGAGACACAAGAGACTCCTATGGTACTACTGTTCAACACCGGAGTGTTGAGGGGAAGGATCGTAAGTACCATTGGGGGAGGTAGCCTCATCATCACCCCGTGTCCCTTGCCAAAGGACACCAAGATGGCGCTCCTTACAAGGGGAGCCTGGAAGGCTCAGGGACGGCCACAGCTGACGTACCGTGCTAGCGAAAGGAGACTTCCCTACAGTCGAATTCTGCGATGCTCCTCCAAGAGAGACAACAAGGACTTTGGCCCAACCCGACTGGCCCCAAGAAGAAAATCACCGGGCAAAGTCAGAATAACGGGATTGAGCCGCTGGAGAAAGTTGGAAGGGTTTCTTTGGCTTCTAGGAAGCCCCTGAAGGTGAAGAATCTCTCTTTGCATTGTTCTTCCGGCATCTTCTAAATCACTGCCATTGGGAAGGAGGCTACTCCTTACATACATTACAGGGAGACTCCTAAGTACATATATGACCCCTGCACGCAGGACAAAGGGCATGAGGATCAGTCTCCAGGGCAGACATGAACTGGCAGCAGCAGAGCCCTTCTCTGCCTGGACATATCTGCATTTTCTACATAAGAACTTACTCATTCTTGCATACAAGAGAAAGGGAAAACTTTTAATTTTAGGGCTAGTTGGTTTTATGTTTTTAAACCGAGTCAAGCGTAGGAGAATTGACAACGTCTGTTCTCTTCCAAGCCAAAACAAAATGTGGCTTGTTTTGGCTACTGCGTGTGTGAGCGGTGTGGTTGGTCCTACCCCCAGCTACCCTACTACTAACTAGTGGAGGGTAGTTGCACTTCGCTAAAAGTTTCACGGCTAGTTTCAAGTGTCGACGAAATATATCTACTGTAAATACCAAAGAGGTGCCAGTGATGGGAGATGAGAATGAGAGAGAGATTACAATAGAGGAAGTGAGGAGAGCACTAGATGAAACGAGAGTAGGAAAAGCAGCTGGTATGGATGGTGTGAAAGCTGAGATGTTGAAGGAAGGGGGTGTGACTGTACTTGAATGGTTGGTGAGATTGTTTAATATGTGTTTTGTGTTGTCAATGGTACCAGTAGATTGGGTTTGTGCATGTATTGTACCACTATATAAGGGTAAGGGAGATGTGCATGAGTGTTGTAATTCAAGAGGTATTAGTTTGTTGAGTGTAGTTGGAAAAGTGTATGGTAGCGTATTGATTAATAGGATTAAGGATAAAACAGAGAATGCAATCTTGGAAGTACAGGGTGGTTTTAGAAGAGGTAGGGGTTGTATAAATCAGATTTTTACAGTTAGGCAGATATGCGAGAAATATTTAGCAAAAGGTAAGGAGGTGTATGCTGCGTTTATGGATCTGGAGAAAGCATATTATAGAGTTAATAGGGAAGCAATGTGGAATGTGATGAGGTTATAAAGCATGTGTTAGAATAGGAAATGAAGTGAGCGATTGGTTTCCGGTGAGAGTGGGGCTGAGACAGGGATGTGTGATGTCGCCGTGGTTGTCTAACTTGTATGTTGATGGAGTGGTGAGAGAGGTGAATGCTCGAGTGCTTGGACGAGGATTAAAACTGGTAGACGAGAATGACCATGAATGGGAGGTAAATCAGTTGTTGTTTGCGGATGATACTGTACTGGTTGCAGACACAGAAGAGAAGCTTGACCGACTAGTGACAGAATTTGGAAGGGTGTGTGAGAGAAGGAAGTTGAGAGTTAATGTGGGTAAGAGTAAGGTTATGAGATGTACGAGAAGGGAAGGTGGTGCAAGGTTGAATGTCATGTTGAATGGAGAGTTACTTGAGGAGGTGGATCAGTTTAAGTACTTGGGGTCTATTGTCGCAGCAAATGGTGGAGTGGAAGCAGATGTACGTCAGAGAGTGAATGAAGGTTGCAAAGTGTTGGGGGCAGTTAAGGGAGTAGTAAAAAATAGAGGGTTGGGCATGAATGTAAAGAGAGTTCTATATGAGAAAGTGATTGTACCAACTGTGATGTATGGATCGGAGTTGTGGGGAATGAAAGTGATGGAGAGACAGAAATTGAATGTGTTTGAGATGAAGTGTCTAAGGAGTATGGCTGGTGTATCTCGAGTAGATAGGGTTAGGAACGAAGTGGTGAGGGTGAGAACGGGTGTAAGAAATGAGTTAGCGGCTAGAGTGGATATGAATGTGTTGAGGTGGTTTGGCCATGTTGAGAGAATGGAAAATGGCTGTCTGCTAAAGAAGGTGATGAATGCAAGAGTTGATGGGAGAAGTACAAGAGGAAGGCCAAGGTTTGGGTGGATGGATGGTGTGAAGAAAGCTCTGGGTGATAGGAGGATAGAAGTGAGAGAGGCAAGCGAGCGTGCTAGAAATAGGAATGAATGGCGAGCGATTGTGACGCAGTTCCGGTAGGCCCTGCTGCTTCCTCCGATGCCTTAGATGACCGCGGAGGTAGCAGCAGTAGGGGATTCAGCATTATGAAGCTTCATCTGTGGTGGATAATGTGGGAGGTTGGGCTGTGGCACCCTAGCAGTACCAGCTGAACTCGGCTGAGTCCCTGGTTAGGCTGGAGGAACGTAGAGAGTAGAGGTCCCCTTCTTTGTTTTTGTTTGTTTTGTTTCATTGTTGATGTCGGCTAACCCCCAAAATTGGGGGAAGTGCCTTTGGTATATGGACCAAAGAACTAAATGATTTGTATTTGTTGCTGGAACAATTTCATATTGTGGAATATTAAATACTTGTACTACTACTGACAATTAAGGAGTATGATAGGAAAAAAATCAAACCATATTTCAAAGCAGAGGAAAATTACTTGCTATGAGTTTCTGTTAAAAATCAAATAATGACATTAAATTATGTAACTATCTTGAAACACTATGCTTTTGCATTTAAGCATTGATATAGAAGAGTACTTGCCATTCTCAATTGATGAGACTTCATAAGAAAAAAAAAGCATCTTAAAAATACGTACGGTAAAAGGGGGACAAAATATCATACTGGTTATCCAGTATAAAGTGGGTAAATATCATTTAGATATAGAAACATATAAGGTGGGCAAATATCATTTAGATATAGAAACATATAAGGCGGGCAAATATCATTTAGATATAGAAAAGTAAATTAGGGAATGAAAAGAATGTAAACAATGAATCCAACATAGATCAGGCTTCCAGATACTGAAGACATGGGGCGAAGTAGAAAAAATACAATGAAGATATGAGCAGTAAAATTTAGGACCAATTACAGTTTTGGCTTAAGACCTTCGAAGAGTTAACCTACGTCTCATCATACCATCAAATAAAAGGGAGAACAGAGATAAAGTATTCAAGACTAGTACCTTACCTTTTTCAACTCATCCATGCCCAAAGATACAATTTTTGTAGCTTCTATGACAGATTCGGCCTCTTGGAAAGTAGGTATTGTTACTATTGTTTCCTCCCCTTCCTCTGGCGTTAAACCACACTCACCCTCTTCTGTAACTCGACCAATGAGTGCTGCCCAGCTTAATCCCCCTGCAAAAATAAATTTACTCAGTGGTATAGTTTACCAATAATAATCTTTTAAAAGACACTAGGTTCTTCCTACCTATAACTTTCTATTGCTTAATCTGCTCAATCATATTTTCTTGGCAAAACTAAACTTAATCATTGAATTCTGTGAATGGCGCTACAGAAAGCATTGCAACACAATATTTTAGTTAAAATCATATTATTACCAGGTAATTTAATCAGACCACAGAGTTAAAAAATCAAGGTTAAATTTCCTTACACATAGTACAATCCACCCTCATTACGCTTGATTTTACTGCCCCAATATTCACTTAAATGTGGTTGATAAATAGATATCATTACAAAAAATCATACATGGAAATTTGCTTATGCTGTACATAGCAAAAAAAAAAAAAAAAAAAAAAAAAAACTTTCAAAGACCAAGATTATTATCCATCCTGCAACACCCCAGGGGAACTCACACTCCCTCTAATAAAAGAGAAAGTACAGTATTTTAAAGACAGGGCAAATTACCATTGATCTTATAAACAAAAGAAAAAATGGGTCCGCAGAGTTCCCTGTAACCAATTTGATCCTTTGATCATATCTTTGACCCTTTTGATATCTTCGGCATGACAAAACCCTGTACGGCTCATGACTTTTGGCAGAGGGTAAAATTTACATAGCTTGGGAAATTTTTTCTAGACCTCAGTACAGCCTAACAATAAGATATGAAACTCTGGTTTACTGCATTAAATTGACAAATGATTGAACTTTTCCATGATGTAAGCAGAATATTTTTCCAATGCTTAAAATTATTTTAAAAATTGAACACACTAAAATTATGAAAAATCACATGATAATTTTCTGAAATATTCATAAAAAATATAATAATGCTAGAAGACTTTATTTCAAATTGAAATGATGTAGAAATTGCTGATCTGTCACACTGTAGCAATAATTTCTATTTAATATATAATTGTTATTTAGCAGTGATGATTACAAAATGGTACTTTTTCTACACTAATCAATGACGTCGTGTGGTGTTTGAAAGCTACAAACTACACTTACCACCTAGTCTATGGTAGACAAGTAACATGTGAAATACTTGTTAATCTTTACAGACAGCCTTCAACCAACAAACACAATGAGGACCAAGAGGCCGTTCGTATTTTTAATTGTTCGTAAATCGTCATTGTACAAGTACCCTAGAGTTAATTTTTCACATACGGCATGCGTAGCCTAACTTGAATGATTACGACTTTCAGAGGTCAACAAATAGTCCCCTTTCATATAAAATCAATAAGTTTGTTAGAAATGATGTTTGACTTACTTTATCACCATACATTACTATTTATTATACTGTAAAGTATGTTATTATCAAAAGAGAAATGTACAAATGGCCTTACACATGAACTACGTTTGTGTAGATAAAACCATGTTTATTTGATTACCTTTTAAATGATTGTACAGAACGTTATTTTATAGTTTCGTTACCAAATTCAATGCTAGAAACTTAACTGTATTCATCTACTTCATGAATTCTTGAGTAGTAATAAATAAAATGCACATGATTATTTTATTTGCTGGACCGAAGGAGGGCAACATTTTTATTGTTTTGGTTCGTCGTGACTGATGAATACGTCGATCAGCTGAGCTGAGGCACGCAGTACTAATTTATAAAGTATACAGTAAAACATAGCAAATAAATTTTATTTAGTATATGAAATGGTTTACTTTATTGTACAGTACATACAAAGGCTGTTTATCACAATCAAGTACTGGATCATCACAACTGATGGTATCACCAGATCAGATGAAGCACCCCCCAACCCCACATCTCTCTCTCTCTCTCTCTCTCTCTCTCTCTCTCTCTCTCTCTCTCTCTCTCTCTCTCTCTCTCTCTCTCTCCTCAATGTGGCAATTTCTTTGCATACACAATAGCAAATACTTGCAATAGACTTCCAGCGGATGTAGTAAACAATAACACGATAAACAAGTTCAGGAATAAGTTAGACAAGATCATAAGAATTCTATAAATGCTTAAACTACCAAAGAGCAAACTGAAAAGTCTTTGAAACATCCAAAATCCTTCTAACTCCTTGTAACACACTCTCATACCTATACAAATACATTACAAATATAATTTTGCCAGCAATGATTTTAGTTATTCACCAATTTTAATGAGTTCATACTTTTTTCAGGCTTATGAAACTAATCAATCATATTACGGCATAGGAAGAAAACTTTACAAGTTGTGAAGAAGCTTGATGTATTCCAAAAGACATCTGAAGAATGTGTGGAAACTACAACTACTGGTGGCACCTGTAACTTCTTTGTCAATTTCATGTTTGTTTTTGTTATAAAATCCTGTGTGTGTCTGAGAGAGAGAGAGAGAGAGAGAGAGAGAGAGAGAGAGAGAGAGAGAGAGAGAGAGAGAGAGAGAGAGAGAAACATGTCTATGTGTGTAGTTTTTGGTCTTATGACCTACGATGTCAGGATGCCAGAGACCTCCAAATCAATCAATCAATCAATCAAATATATACTGCAAATATTATGAAAAGCAAACAATAAAATATCCCACTGCAACTTATGTTTTCAAACCAATTCTCATGCAATCCATTTCTGATGTCATAGTGCACAATACTGAAATAAAACAGAGTAAATGGTTTACTTAAATCTACATACAAAAAAGGGATTTTGACGTAGGAAAAATCTATTTTTGGGCTCGAGCCATGTCGTCCTGATGGAAGTTCCCTTCGGCTGCTTCCTACTGTATAATATTTCTGCGATTGATATTACAAGAGAATTACCGTCAGATATCACAGGGTTTTAACCCCCAGAATGACTATCCGTAGATATCGTGTATAATCAGGGACGTATCCTAAGATAACCATAGATATCTGCATCCCCAATATACTTTACCCAGTCTAATCCTCTAAAGGGAAGGATAAATACAAAAGACTATTTATCGCAATAAGGTATTGGATTGTCAGACACAAAATCAGCTCATTAGATGAGACTCACTCTCTCTCTCTCTCTCTCTCTCTCTCTCTCTCTCTCTCTCTCTCTCTCTCTCTCTCTCTCTCTCTCTCTCTCTCTCTCTCTCATACATCTACATTACAAAAAACACGCAAAGTGCACTCAAATACATAGTGCAGATCAATTTACTAGAAATACTCGGTAAAGTATACAATAAAATAACCTACTGTAACTTAGGATTTTAAACCAATTATGATGTGATCCATTCTGATGTCATAGTGTATGATACTAGAGCTTTAGTAGTGTAATGTACTGCTGGGTGAAGTTAACAGTACAACATAGTAAATAAAAGAGATTTTGACTTAGGAAAAACCTATTTTTGGGTGAGATAACTATGTCATCCTGATGGAAGCTCCACTAGGCAGCTTTCTACTTGGGATATTTCTGCAAGTGATATACCAGAGAGTTTCACCTGTATAGGTATCACGGGGTTACTGCCTACAACCACGGATATCCTTCTAAGGAGAGAGTTAACCTTGTCTAGAAGGATATGGGAGAGGATCAGTAACATGAGAAAGCCTTTACAACTCCGATAACGATGTGTTAATGTAAATACGTAAGCTGGTCGCCATTCCAGCAGCAGCCATTGAAAGAAATGTGGCCTCTGTTACGATCTTAAAATCATTACAGGGTCTTTTAATAATCAAAATAAATGTTTCCAACAATCACCATTGAAATATTAGGAATGAATATAAAAAGAAACTCATGAAAAACACAACACCTTTATTCACAAACGTATATAGATAATCAATGTTACCAATTCGGTTACTTTAACTGACAGATCAAATCTATCAAATCATCAATAGAAAAGGGGAACAGTCAGTAAGATAAAAATACTTAAGGAATAGTTTTCTGCAGCTGCTGAGACGATACTGGTACGGAGACTTCAGGCTTGAAAACGTTGCATAAGAGCGGCTGAAGTTCAGATGAAACTGGCAATATGACCGGATTCGAAGACGTCACAAAAAGGTTGTATCAAGATGGGACATCAGAAGTCTTCTCCGAGAATTCAATGATACTGTTGAACTAAGGCAGGCTGAAGGCAGTGTTGGCTACTTCTTGTCTGTTCTCAGCCATAACAGGATTTTGGTAATAGGCATTTGTCGTCTGGAGGGAAGGTTGGAAACGAACTCTGTCAGGCTTTTGGTCTGCTCTGCTTCTTATCTCGTCAGGACTTGTCTCTTATCTGCTTTGGCCATAGTTCCTCTCTTGTCTTATGTCCTGTCCTGTCTCTCTTGGATAATCTCTTCTTGAAGTTTACATACCCATGTATGGGCTGAGGTAATTACACTGGGCAGTAGTCATTTCCATAGAAGGCATTTTTTAAACAATTCTGCGTCTTGATTGGCCTCCTCAAAAAAGCCCACTTCAATCACGCCATGGAAGCTTCTGGAAGAAATTTCTGATGCAATCTGGAACACGTGCTAAGTCGTAACAAAAGGGCAGCATATGTCCACCCATGATGACATATTTCATAAACAAGGATATACCTCAGGCTCTGTTTCTCAAAATATGCTGACTCCACTAATTAGGACTATGACGTCTTGGTCAAAACAGGAGTCCCCTTATCGCTGCATACGAGGCTCGGTTTACTTTCAAAATGCTAACGACAGTAAAGTAATGACAGGTTTGACCAAACAATACGGTAGTCAAATCTCGTCTCGCTAATCACACTTTGGGAATAGATATTTTTTTCTTTTAATAACATACTCCTTCAAAAGTATTATATCTAACCATGACAGCCTCACACTGAGAATTTGGGAGGGGATGAAAAGTAACGGCTGGGTCCATATGGACAACATGGCTGTATCACCAAAAAATAGATTTTTCTTATGTCAAAATCCGTTTTTTAGGCTCGAGCTATGTCGTCCTGATGGAAGTGTACCAGAAAATTGAAAATTCTTAGTAGTGGCATATAAGAATCTAACCCTATAAATGCTATTGTTCCAATTCTACTAACTGTATGAGGGATTAAAAATTCTCCATAATTAGTGTGCGTAATGAGGGTTTGTTTTTCACTCCAAATAAAACTATTTGGGATAAAAGTCCAACTCCATAAGTGGACTACTGAAAGTTTTGTAAAACCGTATGGGAACCAAAAAGTTATTATCCCAGCTCCACACGTTGTGATAAAGATAACGTAACCAATATCAGTAGGAACACATACAGACTAATAAATAGTCTGTAATAAAAAGGTTAAAAAAAAAAATTATTATCAAAATTAGTTCCTACATAAAAGAAACATCAAAAGATCCACAATCTTTTATTATTTCAAAAGTAAGCAAAGGTAAAAGAATTAAACAAACAATATTTAATTTAATGCTTAAAAAACAGGAACTGTTTACCCCAGTAACATTGTTCTGAACAGTATAACAATACAAATTCGTACAATAAAACACAAATTCACATTTTGACTCTTCACTTTAACATAGTTTATAACACAATTCAAATTAGAAAAAAATATTCAACCTGCACTATGTATGCTATAATAGTCCCATTTTATACAGTCCATTAGAGTACATACACAACACTAAGAAGCTGGTATAATCACATTACCAGCTGCCTCAACAAGGTCTTTAATCTCCTCCAATTGTCCTCAGTAGTGTTTGAAGATTTCCATCCAGTATACGCTTGTAAACACTCAAGAGACATTTACAGGAAGATATTTAAGGAAGAGGCAACTTACCTAGGAAGAGGCAACTTACCTAGGAACATGACCCGATGGCATACTATCCGGGTCTGCCCTTCTGATAAAATAGGTGTTTGGACATCAGCTGTTTTAAAGATAGATTAGACCCTGTTGTTTCCCCTTTAAAAAGTTGTCCACCTTTAAAAACTATGCTCTTTAACAGGTAAGCTTTAAGGCATTCCACAGGGCACAAAGAAGAATCTCCCTTAAGAGGGACTATCTTCCAAAGAGCCGAGTGTTTAGTGGGAAGTTGATTTTTAGCCACAAAAGCAGATTCAGGTATAAATTAACTTCTCCTAATTCCGAGAATTCAAAGTGACCATCATCTCTTGATAGTGTCACAATCTTGCTGACTCTAGCACCAGAAGCCATAGCTAGTAAAAAGATCGATTTTTCAGTAAGATCCCTCAAAGAAGTAGAATAGTTATCTATTGAGGAGGCTAAGAGCAAGACTTTATCAAAAGACCGAGAGATGGTTTCAGGGGGAGCGATAGGTCTGGTTAATGCGATTTACACGAGATAGTTGTGGAAGCCAGACCTTGTTCATGTAATGTGATAATAATTGGATAAACAAAAGTCCATTGTCATCGAAGTGGGCTTATGTTTCTTAACAAACTCCACCCACTTCTTCCTAGAGGTCAGATATTGCCTTCTTGTAGTAAAGGACTTGTACTTCTCAATAAAATCAATCTTTTCCTCCGAAACTTTGTATTTTCTATTAGCAGCTAGGACGAGAAAATCATGAGCTGAAGGTTTTTCGTAATCCAAGATGAAGCAAAGACAGTCCACTGTTGTACATCCTGGGACAGCACTGGTGTCGGCAAAGGAATCTGATGAGGGTTAGGACCCAGAACAGAAGGGTATCAATTGCTCTTGGGCCATTTTAGTTTACTTTGATGGCTGCTTTTCCCGTCCCATACAGTAGAGGAACCCCTATACAGTAGGGGAACCCCACTCTCTACAGGACCTCCACCGTCGTTTTACTTTGTTCGTTCAGAGAATTTAACATTTCATATCACATATTGTTCATTTACTGTTAAATCGTCACTGTCAAAAGACTCATGAAATGAGAAAGTCTTCAGTTTCCTCTTGAAAGCCTTAATGTCTTCAATCATTCGAATGTTTCGTGGGAGCTTATTATATAGTCTTGGGGCCGCATATTTAAAGGCTCTGGAGCCTAAAAAGACATATATCTAGGTTCCAACAGTTTGAAGCCATCTGTAACTATTCTCGTGTCGACACGATTTGTTGGCTGCGCAATATGTAGTAATTCTTTTAAGTATTTTGGACGCCCGGTTCTGATAACTTGGTGGGTTATTGTACATATTTTAAATTCAATTCTCGCTTTAATCGGCAGCCAGTGTAAATCGATTAGTATAGGGGTGATCTTTTCTCTAGGTGGGACACCTTTTATCAGTCTTGCTCCTCTGTTTATTATGTTTTGAAATTTCTTAAAAAAGTTGCACTTTTGGTAAATTGTAGTAGATGGAGTTGCAGTAGTCAATCCTGGTAATAACGCAGTTTATCACTAGTTTCTTTACAAAATTTTCGTCCAGGTACTTTTTATAAACGCAATATTTCTTAGATGATAACCAGCAGTTTTTATTACATTATTTATTTGGGCATTTAGAGACAGGTTACAGTCAAGAAATGCACCTGGATCTCGAACTTTACTAGATATCGGCACCGAGTCATTATTTATGTTCATTTGAATATCACCTAAGTTTCTCACGCTGTTTCTCTTGCCCACCACCATGAATTCAGTTTTGTTCTCATTTAATTTTAGTTGTTTAAATGTCATCCATTCTCTAACACTATCAAGGATTTGGTTTAGAGTTTCAGTAGTGTCATGTATATAATTTATGGAGAAGTAAAATTGTGTGTCATCTGCAAATAGTTTAAACTTCATGCCATGCCTTTGTAGCATTTTCGATAGATCAATAGTATAGATACAGAATAAGATTGGGCCAAGTACACTCCCCTGGGGTACCCCTCTGTTTAAGGGTTCATATGATGAATAAGAGTTTCCAATTTGTACACAGTAATTTCTACCAACCAAGTAGTCTTTTAGGTATTCGAAGGCTTGATCTTCAACGCCGATGGACCGTAGATCATTTAGTAGCAGTTCATGCACCACTGTATCAAAAGCAGCACTGAGATCGAGCAGTATTAAGATACCACATTTATTTTCATCCACCATTTCTAGCATATCATTTACAACAGAGCAGATGGCTGTCTCCCTAAAGTATAGTTTTCTGTAAGCAGATTGGTTATCAGGCAAAGCTTCTATTACTTATAAGTGGCTGGCTAGTTGTTCAAACATTACATATTCAAGCACTTTTGAGAAAAAGAATAATTTGAAATAGATCTATATGAGCTTAATTCCTGATAGTTCAGTGCATTTTTCAGAACTGGTGTGACTATAGCCATTTTCTCAGATTTAGGAAACTTACATTCATCAATGCTTGCATTTGCTATTCTCATTATTATTTCGGCTAGACTAGAAAAGTCTCTGTCTCCAATTACTTCAGATATTGGCATAGGATCGATCGCGCAGTTTCTTTTCTTTGCTCTCTTGATAATTCTGGGGATGTCATCTTGTGTTATATTGTTAAATCATATTAATTTTGTCTGTGTGCCTGGTGTCTCGTTAATCTAACGTTGAGTATTTACAAATGACCTGGTTATGTTTTCAATTTTGTTTTTAAAGAATACTAGAAAATTATTTGCTAGTTCCTGGTCACTGTATCTATCAGGTAGCTTATTTTCTTTTACATTTCCCATTATACCATTCAATAGACGATATAACTTATTTATGTCTGTTGCTACTTCGAGGATCTTTTTCTTAAAGTATTTACTTTTTTTCCTTCTTAGTAGGTAGTCATATTGACACTCAGCAGTTTTGTATTCTACCCAAGTACTTTCAGTTTTTAACCTATTCCCCCTTTTTTACGTCTTTTTTCCCTCTTTTTTACCAAAGTCTCTCCATCAAACCAAGGAGATTGGTCTTTTACGGTTATAGTCTTTTCCATCGGTGGGCACATGGTATCATATTCACTTTTACTCACTTTATTGTACTGTAAGTGGTCATAAGACAGTTAGCACACTTAGTTCCTAACAGACGTTGGTCATCATGATCACAGGGAATGTTCATAGCATCATTTATTTTCTTTGTAACTTTAATAAATACGATAGAGAAAAATTTGATTTATGCCTAAAGTTTATTTTCTTTACTAATGCATGTTTCTGTAGAGGTAGACTAAACGTAATAAGTTTGTGTACTGGGGAGATCGTACATTTCTCTTCGACTTTTATATCAAATACAACATTATTCCTGTCATCACTTATAACTAAGTCTAGCGTATGCCCAGTTAAAGTAGTTGTGCAGTCGACATTATTCAATAGTCGATATGATTCTAGTAACTCACTAAATGCCAAAGCGTCAGGATGTGGGAGTTCCTCTTGGGTTCAACCTCTTCAAAGAAAGAAACACTGCCATAGCTTCCAAAATGTTGATATGAAATTGCTGAAAGATAACTGACCACTGACCCTGTACTTTCTTGGAGGAAGTATGAACTCCCCAACCTCGTTCCAACACATCCATGTGAATCATCACTGATGGAGGAGGATACTGCAGAGGAATGTGTGTTGATAGGCTCTTGGCAGTGGAGCATGGCTTAAGCTGTTTGTACAAAAAAGCTGGGGTTTTGTTGCGATGACCTATACGAGCGTTTGATGCCTTTCTTTTCCAAACACTGTTGGCATCTTTGAGTCTCGCTTTCAGAATAGGGCTTGTAACTGCTGCAAACTGTAGTGAATCTAAGACTCTTTCCTGATGACGTCTAGTGATCATTTTCGAAAGATGCAGACACCTGACTGATCTTGCTATTTCCTTCCTCTTGTCCTGAGGGAGAGAGAGGGTGTGACTTCAAATCCCAGTGCCGACCTAGCCACTGGAACTCTTGAGCTGGAGTTAATATGGACTTCGTTAGGTTGATCTGGAAGCCCAGAGATTGAAGAAACATCATGAGTTTTGGAGCTGCTAGAAGACATGCTGACTTCATCACAGCCTACATTAACCAGTCGTCGAAATATACCATAACTTGAAGACCTTTGTCTCCGAGTTGTTGGACAACGGTCTAGGCTAGTTTTGTGAAAATCCTTGGAGCTATGCTGAGTCCGAAGGGCATAGCTTTGAATACGTAGGCCTATCTTGCCAGTCTGAAACAAAGGGATGGGGAGAAGTGCCGACCTATCAGAAGATGCCAATAAGCGTCGGTAAGATCTATGGAGATGGTGTAGGCCCCCAGGGGTAGTAGGGTCCCTATTAGCAAGATAGAGGGGACAAGTCCAGTATTGTTTGAAGTGTTCGAATCTTTCTTTAGCACGCAAAATAGCCGCCCTTGAAAGTCACATGGATTTCGTGCAATGAATAACTCTACTCTGGAGAAGATCTTGCATATATTCTTCAAGGAAAGGTGTTGTGGGCTAGAAGAATCTCTTGAACTTTGATAGTTTCTGTCTCCATTTCCAGCCTAGATCTTTTGTGATTAGGCTGTGACCCCAAGGATCAAAGGTCCATTGATCCCTAAAGCAATAGAGTCTTCCCCCGACCGGAAGCTCCTCATTGTTGTTTTGAAGGACCTGCTCCATTGTTTGTTCTGCCTCTATTTCCTCCCCCCCCCTAGGTTGGCCACCTCTTCCAGATTTTCCTCTTCCACTCGCTGGGGAACTGTGTACAGTCTGTGGTATTGTGGCAACTGTGGCAGGTGGCAGTAAAGGTCTTTTTGCCTTTATAGGGTTTCCTAAGTTTCTTGCCTTAAGGCTGAGGTCCTTTTCAAAGGTTAAATTTCCTCTTAGTAGACATATTCCATTTTTGCATAAGGCTCTTATTTTCATGAGCACCCTGTCCATGACTTCTTGCACCACCCTCTGGGGAAACAGATCGTTCCTCCAGATGTTAGAGTCAATCGACTTTTTAGGCTCAGACTGAAGTTGCTGCTGCTAGGACGTGCTGCCTGTAGGCTCTCTTGGCTAAAAAGAACACATTCAGATCACGATGGAAGGTAGCTAGAAAAGTCTTGGCTAGAATTGTGAAAAGGTCAGTTTTGAGTAATTCCCAATGTGCATTTCCAAGTACGTACAGTAAGACTGGTGTGACAAGGAAGCAGCCAGTCTTTCTTTGGTCTCCAATTCCAATTTCAAAAGATATTCTGGAATTCTGGGCAGTCTCTCATTAAACTGCTTACCTCCTATATCCCTATCCAGTTTGCCAACCGTAAAGGTATATTGGACATCTTCCCAATTGTCAGAATCATACGGGAGAGCACGAGAAATAGGCTTGCAGTCCTCTAGCATAGGTAGAGACTTACCTTCCATTACTGCCTTCTTGACTGCCTCCAGATTTTACGATGCAAAGAAAAAGACCATGTCCTTCGGAGCTACAAAGGTCGCTTGCTTCCTGCCGAAAGCAGAAAGCTGAGTGTTGGTAAACTTAGCTGTTTTTAACTCCTTCACCAATAAAGTTTGAGCCTTACCATGGTATCATCCCTAATAGACACCTCAGAATTCAACTGCACATAGTAGTGAGGGCAATTATCCATAGAGGGATAAAATTCCAGATCTGAAACTGGTTTAGAGCCTTGTCTTTTACCAATATGAAGGTACCCCTCACTCAGTACGATGTGTTTTGTATAACGCTCATGGTTTTTAACCGAACAGTCCGGTAGACTTAAGGAGCCCAGCCGGAATATCAAAATATGGAGATACAAAAAGAACAACACAAAATCCTGAAAAAATCCACTGAGCTTTGGAGAATACGTATATGAAACTTTTTGTCAAAATTTCTCTTACTTTCATAGTTACAGGGTAATTAGTACAAGTAACTTACAAAAACCAAAAACATTGCTCCCTACAAGAAAATGCAGTATTTCTTCTGTTATCATAAATTTTGATAATCATTACATTTTCATGTAAAAGAAATTATGAACACTGGCATCTGTATAGATTCCAAGTCACAAGACGATGTATGACAAGGTAAATTACACCCCTCGCCTTTCAGTTCTACCAAAAACCTCAAAGACAGTACATGTTTGAGTTTGACCTCTGACATTCACTCATTTTTACGTATGTTTATTTAGTTTTCGGCAAGAATTTCATCATGCCAAAGAGGAAAGCCCAATTTTAACATCTCCCTAACATAAGGAAGAAAATTTGCTCTAATAAGAGTTCAGAAGTGGGTAATATCGGCAAAATTAGCGGAGTTAGTGAAGGAGAGATATGATGAAGAAGCGACCGTCTCACCTAAAGAAGCAAGATATTGAGTAAAGTGATCTTCATTTATGATTAAATTTTGATAAATTTGTTTTGGTTTATTAATATCCAAAAAGGAACATAAAATTTATAATAATCATGATTTATTAATATTGTCTTTGTAAAAATACAAAGAAAAACTTTGAATGCCCATACTGTATCTCAAAACTATACTTATTGACCTTCAAATTCCATCTTCTCCCTTAGCTTTAAAGATATAGCATTAAAATTTGGTATATAACTAAGAAAGACATTACAAAACAATCAAATGTTGCTATTTTTCCAAAATTTTCTTTCTTATTTCTTTCTTAAATTTTTCCCCAATTTTTAGGGTTTATTTCTTTATCATAATGAAAAAATTCCTATCTAACAAAAAATTACTTTGGAAAAAAAATAAATAAAGACTTTTATTGGAGGTCTACATCAGGTCTATGTAGGGTAGTAATCCCAGGTCTTAATATTAATTATCAAGGGAGGAGATAGATTTTGAAAAAACACTAATTTTTCAGGATAATTTGTCCTGGCATCGCAAAACCGAAGGTCAGAGGCAAAAATCCTATACAGTTTGGAGATGTCCTAAGTCACCTTATTATGTGGTATAAATGTCAAATTTCTGTCCCTAAAGGTTTAAAGGTCGCTCATGAATGGCAGAGGCAAGGGACAGTAACATTACCCTAGTAAGGAGGACAATGCCCTAGACACTGCCATTATATATTATATAA
>NC_090743.1:70175516-70185516 GCF_036898095.1 Palaemon carinicauda
TAATTTTAAGTGTTTATTAGTAAGAATAAATTTATTATTAAGTGCACATAACATAATTAGCATTGATACGTTTTTCTATCTACCGTCTACTCCCCCCTCTGCCTCCACCCACTACGAGCTCAAATCACGTCACTCCAAAGGTAAATAAGATTTAATTTTTCCTTTACAGTACTGTACAGTGTATAATTTTCATTTATAATGTTATTTAATTATATACTGTACAGTACTGTACATGAATATTATATATAAGTACACTGTAATACAGTGCTTACTATACTACTGTATTGTATTTTGTTACATTCTAATTTTCAATGTTTTTACCAGGGGTTTTTCATGCATTAACTATTCTATTGCCCACCATACGACATTTTCACCATACGATACCAACTCCGGAACGAATTAATGTCGTATGGCGGGGTCTACTGTATATATAATTTATATATATACATATATATTTATATATATATATATATATATATATATATATATATATATATATATACATATACATATGTATATATGTATATATCTAATATATATATATATATATATATATATATATATATATATATATATATATATATATATATATATATATATATATATATATATATATATATATATATATATATATATATATATATATATATATATAAATATATATATATATATATATATATATAAAAATATATATATATATATATATATATATAATATATATATATATATATATATATATATATATATATATATATATATATATACTGTATATATATATATATATACATACAGTATATATAAATAAAAGAATATTCAATTAAAACCATAAAAGTTGAATGTCATTATAAAAGTTGAATAGTTTTGAAAAGACCTGCTTCTGAAATAAATCTAAAAATGCCACTTGCACAGTAGGACACATCATGTCCAAGAATCTTGGAAAGGATGAACCTACCACCCTCACCTCGAGCCTGAAACAAATATCTATTCCTTAAGTTATTATAATAGGGCATTCAGTCAACAAATGCCTCACTGTTAGAGGTACTAAACAGTTGTCACAATACGGTTGGTGTTGGCTCTTCAGCAGAAACTCGTGTGTCAACCGAGAGTGACCAATACGGAGACGACAAAGAGAGGTCTCCCATTTTCTGGGCATCATGTTATACCTCCAAGGTGATATGACATTTGTTATTTCTCTCATTTTATTGTTATCTAGACTATCCCAGTACTGTTGCCATTTATTGCAAAGCGATTTCTTGATGTTAGGTAGGAAATCATTACACGGAATGGGATACCTTCTCGGCAGCAACTCGGATGCAGCATTCTTTGCCAGTGAATCTGCCTTCTCATTCCCAAAACACCTATATGTGCTGGAACCCAACAAAATTGAACCATTATACCTCTCTGTCCAAATATAAAAAGCCATTCTAAAATCTTTAAAACTAGAGGGTTACTAGAATTAAAAACTTCTAAAGCTTGAAGGACACTCCTTACATCACTAAAAATTGTAAAATTACCCTCCTTCTCCAACGCTATTTTCTCAATAGCGGTTAATATGCCATACAGTTCGGCAGTAAATATGGAAGCTGTTAAAGGAAGTGCACCTCTACAATTAAAACCATTACTATGTACTCCAAATCCAACGCCAGCATCAGATTTGGAGCCATCAGTAAATATAAAAGCCGATCCTCTATGTTCTTCAACATGTTCCATAAAAAGAGACCTGACTTCTAGGTCAGTCATATTCTTCCTAACTCCAATAAAGTACCGTATTTCCCGTGTCATAAGACGCACCTTTTTTCACGAAAAATGACCCCCAAAATCACCCTGCGTCTTAACACTAAGAAAAAGTTTTAGAGGGGAGTTTACACACCTCAAACACCAAACTATTGACTTATAAGCACTCAAAGTCACGAGAGATAGAATATAAACCTACAATTATAATTCATATAATATAAATTCATTAATTTTTATATTGCACTTCATTCAATGAAGTACAGTAGCAAATTATTTGTTTATTTTGGTAATCAGCTGATGACTCGCCAACCCCCTTCCACAAGTAAACATGCCAACTAGTGGTCTCGTAGCAGATGACACTATGACATAGTTGTTTATTCAGTATATACCTTTTTTCTCATATTTTGTTGATATTTTGTAATAAAGCAATATATTGATAATGACTTTGTTGCCCGAGTTCCGAAATAATACAAGCAGACAGTTGCTGAATACGTCCTTGGAAAAAAAACTTCTGTTAGTTGAGTGCAGTATTACTAAGTTAGCAGAAAAGTAACTAGACCCAGAATCACATAAACAGTAGCAAAAGTATTCCACCTAAAAGAAATTATAGATTTCTAAAATCAATAACTACATTTCGTGTGAATATTTATAGGGTATATGAGGAATTTTGGAACTATCACTAGAATTTTACATCTTTACCAAAATTTTATAAAGAACCTTTAGCAATGCTGCTTTCATGTAAACAACACTTGAAACACCAAGCACATGAGTAAACGTGTAGTTGTGGTGGAAACTACGACTGGTTTAGTTGTTCCTTATAAGATTATGTAATAGAATTGGGATAATCGGCATATAGCAAATAAATATCAACTTGAACATTTCATAATACACCCAAAATAAGAAAAGTTACTGTGCCAGACAATAATCACACTAGAATAGCTGACCATGGATTTCTGCTAAGAAGTTTTCAAAAGCCTCATTTTTTTTTTCTTTCTAAAACTGCCTTGTTAATTTAAGGGTGAATCTTACCACTTGTAGCGTCTTATCACACGAAAATACGGTATTTACAAAAAGATATCTCTGGTAATTTCCATGGAGGTGTTGATGATACCTTGAATGGAAGTACCTTACTTCTAATTATATCCAGACTGTTCAATAATTGTTTCACCCGAAACCCATAAGGTTGAGGAGATTTTGGGTGCAACTCAAAGTACGTATGTTGGTTGCCTTACAAGGCTTACAGTCTGAAAGGCTAAAGTATTAGGGAGTCTTTACAATCTAAACCAATACCGAATAATGGGAGACATTCGGTAAAGGTCTAGAGGTAACTCTCCAGCATCAACAAGGAGACTTGTGATAGGTGAGGTTCTAAATGCTCCTGTGGACAATCTAATACCAGCATGATGTATTGAATTTAATATCTTTAGTCGGCTTCAGGTGGCTGAGGAGTATATTTCACATCCATAACTAATTTTGGAAATAATCTAGGCCTTGTATAATTTTAAAATAATATTGTGGTCTGGCCCCCATGATGTATAAGACAATACTTTTAAAAGATTCAAAGCCTAAACACATTTAGCTTTCAACGTTTTTGGGTGAAAAACCCATGTAAGTCTACAATCAAATATCAAACCTAAAAATTTAGCTTCCCCTACACATAGGATCCGATGACCTTTAATGAATATATCCGGGTTTGAATGTATACAATAGTAGTTTTACTTGTCGATAACTTAAATCCATTCATATCGGCCCAAAGGATAATTTTATCAATTGAGAGTTGTAGTTTTCTCTCAACCATTGCCATTCTAGCTCCAGCAAATGACATGGAGAGATCATCCACAAATAATGTTGAGAGAACATCCCAGGGAATGGCTGAGGATATCCCACTAATTGCTAGTGTAAAAAGGGTTACACTCAGCACACTACCCTGAGGAACTCCTTCCTCCTGGTATTTACTCTCTGATAAGAGTTTCCCCCACTCTCACTTGAAAAACTATATGTGAAAGAAATGCCTGAATAAATAGTGGCAGCTCTCCTCTCAATCCCAATTCATGAATTGTTTTAAGTATACTATATCTCCAAGTGGTATCATATGCCTTTTCAAGGTCACAAAAGACTGTCACATGGTGCTGTTTGGAAGCAAACACTTCACAAATAGAGGACTAAAGTCGCATCAACACACAACAGTCGTTGAGTGCATTTTTCTGAATCCACATTGAATCGGTGATAAAATACCCTTCTTTTCAAGGTACTACATCAACCTTGCATTGACCATCTTCTCCATGATTTTACATAAACAAGATGTCAATGCAATTAGTCTATAATTTGCTGCTAAAAACTTGTCCTTACCGGGTTTTAAAAAGGGTAAAATAATGGCTAGTTCCCAAACACTTGGATAGCTATGATCATGCCATATTCTATTAACAATGCTTAAAAGAAATAACTTTGTATTAAAATGTACATGTTTAATCATTGCATATGGAATTCCATTGGGTCCAGGGGCTGTAACGTTACAAGTGAAAAGTGCCGAATCACATTCTCTTTCAATAAAAGGAGAATTATATGACTCTTCCCTTCCTGTTGCAAAATTTAAAATTTTCTTTTCTTCAATGCTCCTATATTGGTGACCAGGAGCTGCTACACACTTGCAAGATACATTTGTAAAATGATCGGCCAGGGCATTGCTCACATCATTTGCTTTAGTCACATACTGACCGTTCACTTTCAGCACTGGTGGTGGGTTTGGGGTAAATTTGCCGGCAATCTTCTTTGTTTTCCTCCATACAGAAGATGGTGGTGTTCTACATTTGATGGAGGAAACAAATGACACCCAAGACTGGCGTCTAGCTTCTTTCAGGGCACGACGGAACCGTGTTCTACACTTTTTGTATACAGTATTATCCAATTTTCATCAGTAAGGAGTCTACGCAATCTAGTCAAGGGATTTTTGGTGGCTCTGTCTAAGACTGTCAATTCTGAAGACCACCATGGGACTGGTCGTCGTTTGAATAATCCTGTGGTTTTGGGAATCGAATTGATTCCTGCTGTATGGAGAGTTCCATTCAGTAGGTCTATGGCATCATCAATACTTTCAAACTGTTCTGCACTACCTTCGATTTCACTTAGCTCACAAAATTTAACCCAGTCTACCTTGTCAAGATTCCATCGTGGCGATCTTTGTAAAGGCGGACCATTGTTGGTGTTTATAATGGTTGGTGCATGATCACTAGTATGCCAATCATCTAATGTAATCCAATCAAAATCAAGAAGGCAGTTAGAGCTTGCAATTGAAAGGTCAATGCATGACAAGGTACCTGTCTGAAAATGGAAGTGTGTGGGCTCTCTTGTATTAAGGAGTCCAACATCCTCAGTCTTCACACACAATTGATGAGATAATATTGCCCCTTGTGTTTGCCAACACATCACCCCATGAAGGATGTCTACCATTCATATCTCCCAGTAAGAGAAAAGGTTGAGGGAGTTGTTGAATGACCTCTACTAAATCACCATATAAAATATCATTTGGAGGTAAGTACAGAGAGCATATTGTATATTTTCTCCCTATATCAATTTGTACAACCACTGCCTGCAGGGGTGTACGAATAGACAAAGGTATTTGGGGAACATCTCGATGAACGTACATGAGACTTCCGCCATGGCTCCTTGCTTGTTGATTATATGGTGTTCTATAGCTAACATACTCTCGAGGACTAGGAGTGTTAGCATCAAGCTTACTTTCCTGTAGACATACAATTATGGGGGAATGTTCATGAATTAGGATCTTAAGTTCTTCATATTTGGCCCTTAAACCCTGGCAATTCCATGGCAAAATGGAAGAGAAATCTATGGATTATTTCTGGAAGACATCTTGGATGAGGTCTTCCCATTAGGAGTTTTTAATCTAACATTATTACCAGTATGTTTCTTCAGAGATGGTCTTGATATGTTGGGTTTTACATTTGTACTTTTCTTTGTGTCCTGATCTATTTGTTGAGGCAGATGGTGTACCTCAACTTGAATTTCTGATTCATTCAGTTTATCTTCTGGTTCATTAGAGACATCAACAGACAAAACATCAAATTTATTTGATGTCATAACTTTGTTTCTAATGGAGGGGGCTGAGAGAGATGGAGGTCTCTCTCTTTTACGATTAATAAAGGGTGGGTTTCTAGGTTTTTGCACCTTTCCCACTACAGGTGCATCAGGTAAGTTGGTTTTAAGTGGAACCTCTATCAAATCAGGCAAGGACATGGCCTGTGAGAGGTTTGTACTGTACTAGTTTTTGTAATGGGGGACGAGGGTTGTTCAGAAATGGGCAATGCCTTAGTGTTAATATGCCATGGTAAAGCCTCAGGCGGTAATATGCTTACCTCGTCATTTGACATTTTATCAGATGGTATATTTCTTTTTCTACTATTGGCAGTACTAGGTGGGTTTTATTTTAATGCCTTAGCATAGCTATTTGATTTATTTAATAGTCTTTTGGCACGTCCCACACTTATATGTTCCAAACTAGATTTGTTAAGGGCAACGTCTTCCAACTTATACCGCTCGCAGCTCGTCTGTGGATTTATGATTTGAATTGCAATTTAAACATCTAGCTCCAAATGCACATTCTCCATAGTAAGATTTGGAGCAAATACCACACATTTTCTCATTTTTGCAAACCTGTCCGCGGGTTAGTTGGTCCTCTCGAGGAAGTTTTTCTTTTATTATTTTTATTTTACCTCCGCTAGTGATGTCGCACTTCATTTGACTAAGTCCGCCGATGTAGAAGAGCAGTGCTGTTCGTTCCTTTGGAATCTCCTGGCCCTGCCCCGCCACATTTCTGTTCTCCTGCGCCTGTGACAGCTCCTGATCAGCACGCTGACTACAAATTTCCCCTTAGAAGGATGAGGCCCCTTCCAAGAGTAGTACAGTCTCTGCAACACTGTCTACTTCTACTCCCTCGTTCCTCATGCTCTGGCTTAGGAACGAGGGCATTGGCATAGTACTGGGTTCCTTCAGAGATTCCAATCATGGGATTCATTCATGGTGAACCCGGAAACTGGCTTCGGCTACATTTCACAGGTAGGGCTCGATGCCGACTTTCAACTTGAACAATGCTTATTGACGGAAGTAGTGAGTGCTGCCCAGAGATAAACATCTGGGGGGTTGGACAACTTTCCATTCCGAGGAAGAGTTAACCTCCCCAGGTGTTGGGCTGCTCTCCCTAACGAGGGAGAACTTCGCTTCATCAGCTTCTGTCTAAGAAGCTTTCCTCTTGCGGGGAGAGATGCTGACAGCTATTATTTAAAGGCTGCAGCTACAAACTCATCGCCAGAGACTACGCTCTCCCCCCATGCTGAGCCGAATCTTTCGTCGTGGGTTAAGCAAAGTCCGATGCGAGTCTCTCCTGCGGGTGGTTGTCTCTCTCAACAAGCAAGGCCCGCATAGAGACTCAAAGCCAGAGATCTTCTAGAGACTAGCGATCTCCTCTGATCCCGTCAGAGCAGGATCTTCTGCAGAGAAACCTCATTGCAGCAGAAGATCCCCCTCGGGAGATTCGTCTCCCTTCTTGAGAGCAAAGTCCTCCTCATTGCTTAGATACACTAGATGATCTCCTTCCCTGTGGTAAGGAGACGTCTCTTCAGTCATACTAAGGACCATAGAGCATCACTCTTAATGGCAAGAAATTCACCTTCTGGCATCGTCACTTGCCAGGTACTTGTCACTATTCTTCGGACAATCCTCACTCGTCCCCTTGTAACCATTGCATTGCTATTTGTGATTGAAACTCGTCACTTCATGAACTTCACCGTCAACCATCAAGCCCTCGTTACTCGCTTGCTTCTCTGCACAACCCCTCCCACCTCATCATCTGCCAGGTTACAGGCGCTCGGCAGCCTTTAGGCCTTCGCCAACTATTCGTCTTTTGCCAGCTGCTCGGTGTTCGCCCTCACCTCATCGCCTTTCAGCTCGCCATTGCCCATCAACAGGCATGCACTCTGCTTCTCAGCGAGACCTTTCTGCTCTCTTCATCTTACGCAGAGCACTCTACCGTTTTGGCTTTCTCGATTGCCTTAGGGTATCAGAGCGATTATCTTCCTCCAGTTAACACAGAACTTTGAGGGGCAGGAAACCTTCTGCAAGTGGCACTAGTAGCGTTTACCACGACATGCAGTTGGAGTTTAGCACATTTCACCCTCCTGAAACCTAACCCAGCACTCACCTTCCATGAGAGGGGTAAAGCACAAGTGTCAACCTTTGTGGTTGATACCTTTCTCGCCACTGAGAACGTTTCACATGAGCGCAATGCTATCAATTTCCCGATGCATTCATCGGCATGACAGATCTAATCAGCACTCTCAAACGTTCATCCCTTATTAAAGTTTTCATCAGACAGTGTCTCAGGGACTAGGTCGCCACTTTTGCTCGCTGTCTTTTCCTTTTGGTCACTTGTGGTACATGGTTATCTTACAAGTCGACATCTTCATTGAATGAAAGAGCTTCGTTGGTTACGCAGGCGCCCTTGCCTATATGCCGCCACCAGACGGGTAGAACATAATTCTACAGAGCGGTTGCCGCAATAGAAGTCTTTTGACCACTTGCCTCTGCCTCCTCTCCGATGATATTGAACGAATCTTGTGAGCATAATCCCTTGGGGTACTTTTCGGATCTCTATCATGGATCTTGGTTCGACTCCATAGATCCTCTCCTCGGCCCTTCTTAACTACATAAAGAGACATAACCCTGTGGGGTTATTCCCCTTTTCTTTATGGCTGTTCCAGAAGATTGAACTCAGTGGGATTCTCTTCTGGAGAAGCATATTTGGCCAACCATTTGCTTGACCTCAGTCTTGGTATGGCTGTCAACTGTCATACCACATTGAAACACTGTCTCTTCCCATCAGCAAAGACTAGCAACGTGGGGTCTGGTCAGTACTTGAACGGGTGACAACCTGGGAACACCTCTGTGATTGGAGTTGTAGAAGTGCTACTTCTCAGGTTGTAGCTGCTCTAGTGCAGAGGTAGAGTTCCTTGTCCCTCCCTTCACCAAGAAAAGATACTTCTTGGTCATGGCTGGGAAAAGGGGCCATCATTGATATTCTTATCTAAGAGATAACTCCCTGTTTTCTCGTCCTTAAGGAGGTTGCCGCTTGGCAGGTACAGCCTTTGAGTTTGGAGTATGCATTTCTTTCCAACAAGGACAGAGAATTGCAGCTCTGCTACAATAAAATACACTTTCTCTCTTCCTCCCAACTATGGAAGTGTGAGGCCAATTCTCTCTCTACCTTCCCGATCCAAAAATCCAGTCAACGTCCGTCTCAGGGGTTACGTCCTTGGACAAAACGAAGTGTTTCATCGAGGTCTCTTTGACCTTCTACAGTAAGTTCCTTCAATAGATAGTCTCCAGTTCCGTCATCTCCTCTTGGAATAAGTTAGCTTAAATTTTCTTTGGCAAGGAGAAGGCATACGGTCAAACAACCAGTTAGTCCAAAGGAGTTCCTGGGTATGTTCAACCACTAGGACTCTTACTCCTAGATTTCTGAATGCCGTTATCAAGGAAGTATCTTCGACCATCTAGCAGGTTTTCACGAAAAGGTTTACCCTAGAGTCACCCTGGTTCGTCAAGATCGGCTTCGTTCTCCAAAGACTAAGTCAGCGTACTGATCCTAACAGACTCGGTGGCTAACCTTCGTTACTAGTGAGACTTCTCTCCGAGCTTACCGAGATTATCATCATTGTTGTTATTATTTTTTTTTATTATTATTATCATTTTTATTATTATTATTATTAATTGCTAAGCTACAACCCTAGTTGGAAAAGCAGGATGCTATAAGCCCAGGGGCCCCAACAGGGAAAATAGCCCAGTGAGGAAAGGAAACAAGGAAAACTAAAATATTTTAAGAACAGTATCATTAAAATAAATATCCCCTATATACAGCAAACTATAAAAGCTAACAAAACAAGAGGAAAAGAAATAAGATGGAATAGTGTGCCAGAGTGTACCCCCAAGCAAGAGAGCTCTAACCCAAGACAGTGGAAGACCAGGGTACAGAGGCTATGGTACTACCCAAGACTAGAGAACAATGGTTTGATTTCGGAGTGTCCTTCTCCTAGAAGAGCTGATAACCATATCTAAAGTCTCTCTTCTACCCTTACCATGAGGAAAGTGGCCACTGAACAATTACAGTACAGTAACCCCTTGGGTGAAGAAGAATTGTTTGGTAATCTCAGTGTTGTCAGGTGTATGACGACAGAAAAGAATATGTAAAGAATAGGCC
>NC_090743.1:70190516-70231345 GCF_036898095.1 Palaemon carinicauda
ACTGGTTGTGATTTATTGCGCCCCAGTATTATATCGACACCTTATACAGGTGAGCGAGCTGGGTTCAACCTGGCATTCCCATGCAATTTTTTCTCTGGTAATATATAGCAGTTATATACCTTAGAAATGGTGCTATAGGAGCATTTCACTGGGCGACACGGGTCGGAGCCCAGAAATAATACATACATACATATACCAAGGCATTTCCCCCAATTTTGGGGGGTAGCCGACACCAAACAAATGAAACAAAAAAGGGGACCTTTCCTCTCTACGTTCCTCCCAGCCTGACAAGGGACTCAACCAAGTTCGGCTGGTACTGCTAGGGTGCCACAGCCCACCCTCCCCAGTTATCCACCACATATGAAGCATCATAACACTAAATCCCCTACTGCTGCTACCTCCGCGGTCAACCAAGGCACCGGAGGAAGCAGCAGGGCCTACCAGAACTGCATCACAATCGCTCGCCATTCATTCCTATTTCTAGCACGCTCTCTTGCCTCTCTCACATCTATCCTCCGATCACCCAGAGCTTCCTTCACTCCATCCATCCACCCAAACCTTGGCCTTCCTCTTGTACTTCTCCCATCAACTCTTGCATTTATCACCTTCTTTAGCAGACAGCCATTTTCCATTCTCTCAACAGGGTCAAACCACCTCAACACATTCATATCTACTCTAGCTGCTAACTCATTTCTTACACCCGTTCTCACCCTCACTACTTCGTTCCTAACCCTATCTACTCGAGATACACCAGCCATACTCCTTAGACACTTTATCTCAAACACATTTAATTTCTGTCTCTCCGTCACTTTCATTACCCACAACTCCGATCCATACATCACAGTTGGTACAATCACTTTCTCATACAGAACTCTCTTTACATTTATGCCTAACCCTCTATTGTTTACTACTCCCTTAACTGCCCCCAACACTTTGCATCCTTCATTCACTCTGACGTACATCTGCTTCCACTCCACCATTTGCTGCAACAACAGACCCCAAGTACTTAAACTGATCCGCCTCCTCAAGTAACTCTCCATTCAACATGACATTCAACCTAGCACCACCTTCCCTTCTCGTACATCTCATAACCTTACTATTACCCACATTAACTCTCAACTTCCTTCTTTCACACACCCTTCCACATTTTGTCACTAATCGGCGAAGCTTCTCTTCTGCGTCCGCAACCAGTACAGTATCATCCGCAAACAACAACTGATTTACCTCCAATTCATGGTCATTCTCATCTACCAGTTTCAATCCTCGTCCCAGCACTCGAGCATTCACCTCTCACCACTCCATCAACATACAAGTTAGACAACCACGGCGACTTGTATGTTGATTATTATTATAATTACTATAATAATAATAATAATAATAATAATAATAATAATAATAATAATAATAATAATCAGTTACTGTACTCTGGAGGGACTGAGAGATTGCCTATCTTATTGATCTTTTTCTTGCTATTTTGAAGATTAATAATTTATATTGTCCTTAAGCTACTCTTGTAGGTATTTTCTTTATCCTTACTGGGCTACTTTCCTTGTTGAAGCCCTTAGGCTTATAGAATCCTGCTTTTCCAACTAGGGTTGTAGCTTAGCAAGTAATAGTAACAATAACAAGTACCCATCTCAAGTTGATTGATGTCGAGACATGCAACTAATTGCAAGCAACTGCTCTGTAGGGGAAAGAAAAATCCCATCCTCCAACTGCCTTCAATAAAAGGGATTTTGACGTAGGAAAAATCTATTTTTGGGTGATGTAGCCATGTCGTCCTTATGGAAGTTCCCTCCGGCTGCTTCCTACTGTATAATATTTCTGCGATTGATATTATAGGAGAATTACCATCAGGTATCACAGGGTTCTAACCCCCGGAACGACTATCTGAAGATATCGTGTATAAAAGTTGGTTGTGTAAGTATGCTTACAGATCGGTAATACTAAAGTAGTCAGTACTCCCTAGAGGAAGATGGTATTACAGCTACTGTATCCCTTAACCCTTTTACCCCCAAGCTATTTGGCACTTTCCAACCCATAACCCCCAGGCGTTTTCTTTTTCAAGCACATTTTGCAATATATTTCTTTTAAATTGCTCTAAGAGCCTTAATTTTTGTCAGAGAGGTCAGGTTGGTCTCATTCCTTTGAAAAATGCCTGAAGTTTCTCATAAAGTTATCAAAAATATGCAAAAAAATGTAAATAGCAGTTTTTTGCAAGGACGTACCGGTACGTCCATAGGGGTAAAGCGATGAATTTTGTGAAACGTACCAGTATGTCCATTGGGGGTAAAAGGGTTAATGATTGCTATTATTATTATTATTATTATTATTATTATATTATTATTATTATTATTATTACTTGATAAGCTACAACCTTAATTGGAAAAGCAGGTTTCTATAAACCCAGGGGCTCGGGCTCCAATAGGGAAAATAGCCCAGTGAGGAAAGGAAAAAAGGAAAAAAGGAAAATTAAAATATTTTAAGAACACTAATAACATTAAAATAAATATCTCATATAAAATATAAAAACTTTAGCAAAACAAGAGGAAGAGTAATTAGATAGAATAGTGTGCCCGGATGTACCCTGAAGCAAGAGAACTCTAGCCCAAGATGGTGGAAGACCATGGTACAGAGGTTATGGCACTACCCAAGACTAGAGAACAATGGTACCATTTTGGAGTGTCCTCCTAGAAGAGCTGCTTACCATAGCTAAAGAGTCTCTTCTACCATTACCAAGAAGAAAGTAGCCACTGAACAATTACAGTGCAGTAGTTAACCTCTTGAGAGAAGAAGAATTGTTAGGTAATCTCAGAGTTGTCAGGTGTATGAGGACAGAGGAGAATATGTAAAGAATAGGCCAGATTTTTCGGTGTATGTGAATGATTCGTTTTGTCCAGAACCAATAGAACATTAATCAATGTTCCCAATATAGACCACTTCTTCCTATGGCTGAAATTCTAAAGAAACAAAAAAATGTTTGTATTTCTTTGTTTCCGATCGGTAAAACTGGCATAAGTTCCAAATGTTACCTCCCAGGGACCAGATTCGCTTATGCGAAGTTTCAGCTGGAAAATAGAACAGTCTACTCAAGAGTAAACTAGTTAAGTCTGGTTACAGGAAGGTAGGAGGGAATGCATACTCTGACTTCCCGTAAAGAATATAACCATAAAAAATAATGATATAATAGAACAAAGTTCTAATTGTATGATGGTACCTATTCCTGAATGGTCGAAAAGGTCACTTGCCTGCATGTGGTTGCGCCTAATGTACTTCTTTGCCTCTGGGTAAGTATACGAAAACGAGCCTGAGCTCGCTTGTGGAAAAAAGTATGTGCGACGAATCATAAAATTGTTGCTCATAGAGATTAATCATCAACTAGTTGTAGCCTTGTTAACATGTTCATGGGCGTGTGGGCATCCATGAAAGGTACATGCAGCTAGTGCAGCGATCAAACTGACATGGGTATTAAATGTTTGCCTGCATGTCTTGTGAGCGGAGCCAACGTTCCCATAAGTGAATACAGTACAACCTTGCTAAACTTTGAACATGTTAGTAGAAACTGATGCTATTCTCTTGGGAATAGAGGCTTGCGAAAAATAACCTTTCAAGGTTATGTCTTACAAGACCATTGTATGAGTGCTCCGAAGACCTCTCCATTCCATGAATACGTGCTTTCTATCGTTCGTAAACGTTAGTCTAAGCTTACGCTATTCCCTTGGGAAGTGGCGGGCGAAAATTAACCTTACAACGGTATATCTCACTAAACCTGTGTGTGAGTGCTACGAAGAGCCTTCCATTCCAAAGGGAAAACAAGCCCAAAAAAGTAACTCCTAATGAATGCGTTTCACTAAACTCGCCATCTAACAAGACTCATTGATGGCATGTGATGGCCGCAAGCAGTTAGCTGGCATCCTAAATTGCGGAAATGATCCCTGAGGGTTATATCTATCGAGATTCGTCGTACAACTTTAGGTTTCTACCTCCCTAGCAAGGTATAGAAGCGTATGGGCAAGCGCGCATGCATAACCAAAGTAGCTCGTGTCATCCATATATTATTTATTATGAGGATGGTAGCTTGTAGGGGGTAATTATATACCAAATCAAGTGACACAAATTTTTATAGACAGGACGAGGTGGAGGCGAATGATTACCAACGGCCAAGACATAGTAATTCATTAGTAGTAGTAGTTAGCGAGCACCTGCAGTTGCTCAGACCTCATTACAGAAGGGAGTTCCTTGCACACCTTTCCTTAGTGTTAGGTAGGCTTTCTCTTATGAAAATGAATAATCTGACATGCAAGGGTTATTTGCCTAAGCATGAAAGAACCCAAACCCTTGCCAGGAGCCCAGAGGTTAGCAAGGAAGGTCTTGTGCACTAGTTGTTTTGTGAGGTGAGGGTTAGCGATGAGAACGTTAGAGAGCGCTGGTGAGCCATAAAAAATGCTAAATAATGTCAGCAACCACTCACAAAACGCTGACGATACATTTGCACATCCGCATGTGTAGGCAACTTGAATGTCTGTACATGATATCTTTTGTTTAATTCATTGTGCATCAGCATGTGCTGGCAACGTAAATGTCTGTGCATGATATCTCTCTCTTGTATAGCGAGCTAGGTGTCCCATAGTTACTGCTTATTCATAGTGAGAAGACAAAGGTAAAAGATGTTTTGAATATAGTTAGGCTGTTCTCACCGTACTTGTGTGGTATATAAAAAGTCCCCATGGCATGGGTGAGTGAGGTATTAAACGCATAGAATGACATGTGCGCTAAACACCCTCTACAGTTGGGCTCCTTCAACTGTATGTTGCAGCGAGCGAGTAGGTAAGCTCGAAGATGGTAGCAATCTTAGCCCCTCGTAGAGGGTAGCGCTCTGAACTCCTCGCCCCTAACCTCACTGGGTGAGGGGTTATACATGTAAGCGCATAAGGCACATCATTCTTTTGTCAAAGAACAGAAGTTTCTCCTTCCTAAGAGTATGAAACTACGGCCAGGTCTCGAAGTTCCTGGCCTTTTAAAGGTCCATGAGCTATGTTGTATTTTGAAGAGGTACGGTGGAGGCAAGAACCCCAAAGAGATATGGCCTACGAGAGGTTTCTCCCATATAAGAAATATAAACCAGGAGGCACACATCCCGAAGGGTTTGGCCTCATACAGCTCCAATAGCATTGTTATCTCTCTACAAGACTAGTTGATGGGAGAGGCGGCTACCGCTAGCGGTCGGCAGACATCAACATCTGCAGCAATGACCCGAAAGAAATGTTGCTCAAGAGCATCGTTGTACCCTGGGCCACGATGGGAGAGGCAGTGACCACAAGCGGTCGGCAGGCATCACCATCTGCGACAATGACCGCTCCAAACAACTTGCAGGGAATGGACGAATCTAATCCCATAAGAGGAATCCTAGGGAGGGGAAATCCTCCTCCTCAGTCTGCTTCTACTACCCTTCTTACATCGAAGCTATAGGAACAAAGGTGAGCGGAGGCAGTGTGTGTTACAGTAAACGGTAACACTTACGGAAACCATTCTGTATTGAAGAAAAAAGGAAAGTTAAAATTCTTTGGGGCATTTGTTTCTTTATTTTTGTTGTTAAACCGAATAAAGCAAAGTAGATCCTATTACATCTGTTCTCCTCCAAACTGAAATGCAAAGTGGCTTATGTTGGTCACTGCGTGTGTGAGGAGGGTGGTGGGTCTACCTCCCACTGCCCCTCACTAACCAGGGAAGGTTAGTAACCCTTCGCTAAAATTTTTACGGCTAGTTTCAGCTGGCCTGTAGTAAAAAGCTGAAAGGGTTGCATTTGGTGCCAGAACAAATAAATAGTACAATGCATTGTATTGTAAATATTAGATAGAAGACAATGATATAATATAACTTATGATTTTAAACCATTTTCTTGCGGTGACAGAGATATGATGGACACAAGTTAGCTGACACTTGGGATAATTCGCCGTCAGCGGATAACTCATTGTCGTCTTATAATCATGCCAATTGATTTACAATTTATTTGACATACACGCACAATATCTGCCTTCTTTTCCCCGCTATCTAGTTTTGTAATAATGGCTACTTTCCTTTCTACTGAAATGGCTTAGCATTTCTTCACACTACTAGCACTATTGCCATTAATTTTGTGCTTCATTGCACTACCACTAGATATTTACTTATCAGCCATAGTTAATGTTATTGTAATTTAAAAGTAATAAGGCAAAAATATGGCGGAGGTAAAACACACAAACAGCTACAGCGATCACAATAGCAAACACAATATATTTTGAATAAAGTAGGTTGGTGCTGCCCACCCTGGGTGGCAGCGCCTGGATTGGGAGCCATTCGGGAGTGGCGCTAATTTTAAAATTATAACTCCATGGAGTTTGAACATATTTTTTACTTGCAGTAGTTGCGTTTGTAACTTTTATATTTCGAAAATCAGATGTCTGTACCTTAAGGACTGTCTTTACATTCACACATGGGGGTTGTAACACAAGCAACAATACAAATAGCCTCTGTATAACAATTATCATAAATCATTAACTTATTTACTATTTTACAGGCTACGAGATTGCAAGAGCCCATGCATGGCAACAAGGCCCAGGCAATTTACAACAACAACAAAATATTCAAGTGTTATTTTCTTTTCTATAAATTCTAATTACCTAACTAATAAACTATAGGATATTACTAGCTTACCTAGAGTTTTAAACATCAATGCTAAAAACACGCAGAGAATAATCGGTGCGACGTACTGAAGGGTGACTACACACAGGTAATAAAAAACTCTTGCAATCTGAAAAATATTGATAAAATTTAAATTTCAACACACCTTTTGGGCAATATTATATAAATTTCACTTGAAAAAACTGTAATGTACATTTATAATGTATAATTTCCCATTAAAAAGTTTTTAATCCCAAACATCTAGAGATTAGAACTATAAATACTGTTAGTGAACATAGTTACAAATACCATTAATATAAAATAAACCAAGACTGAATCACTAAATAAAGATCTAGCTAAAATTAGTGCATGGTGCAAATTATGGGGTATGAAGTTGAAACCTAACAAAACTCAAAGTATGATTGTAAGCAGGTCAAGGACCGTGGCTCCTCAACATCCTGATCTCAGCATTGATAATGTTTCTTTCACTTTGTATGACTCTTTTAAAATTTTAAGTGTGATTCTCGACAGCAAATTTACTTTTGAGAAACACAATAGGTCTGTGTCATCTTCAATTGTACAAAAAATTGGCTTATTGAAAAAGCCTTTCAAGATTTTTGGTGATCAATCTATTCTGAAGAAGTGTTTTAATTCTTTCATTTTATCTTGTTTCGGGTATTCTTCTCCTGTTTGGTCTTCAGCTGCTGATTCTCATCTTAATTTGTTGGACTGGAACTTATGGTCTATTAAATTTCTTATTCCTGATCTAAATACTAATCTCTGGCACTGTCGTTCAATTAGTTCATTACGCATGTTGCATAAGATTTTTTATAATTCTGACCATCCTTTACATTCTGATCTTCCCGGACAGTTCCCTATAGTTCATAATACTAGGTATGCAGTTAATTCTAATAGTCAGGCCTTCTCCATCATGAGGCTCAATACTATACAGTACTCTAGAAGTTTTATTCCAACTGTGACCAAGTTGTGGAATGATCTTCCTCATCGAGTAGTTGAATCAGTGGAACTTCAAAAGTTCAAACTCGCAGCAAATGTTTTTATGTTGAACAGGCTTACATAAGTCCTTCTATAGTTTACATATCAAATATTTGTTTTAATGTTGTTAATGTTTTTAAAATATTTTAATTTTCATTACTTCTTATATTGTTTATTTATATCCTTATTTCCTTTCCTCACTCGGCTATTTTTCCCTGTTGGAGCCCTTGGACTTATAGCCTCTTGCTTTTCCAACTAGGGTTGTAGCTTAGCTAGTAATAATAATAATAATAATAATATGGTATTTTTATTATAAAATTAATTTTTGAATATACTTACCTGGTAGTTACATATATATAGCTTAAATCCCGCGTTTCGTCGCGCGCACGGCAGAAATTCAAATTTCGCGGCAATCTCCGCCATGACAGTACATGAGTGCCATTTCTCATAGGTTACTAAAACCATTCCCAATATTCCTCAGAAATTCCATACCCTGTTTTCAGAGGGGAGGAGGGAGGGCCCTTTTATATATGTAACTACCAGGTAAGTATATTTAAACATTAATTTTATAATAAAAATACCATTTTTAAATATGTAACTTCCCTGGTAGTTACATATAAATAGCTGATTGACACCATTAGTGGCGGGTAGAAAACCTCATCCCATCGGGAATTCGTATAATTATTAATAGCTACAATTAGTCGTACCAATAATCTGGTTCTTACCTGATAAGGAAGCTGGCTTCATAGTTATTCTGCCTCATTTGCCTGCATTCCTCAAGAGACTCAGCAATCCACCCAGGGGGCTGTAAAAGTCTCTGTGGTGCTGCCAAAAGGTCCTCAACCTTAGCATGGCTAGACCTCCACCCTTGCTACCCTGGCATAGCCATGGATAATGATTCTGACCACCTACTCCAAAGTTAAAAACACACACCATAAAAAACTAACTTAACTTGCATCCCAAACTGTGGAAGGCTGCAACAACCTTCACAGACAGCCTATGAACACAAGTACAAGAAAAAAGGCAAGGGTATATAATAAAAAAGGTTATAGTGAAGAGGCAGTAGACCCTTCTCCAACTACGACGCTGGAGGTAACATAAGGACCCAGGGAACAACAATCTTCACATTGTGTCTGGACATCCTTGAGATAACAGTCTGTGAAGATTGATTTACTTTGCCAGAAAGTAGCCTCCAAAATTTACTTCATTGACCTATTGTGCTTGTGAGCCATAGAAGTTGCTAAAGCTCTAACCTCATGTGGATAGGGAAAACTTCTTACTTCACAATTCTGGTGAGCTTCCCTTATCAAATCCTTAATGAAAAAAGCCAGGGTATTCTTTGATAAAGGCAAAGAGGGCATTTTAACTCAGCACCAGAAGTTGTCTGCTTGTCCTCTCAGGTGTTTGGACGCATGCAGATAAAAATTTTAGAGTTCTCACTAAACAAAGGCCTCTCTCTTTTTCCTGTCCAATTAAGTGAGATATCTCTGGGATGGTAAAAGATCTTGGCCAAGGTCGATAAGGATTCTCATTTTTGGCGAGAAAGCCTAGCTGAAGGGAGCAAATTGCATTGTCTCCATTAAAACCCACCTTCTTGCCGATGGCTTGTAACTCTCCTATTCTTTTGGCTGTAGCCAATGCTACAGCCAATGCAATTAGGAATAGTGTCTTTTTGGTAAGATCCTTCTAAGAAGCCTTGTCAAGAGGTTCAAACCTACTTGAGGTAAAAAAGGCCAGGACTACATCCAGGTTCCAAGAGGGGGTTGGATTGTCCTTTCTCTTAGCAGTCTCAAAAGTTCTAATGAGATCCGAGAGATCCTTGTTACCTGACCCGTCAATGTGTCTGTGACGAAAGACGGAGGCTAACATGCTGCGGTAACCCTTGATGGTAGGTACAGCCAGCTTCTCTTTTGTTCGCAGATGCAACAGAAAGTCTGTTATTTGGGCTATAGAGGTACTGGTAGAGGAAAGTTTGTTAGTCCTGCACCATTCTCTAAACACTTCCCACTTAGATTGGTAAGCTCTAAGAGTGGATGTCCTTCTACCTCTCGTGATAGCTCGTGCAGCTTCCCTTGAAAAGCCCTTCACCCTTGCCAGCGTTTGGGATAGGTATTTAGAACCTGATATGATCTTGGAATTTTAGTTAACTCTCTATGTGGGGCTGTTGAGTATATCGCTCCGACTTGGTAACGTTCTGGGGGTATCTACCAGCCATTCCATCACCTCTGCAACTCAAGGTCTCATGGGCCAAAACGGAGCTATCAGGGTCATGCGGGCGTTGTGCGATTCCTTGAACTTTTTCAGGACTCTGTCCAGGATCTTGAATGGTGGAAAAGCGTACACGTTTAGGACCCCCTAGTCCAAGAGAAAAACGTCCACTGCAGCTGCTTCCAGGTCTGGGACTGGAGAGCAATACACTGGCAACCTCTTTGTCAATTATGTAGTGAAGAGGTCTATCGAGGGTTGACCCCAAAACATCCAAAGGCTGGTGTACACCTCATGATGTAGGGTCCACTCTGTAGTTAGAACTTAGTCTTCCTCTGCTGAGAGGTCCGCCCTGACATTCTTTTCCCCTTCTATGAAGCAAGTTATCAGGGTTATGTCCCTCGCTTTCGCCCACAGTAGTAGATCTTTCGCAGCCTCGTAAAGTGAGTCTGAACGAGTGCCTCCCTGCTTCTTGATGTAGGCCAACGCTGTGGTGTTGTCTGCGTTGACCTGAACTAAGTTTCGTTGGACTCCCTCCTGAAAGTGTATTAATGCTAGGTGAATAGCCACTAGCTCCTGAGACTCTTCCCACAGACTCGATATCTCGACCTTCCCCAGTGTTGCACCACACCCCACGTCTGAGGCGTCGGAATACAACGCTAGGTCTGGGTTCCTCTGATAAAGTTCGAGGTCCAGGAGTTTGTTGGCATCGTGCCACCAACTCAAGTGATTCCTGATCCCCAGAGGAATCGGCAACCACTTTTCTAGACCTTGACCTCTCGTCCAAAATTTGCAAGATGGAATTAAAGAGGCCGTAAATGAAGTCTCCCCAGGGATACGAACTGCTCGATCGATGAGAGGGTACCCAGTGGACTCATCCATTCTCCTACCGAGCAGGACCGTATGTCAGGAAGTGTCGCACCTTTTCTAGGCAATCTAGAATGCGTTTCGGGGCTGGAAAAGCCCGAGAAACCATGTTTGCGAGGGAGTCAGTTGAAATTTTGCTAGGTTCACCACTAGACCTAGCCGTTGCGTCAAGAACATTGTAATTGAAGACTCTCCAGACACTTTCTTGCGACCTGGCTCTGAGTAGCCAATCGTCCAGGTACATTGATAACCGTACTCCCTTCAAATGTAGCCAGCGAGCCACGTTGACAACCACTCGGGTGAAAAACGTAGGGAGCTGCGCTCAGTCCAAAACAAGGTGCTTTGAACTGATAAGTAGTTTCTTGGAACACGAATCTCAGAAAATTTCTGTAGTTTGGGTGTATCAGAATGTGGAAATACGCGTCCTGCAGATCTAACGACACCATCCAGTCTCCCTGTCTGGTGCCTGCTAGGACTGATGCAGAAGACTACAAGGAAAACTTGACTTGCTTATGAACTTGTTCAGAGGACTTACGTCCAGAACAAGTCTCCAGCCCCCCGAGTTCTACGGAACTTGAAAAATTCTGTTGTAAAATCCCTCTGATGAGAGGACTTCTACCACTTCTATTGCTGCTTTTGACAGCATCTGGTTAACCTGCTCTTGCAAGAGCTGTTGCCAGTAGTGGAATACTTGTGTCTGGAGATTGAGATCACTTTTGGGGTTTGGTTGCTGTTTGGGGTTAAGAGGTTGACCTCCAGCACCCATTCCCTGGCCTCTTCTAAACCAACTCTCCCACGAAAGGGCCGACGCGTAGGAGAGCTTCCTTCTCCTTCCCGGCTACAAGGTTAGTCGGAAGCACTTCTTCACAGTCCTTAGCAATCAGATCTAGCATTGCTTGTGCGTAATAGCAGCCTATAAGTCCTTCACTAGCTCTGAAGGGAAGAGGAACTTTGCTGTGAAAAAGGGTTGTGAGTTCGACCGACCCGTCCCTCATGGTGTCTGAATATGCCCTTCAGTAAGTGATCCATCTCCGACGTGGACGGCATCACCTTAGCCTTAGTCATGGCTGGACTACGTGAGGCATCAACGAAAAGGAGAAGTCTCCTTGGGAGAAGGTAGGAACATCCAAACCGAGAACCTCCCCAGGCTTGTACCACACACAGGATCTAGAAGCCAGTCTCGTAGGGGGAAAGGAAAAGGTTGTCCTTCCTTGTTCTTTGTCTTGAGAATCCAATCGTTCAGAGTCGAAAAAGACCTCTCGACCGATCTGTCTAACAATGTTTCATTGAAAGAGAAAGATTTCTGGGGTCCACCCTTCAAAAACTGCGAGGGCGGGCTCCGAGGTATAGCCTGCTGAAAAGTCCTCCGGATATAAGTCAGCCAGAACTGCAAGTAATCTATAAGCTCTGCTGCATGAAGAGTTTTCTGCGTTTCCTTCTCTGAGATCTATCCTGGCATACCTGATAAGGAGGCTGTCTTCATAGTTTTTAATGCCTCATTTGCTAGCATTCCTTGAGAGACTCGGCGATCCACCCAGGGGGCTGTAAAAGTCTCTGTGGGGCAGCCACATCCTCTAAAGGGATAGCGATCTCCGAAGAAGAACGAGTGGGAGAAAACACGCCTCGCCTTGCATGCTTGCGTCCCGCATGTGTTCACCATGCTGCGAAGAAGAGTCATGCTGCGTCCACCATGTCTCGAGGAAGAGTCATGTTCAAGTGCTTCAAGCATAAGTCCATCATGCAGCAAGGAAGCGTCAACATAGTGACCCGCATGCTGCGAGGGTAAGTCCTGCTTGCGTACGTCCAGCGTGTGTCCCGCATGCTGTATGTTTACAGCGTGACGTGAGGAAGCATTAGCTGCGTGTCCAGCAGGAGAGACAACTGCTTGTCTATCATGCTGTGTGGACAAGTCCTGACTGCATGCGTCCAGCATGCCGCGAGGGAGAACCTTGCCGCCTCCCCTAACGCATCCAGATCGCTGCGAGGGAGCGTCCATGAGCGCTGCAGCTCGCATGTGTTCTTGCCGCGAGAGCGCGCTTGGAACTATGACGTGCGCAATCCTGACGCGTGTGCATCCAGCATGCTGCATGCGTTAAGCATGCTGTGAGGGAGCGTCAAAATCCTTGCCGCCTCCCGTAACACGTCCAGATCGCTGGTCCATGAGCGCTGCCGCTCACGTGCGTTCTTACCGCGAGAGCGCGCTTGGATCTATGACGTTCGCGATCCTGACGCGGGGCAGCGGCCCGCTCGCATGTGTCCAGCAAGCTGCATGCGTCCAGAATGCTGCAAGGAAGCATCCTGCTCACGTGAGTCCACCAAGCGTTGCGCATGCTGCATGCGTCCAGCATGCTGTGAGGGATCGTCAAGATCTATACCACCTCCCGAACCGCGACCAGATCGCTGTGAGGGAGCGATCTCGACGCTCGGTTCCATGACAAGCAACTCTCTTGTCTAGCAGGAAGGGAAAATGTAAAACGCCAGCCTCGCGTCAACCGACGGCGAGGATAACACTTTTACCTCGCCTTTCCAATGACGAGGGTGAGCGTACTGGGATACGTCAACAGGATCGCTCGAGGGGACGTTCGTTCGCTGATCAAGGTCTAACATCTCCCTTCGCCTTTCAATTTTCCTTTTCCCAGGGGTTGGGGAGCATGGAAGAGGTCCCGGGCTAGGAGTATGACGGACACGAACGAACGCACCCTCCACTGCACTGCGTCATTTTACGTGCCACTGAACACTAGCACTTTTAACTATTTCACATTAAATCATAATAGACCTGCCTGTTGCGAGAGGTTATACTCTTTTGCCATGGGCTAGAAAGAAAATACAATAGGTTATATGATTAATATTAGTATTCTCAAAATCAAAATATTAAATAACGATACAAAGTATTGTGAAACAATAACGATCGACAAAGAGTACTATGTAGCGTAAACTGACTGTGCGATCGTGAAATCTCTCTATAAATCGAATATTAACTAAAGGAAATATACTAATAGGACAAATATATACTTAAAAATAATATATTTCCCTACATTATAAAAATTAAAGTACTTATGCTTAGTAAGTTAATATTTTAAACATTTCTTGCAAGAAAAAGAAAATAATTCACATATTTGCAAGTCATACTAAGTACATTACGCCTGTGACATCATCGCGATGGCAGACTGATTTCTTTCAAGGCATTCAGATCTCGCCCTGTTAAGAGTTTACGTCACATAATAATGTTTTTCCTTCCATTATATCTTTAAGAGTTGTTCGTTAGTTAATAAAGTAGGGGGAAAAATTCCTTGACCCTATTCATTTCAATCTTACGAATATAGAAAAGAAAACCAATACACACATGCCCTCTGCTACATATTGTGTGGGAAACAAGAGCAGCTTGAAAGCCGGTCTAGCCCTACACACAAAGTTTAACAGAGCCATCTTGAAAATCAAGTTAAATTAAACTGTCCAAGTTGGACCAACAAAAAACTATCTTATTCATGTGAAAAGGAAAATCCAATATCTTCGATAGTTGAAAGGTAGGTACTTCACCAAATTGTAGAATAAAGTAATATATCAGCGAAACGAATTTCCTAGGTGTTGACTCAATCAACGGCAGGGAATTTCTGAGGAACGTTGGGAATGGTTCTAGTAACCTATGAGAGATGGCGCTCATCTATGACCACCTGTCATGGCGGCGATTGCCGCGAAATTTGAATTTCTGCCGTGCGCGCCACGAAACACGGGATTTAAGCTATATATATGTAACTACCAGGGAAGTTACATATTTAAAAAATAATAATACAGTACTGTAATACTTTAAATCCATCATTTCTAACTGTACCATTAATAATTTTCTAGGAAAAGTTATGTATTTCTCAAAAAGAAAAAAAAAACTGGCAAGGCAGCCACACAGAAGAAACCTAGAACAAATGTAAAGTAGACAGCTAAAAGGTGAGTAAGGCCTACGGCATAACGTGTGAGGGACACTGGAGGCATTACCCACCATGGGGCAAAAGGAAATGCCCTATTATTGACTTGGGAATTTCCATTAGTAACAAAACTGTTGGCATACCAAGAAATAGCACATCTACTCAATATAGAATCAGCATCCCAATGCAGTATTTCTGTGTACCATAGGCCTTTCACCCTTTTCACTGGTGAACTTTAATAATAATCTTCACGGGAACATCATCAATGATGATGCCCCCAAATTTAGGATATAATTTTAAAGTACTATATTTTCTCATAATTTGTTAATGCCAATGTAAATTCTACTATCTCCATACTAGTATATGCAACCCGTCAAAAATGATGGCTAAATATTTTCATAGACATGCACACACAGATTCAACCCTTCCCATTCCTTCCCCATTTACTAACTACAATTCCTATCACCCATAGTTATACTTCTGGCCATGCCGCTGAGCATAACCGACATACACAGATTTTCTGGAAACAAAATAAAAGAGTAGGGGCAACTAAATGGAGATCACAAACCTCCTTTATTATTAGCCGTATGTGAAAAAGGTTTACTCCTCATTTCTTTATGTCTGCATGTTAACAGCATCTTGTTTTGAAATTTAATAATGAACTACCCAACTACCCTATTGCAATCCTTCAAATCTTTTTTTCTTTATAAATTGTAGTGCATTTTGACCATACTGTATATTTTGAAATAATTTTATTTTCTCTTCATTTATCTTAAAACAAACCAAGGAAGATTTACATTCCCATAATACTAAGCATTCAACATAAAACCTCATAACATATTGTTCATTAAAATCTTCTTTCAAATCATTATTCCTACATTAAGTGGTCAGTTGCCTGAGCATCCCCTCAAATGCCTTCTATCAAAGACATCTTCCCCCAAACCTCTTCTCCATATAACTTTTCACTTTATCTCACCATATAATTCTCTTCTTCCCTCTCGATATCCCCCCAAAAGGTTCCTCTCAAACCTTCCTCACTCACTACCCACCATCCATCCTCCACATATGCCCACACCATCTCAGTCGTGACAGTCATGAGCTTTGTTCACTAAAAATATATATATACAAACCTTCTTTTGCAAATCCTTATTTGAAATGCGGCCAGATTCCTTCTTCTGCAACTCAATCTTTTCATGTGCTATGTTTAAGTAAGACTGTAGATAATAAGGCATCATGCCTAACCGCAACAATCCAACAGCTAATATGAGGATGATTCGCAAGATGTCAAACATTTGGGGGGTCATTCTGTTGAAATAAAGGAGACAATCTTACATCATATCAGATGATGATTTTCAATGCTTGAAACTTAGATTTTTTTATTAGTCTCAAAAGTATTTTAACTACAAAACCAAGTTGTTCCACAGCTACACTAAAATATCTAAAGTTGGCAAAAAAAATCTGCTTTAAATATAAAGTGAAAATTGTATGACTTGGTGGGCCAATACCAAAGGAAATAGAAGAAAAACATAAAGCCAAAATCAATGAAGCAAGTGTGCCCAAGATAGAAATTTCAGAGAAGTTTTATTACTCCACACAGTGTAATACAGTATTTCATTTAGCCATACAGTATGCTGAGCAAGGAGCAAGGCACAATAGACACTAGCCCTTATTGGGTCAACATACTGTTTTACAAAAAAAAAAAAAAAAAATAATAAATATCTTCTCTTGAATCCATTTTGACTCCACCATGTTAATCAGTTATAATCACCATCATCTCCTCCCATACCTATTGACGCAAAGGGCCTTAATTAGATTTTGCCAGCCGTCTCTATCTTGAGCTTTTAAACCAATACTTCTCCATTTATCATCTCCTACTTAACGTTTCATAGTCTTCAGCCATGTAGGCCTGGGTCTTCCAACTATTCTAGTGCCTTATAGAGGCATAGAGGCCAATTGAAAAATTGGTGAACTGATCTCTCTTAGGGAGTGCAAAGAGCATGCCAAAACCATCTCCATCTACCATTCACCTTGATCTCATCCACATATAGCACTTTAGTAATCTTTCTTAGTTTCAATTCTAATTCTGTCCTGCCATTAACTCCCAATATTCATCTAAGGGCTTTGTTCTCAAATCTACAAAATCTGTGGAATGTTGTTTAATTGTGTACCATAACTCATGTCCATACAGGTACACCAATCTCACTTAACTGATATATAGCCTGGTTTTTATATGTAACTTTAGGTGATTTGAATTCCAAATTTTACTTAACCTTGCCATTGTTTGATTTGCTTTTATCAATCTTTCATTAAACTTGAATTCTAAAGATTCTGTATTAAAGATCATAGTTCTTAATATTTAAATTATTTCATCTCATTAATCCTTTCTCCTTCCAATGATATTTCATCTTCCATTGCATATACCATTTTCATAATCTCTGTCTTTCTTCTATTTATCATGAACCCAACCTCATGTGACATTTCATGAATTCTGGTAAGCAAGCTTTGCAAGTCCTGTGGTGTTCTGCTAATAAAGACAGTGTCATCAGAATACACTAAGTCAGCTAATTTCCTGTTACCAATCAAGTTCAATCCTTCTCCACCATCCCCAACTGTTCTATGCATTATAATATCCATCAGGAGGTTAAACAACATAGGTAGTGACACATTTCCATGGAGACTCCACTGTTAACTGGAAATTTGTTTGATAGAACTCCACTAACATTAACTTTGCACTAGCTATGCTCATGAACAGGCAATCAAATTTCCATATTTAAAATGAACCCATAATAATACTTTCCCCAAAATTGGCCTGTGCACACTATCAAAGTATTTTTCAGTCCACAAATACCATCAAGAGTGATGCCTTTGTAGTTATTGCAATCAGTCAGATCTTTTTTTGCCATTTTCACCAACGCTCATAACTCCCATTCATCAGGCTTTGCCTCTTTACACCACATTCTACCAAATAATCTCGTAGGTATTCTGGTTGTCACTTCATTTTCAGCCAATATCATCTCAGCAGTTATTCCATCATATCCAGGGGTTTTCCATCTCTTGAATTTTTCAATGATAGCTTCGACTTCAAACACACTGGATTCATTCATGGGCACATCAAGGTCATCCTCAGCTTCATGTGTATTGATCAAATTATTCCCTTTATATCTCATATTCATGACCTCACTAAAGTGTTCCATCCAAAGTTGCATTTCTTCATCTGTTATTATAACAGATTCATCTCTCTTTTTGATGTGTATATGCTTCTTCTTTGCCCCCGTAGAGATTTCATTAATAATTTTATGAGCAATTCTTACATCATAGCCACTACCTGCTTTCCTATACAAATATTATCTCCAGTCATTCTTGGCTTTTCTTTTGATCTCAAAATCAATACTGGAATTCTTAACATGCTCTACCTTGTAATTCTAATTACTCAATTTAAAACTTTAAGCAATCAATTTCCGTCTGTCTTCTTTTTATAGTATCCCAAGTATCATTTAATACCCCTGGTTTTCTCCTTGTCACAGCATGTCCCAAAACTTCACTACCATCTGACTGATAATATCACACTATTCTTCATTAATTGTCTGCTCCTCTTCTCCTAAAGTCTCTAGGACTTCAAATCAATTCCTACATTCAATTGCAAAGGTTTTTCTGTGCTTATCTTCTAGAGGCTTAGTTGTATTCTATCTAGCCTATATTGCTGTTGGAGGCTTTCAGTTTTAATTTCAGTGTGCCAATGAGGAGCTGGTGATCTCTACCAATATCTATACCTCTATAGCTTCTTACATTTCTCAGATTCCTCCTCCTCCTCTTTATTAATGGTTACATGATCTATTTCATTTTTGTAATTGCCATATGGTGAAGTCCTTGTATATTTGTGGATATCCATGTGCTGGAAAAGAGTACCTCCAATAACAAGTTTTTTCTTGAACAAAAACTTATCAAATGTTCTCTTTTTTTATTTGCAACTTTGGCAAGACACTCAACATCCATCACATTCTCTATACCTTGATTATTCCTTCCAACCTTAGCATTGAAGTCACCAATCACAATTTTCATCTCTCATTGCACTCTGCAGTTCTTTATAGTATTCATCTTTCCTTTCTTCAGGGGAATCAAGTGTTGGTGCATGTGTACCAGCTCTACCTGTTCCTCCTAAGTTGATATATATATTGCCTTGGTCTAGAATTTCTTCACCAATCCTCTTACGTGTTTTACTTAGGGCCAAGATATCCAAACTATATTTCATGAATTTATTCGCTACTTGCTGTAACTTCCCAATCTGATTCATGGTTCCAACATTCCAATTACCATTTTTGAATTTTTCTTTAGTATTTATAAACAGGGAGACTCTTAGCACCCCGCTACACCTGGGACTGTGGTCTATTCCATCATTGTGAATCAACCATATTTTCTTAGGTCAATAAACTGGGTTAAGGAGGACGACTGAAAAAAATTGGAATTTTGGGTGAAATTTACGAATATCAATTTTTTGGCACCAATGACATGCGCATCGAGTGCTCTTATCAGACATAAAATTTCAAAGCTTTATTTCATCTAAAAATGGGTGAAAATATTTTTCTTTTTTAATTTCTTGCATAAAAAAGTATAAATAAAAAAACAAAGTTTAAAAAATTATTAAATATAACTTAAAGTACAAAAAAATGATAAAATATAACTTAAAAGTATAAAATGTGATAAAAATATAACAAAGTATAAAGAATTATGAAATATAACTTATTTTTCATTATAATACCACTTTTTTTATTAAAAAGTGAGGGACCAGGAACCATAAGTAAGGGGACCAGGTACCATAAAGGTACCCCCAAGAATGCCAGAAACACAATCTAAGTACTTATAATGCTTTATGTTAATTTTTAGTGATCTTTTTTTCATAATCTTTGTCAGCCGATATCTCAAAAGTAAGTTTTCCTATTATTGTTGCACTTCAAAACCTATCTTCTTCCATATTTATAGTCCAATTTCTATCATTTAAAATCCAGTGAATTCCTCGTTAAATTTTGCTTCAAACGTACCATAGGAAATTTGTAAATTTTAGTCTTCTATTTTTTAAATAATCTTTTAATTTTTGTTGAATACATGTAGTGCGTATATTCTTTTCCGTTTGCAAAGTTCATTGAAAATCAGTAACTTATTTTTATTTTTTTGTTATATTAAAAATTTATATGGTACCTTTAGTAGAGAATTTATCTCATTGTTTTATCTTTGATTTTTGCAATTTGGTAAAAAATGGGAGCCTTTAGGTTTTAACCGACGTCTTTTTTTTTCAAATTGGAAAATATTAATTAAAAATTGGGAGAAATTTAGTTGAAACCTATGGTAGAAACTTTTCCAGTCACCTTCCTTAAAAAGAAATCCTGTATTCATCCCTTAACATATAAATTAAAGGTAAATACTACTAAAATACTACTACTATCTTGTACACAAACTTAAAGTTCTTCCTTCCCTTAAACAATTTACCTATGATCTAAATCCATTTTCATTTCATACATTCCAACATTTGCAAATGTCTTACAAAATTACAAATTTCAAAGTAATTTTTATTTTTCATAATGATACAAACCTTGGGTTTTTAATAGAAAATATACTTTCACCAAAACTAGATACTAGCCATAAGACTTTTAATGAGGTATAACTACCCAACACTAGTTAGCGGAAGGGAAGGGGGTGTAGGGGGTAGTACCGGCTATTCCCATCACACACACCTGTGCTATATTGCCATATTTGATTGCAGGCAGGACTTGCAGAGGGATAGGTGATGACGGAAGAAATCTGTATAAATAGCTCATGGTTTTTTATCGTTAAGAAAAATACAAATTACTCTCAACTTTGTCATTTGTTCCAACACTCTATTACAAACCTTTTCGATCTTTATACAGACTCACCCTTACATGGGTGGAAGTCCTAACTAACTGGCTGGTTTTAGATCTGGGGTGATCCTCTGTGATTTGTACAAACTTTATAGTGGAACACCATGATCCCTAGCTAATTTTTCATGTATATGCACAACATAGCTGCCTGGACAATCCGTATAATTGTGTAATAACTAAACAATGTGACTTGTCCAAGTAAGACTTTTTGGAGCCGTAAGACTCCATATCCCTCACCATTGCCCAATTCCCACCTCCCTAGGGTAATGGGGACGTAAAAAATATACAGGTAGTCGTCAACTTACAACAAGAAGGTTAAATGAAATGACTGGAGATGCCCCCAAGCGGAATAAGTGAAATGAGCCGTCTCGGACAATTGTAGGCAAAAAGGTCGCGACCTGATGGCTGGTAGCTCATTATATGCATCGACACCCTACAAATTATTCCTACTCTTCAGTTAATAATGCCAACCTCATGTAATGCTTATGGATGTACTCAAAGATTAAACAAAATTTTAAATCCTACTATTTACATTTCATTGGCAAGTGCTCAATTTTCAATGTAATGCTGTATAAAATTGTAAAACTAGAAAAGTACTGAATGCTTGCAGCAGCAAGAATATTGGCTCTGCTGTTGAATTCATTAACATTATCAAAACCTATAATATCAATATTGTCATTGTTTATTATGATTACTAATCATTATCATTATTTCTTCTACATCATTAATATCTTTGGTACGTTTGTTTTACAGTTTTCCAAAAGATGAGTCCCTTAGAAAGGAATGAGTTAGAGTTACGCAACGAGAAAATTTTGCTACAACTACTAGTTCACGATTATGCTCTAAGCACTTCAAGGATGAAGATTTTGATAGATCGCTAACAAATTTGAATCATTTAATGCTCATCTCAAGAAGGAAGAGCTGAGCATGTTAATTTGTTAAGGCAATGTCTGGCTAAGCTGCATTCAGTGAGGGTCAAAATTATCTCTTGACTTTTGATGGACTATCAATGCATGCTGCTATGGTCAAAGAGCTTGGTTGGAGTCAAGATTCTGAAAATATAAAAACTTCCTTTCTTCATCCAATGACGCAAGAGCAGATATTTATATTTTTTTACCCAAGCCATATGCTAAAGTTAACCCTTTTACCCCTAGGCTATTTGGAAATTTCCAACCCTTAACCCCCAGGGGGTTATTTTTTTCCCAGCACATTTTGCAGTATATTTTTTCTAAATTGCTCTAACAGCCTTAATTTTTGTCATAGAGAGGTCAGGTTGGTCTCATTCTCTTGGAAAATGCCTGAATTTTCTCAAAAAATTATCAAAAATATGAAAAAAAAAATTTTATAGCATTTTTTCGCGAGGACGTACCGGTACGTCCATGGGGGTAAAGGGATGGCTTTTGTGAAACGTACCAGTACGTCCTTTGGGGGTAAAAGGGTTAACAAGAAATTTATCAGGTGAAAAAAATATTTTGTTGATGGGGAGGGAAACTTTATCAAGTGGGATTTTACTGGAAATTACATAAGCTTCACGAATGCAAGGGTTTGCATTTGGGGAATAAATTAAGAACGCAACATCTGGCATAGATTAAAAAAATAGATGAATGTTAAACTTGCAGGACAATTACTAATTGAATCTGTTGCAAAATTAATGCACTTTTGTCTTCATAACAATTTTGTAGGGTTAGGGATGCGAAGCAACAATCAATTTCATTACCATAATAAATAATTTGTTTGATGTGATGAATTCAAAGAATTTGTGCTGATGGGATTTTAAAAGACCAATACAAAAGGATAAAGCAAGAATCTTTAAAAATATTCTGGGTCATGCTGAATTACATCTAAGGCAACTTAAACTTCCATGTGGTAAACCTTTGTTGAATTCCAATCGCAAAACTGGCTTTTTTGGATTCATAATTTGTATACGGATTTTGATTAAAATCTATGATAATTTAATAGGCTGTCCTAAACCCAATTAAAATTTTTGTTAATGTATACGATGAGCAAAGATCACCTAGGACTCTTTTTTGGCCAAGTTAGATCTATGAGGGGAAGTAATAACAACCCAAATGCCCAGCAGTTTTCTGCCGCTTACAAAAGAATTTTAGTTCATAACGACTTGCAGGATGTGCTCAAAGGGAACTGTATGCCTCTGGAATCTGTAATTATTCTTTCAGTTTCAAGCAGAGTTAAGGACTGAGCTCTTTCATACAACTCTTCTGTTCAAGCCAGAAATTCTTCAACTGATAGGAACAAAATTTTGAATGACGAATGTTTTGAGATAAAACAAGCAGCTGACATTGATCAAGATGAGGATTACAGGTATTTTCCAAGTAGTCAACATCTGTCGTTGCGTTCAAGCGACATTGTTGCTTATAATGCAGGATTCGTTGTCTTTAAACTGGAACTGGAAAATCATTGAAGTGACAAACTTCTATTAATGCTCTTACTGGTACTGATAACAGTTATTTTTATTCTTTAATTAGATTGAAAAATAAAGGTGCTCTAATACACTAATCTGATGACATGATAAATATATATCTGTGCTGTTGAAAGAAATTCAGAGAGTTGGTACGGATATGGAATTGTATAAAAAAGGGTATGCAAAAAACTTAAATCTGTACAGTATTAGATCTTTATTCTTTTATAAATATATTTTCTAAATACTGTAAGCATATGTACGAGACTGAACCAGATAATCATATTGTTTTACTTATTATGGCTGTGGCAGAAAAATACTTGCAGATCACATATTCTAGTGCTGCTAAAAAGTTCTCAGCAAAATTACTAGCGAAAATTAAAATGAAAAGTTGTCAGACGTATACAAAACTGATACACTTTAGTGGACAGTAGTCACTTCCTGGATGAATTGTATGTCAACGTATAATTAAAAAAAAAAAAACACGAATCGTTTCCTTTGACCTTCTTCATGACTACTTCACTCTAGAGGCCAGAAGTCACTTTATCTTAAAGAATTTATGATTCTCTAACCAGATTTAACGACTATCCCAAGCTGTTGTCCTCTCTTTACATCTTTAAATACCCGTAGCATATCTGATCTGGAAGGATAAATCGTTAAATCCTTGTACCTAATGAAAACAATAGAAGGAATTATCCATTTACAAATAACATTTTTATCATTTTGTCAATCCTCCATTTTCCTGTCTGAGGATTGATCATTCTTAGGATTATCATAATACTCGAGAGTAACGCGGAACGTATGAGCGATAGCTGGTTACTCTCCTCCCAAGTTCTTTCTGCCTACGATACAGGGTGTGTCGGCTATGACAGTTGGCTTCACCATCTCCACCCATTTAACCTCCTTGACTTACAACCTATGCAACTTACGACTGTTCAAATTACAACCCCTTTTTCATTGTGATGACATCACTAATAGGACAACTATTTCCTTAAAAATAATAAATTTTCTTGTGTAAAAATTAATTAATTCATCTTGGTAAGCTAGTATTTTCTTTTATTGGTAATATATGGTATCTATTTTAAATAAAAAATGTATTAAGAAAAGTTTCAATATCCATCGAGTTCTTACTTCATCTTACTTTGAATACAAAAATTCTTTAATAAAGCATATGATATACTATGAACCAAGAAAATTAAATAATGATATACAGTAAGAAAGTGCCGATAAAATATGACTTAGTTGATTACAGTACTGTATCATGACACAGCATAATAAATCTACGGAAACTTCACTTTTCAAGTTCGACATACTGGACGTACTGTATGTCGAACTTGAAAAGTGACGTTTCTGTAGATTTATGTTACAACGTGTCTCTCAGTCCCTATCTCGGTTGTAAGTTGACCACTACCTGTATAACTGTATAAACATATACTGTTTCAGGTTACAGAAGGGAAATGGATCATACCTGCAGACAGCGGAGGCCAGCTTGCAGCATACCGAAGTTGCTGTATCCCAAGAGAGGGATGATGAAGGCAAGAAGCCAGTCACTCTTATCATTCATCCCAGACTTAATCCCTGGTAACATCTGCCCTCAATTGCCTGCTACTTGTCCAAAATAGGAGCTTGAGTTGTTTAGACCACTTGTTATGCAGCCACCATAGGACCGATGGAGAACATCGCCATGTTCCTGTGGATTACGTCTTGCAGGTATGGGGGGTGAAGGTCGTCAGACGTTTCTACACAACTGCTTGCAGTACCTGCACCACAGAGTATTTCTTTTTGAATACTAGGGATGAGTTTATGACCCTAACCTCATGGGCTTTGGGTTTACGCCCTTGCGGGGGAGTTAGGATTTAAGGCATGATCTATCACCTTGGGGATCCATGCAGAGATCGTATTCCTTGTGACTCTCCTTTTTACCCTCACCGTGCTAAAAAGCATTCTGTTGACTCGGGGGCGAGCTATAGTGGTCTGTTTGAGGTAGCACCTCAGCGCCCTCACTGGGCAGAATAACCGTTGATCTGGGTCATCTGTTACAGACCCAAGACTCAATCCAGAAGGGCCCGAATCTAGGATTTTGAGTCTTTGCAATAAACTCGGGGGATGAAGCCGAACATTACCTGTTCCCTATCCCCTTAAATGGGAGACGCCGCACGAAAGACCGTATAACTTACCGACTCTCCTGGCCTCTCCTGGCCAAGGCCAGGGCGACCAGGAAAACCGTTTTAAGTGTCAGATCAAGATCTGATGCCTGACACACCGGTTCAGGGACCGTAGTAAGCAAACTACGTTCCAGGGAGGCAGTCTAACTTAAGACTGAGGACAGGTACGCTCGAAACTCCGTATGAGGAGAGAGAAATCCAACGAAGAGGAATTATTAACTCCTTCAAATCAAAAGGCAAGGCTCAAGGCTGAGCGATAGCCTTTCACTGGTGTGACCAAGAGGAGTTTTTCCTCCCGAAGGTATAACTTAGCTATCACTGGGATATTGGCGGTGAGAGAGGGATACCCATTCCACGACACCAACCATAAAAGACTGCCAACTTCACCTGGTACACACCAGAAGATGACTCCCGGAGGTATCCAGACAATCTTTTTGCAACTGCCTGCAAAAAGCCTCTCTTCGAGAGGACTGTTGGATAACCTCCAGGCGTTAAATCTTAGGGATTCCACGCCTTAGGGTAAATCCTTACGTGTGGTTGTCTGAGTAGATCGTGACATGGAGAGAGCTCCCTCGACACCTCTGCGAGCAGATGTAGGTCTGGGAATCCTTCTGTAATATGTTACATCAGAGCTACGAAGGCCATCGACAGGTCTTAAAGATGCCTTACTTTGTTAAGTATTCTTCTTACTAGGCAAAAGGAGGAACACATAGACATCTAAGTTGTCCCACTGGTGTTGGAAAGCATCTTGCCAAAGAGCTAGGGGATCTTGTACTGATGAGCAATACGCTAGGAGTTTCTTGATGTGAGACATCGCGAACAGGTCTACTGTTGGCAAACCCCACAAAGTTAGGACTTTATTGGCTACCTGACAATCCAAAGACCAATCAGAGCCAACTACCTGAGTCACTCTGCTTAGATTGCCTGCGAGAAAGTTTCTCTTGCCCGGGATGAAACGGGCTGATAGAGCTACAGAGTTATCTTCCATATATCTCAACATTTCTACAGCTAACAGGTAATGGTGCTGTGAAAAGGTACCTCCTAGCTTGTTTATACATACCACTACCGTGGTGTTGTCACTCATCAATAAAAAGGAGTGTCCTGAAAGGAGCTGTTGGAACTACTGGAGAGCCAGAAAGGCTGCCCTCATTTTCAGGAGGTTTATATGGCAATGTCACTCAGACTCGGACCAGAGTCCGGAGGCCGTGTGTTGCAACATGTGAGCCCCCCTTCTTTTGATGCATCTGTGAAGGACATCAACTCTAGGGGGGAGAGAGAAGATCTACACACCCTGAGGAGGTTGATAACTGATACCCACCACCTCAAGTCTCTCTTCTGCTTGGGCCCTGAATCTAAGATTCAGGGGTCCTTGTGCTGAGCCCAGCTGGACTTCAGCTGCCACTGGAGAGACCAGATACGTAAGCATCCATTGGTCACCAGGCGCTTCAAAGAGGTCAGGTGACATGTGAGACGCAGCCAGCAATGGGCTGGAAGTGAGTCTCTCTATTCTGCTTTCTGCTTCCAGATGGGAAGACTTTGCAGGGAGGACTTCTTGAGGTTTACCAAAATCCGAAGATTGTGGCAAAACTAGAGAAGCCTGTCTCGGTGTTGGAGAACGGTTGCCACCGAGTCTCTCAGAATAACCCAGTCATCTAGGGATCTTAATAGACGAATACCGTTCTTGTATGCCCAGGTTGAAACTAGGGAGAACACCCTTGTGAAAATCTGGGGTGCTGTTGAGGCCAAAACAGAGCACCTTGAACTGGTCCAGGATGATCCATAGATACTTCCTTGATGATGGATGGACCGGGATCTGAGAGTAGGCATCCTTTGAGGGGGCCGGCCGGCTAATGCCGTTTTTTAAGGACAAGACTTTGACATTCATACCACTTAATAAGGTGACTTAGGACATCTCAAAACTGCTTAGGACTTTTGACTTTTGCCTTTGACCTTGAGTATTGCTACGCTAGGGCAATTCAACTGTTCTGCCGTTCCTTCATAGTCTCTGGGATTTCTCGATTTACCCTTGGCATCAACTTATTAGGCTTAGCCATTCTGCACTCGCTTGTGATCTCTCGTGCTACGACTGCGCAGTCTTTTGGAGCTCTCCTTCGCAAAGGGTAATGTCATCATGTCGGTGCACCACTTTGCATGAACGGCTGCTATCACTTAGCTTCTGAGATTTCTCGATCGGACGGCGGCCGCCGTCTCTGATGGCTTGGCATTTATTTTGTTGCATGGGTATAGTTTCTCCATGTCGTCACCTCTCTCTTCTTATCCTAGTCTTTCCGGGACGGATATTGCATGGAATTTATTATTATGTGACCTTCTATGGCCGTCGGTAGGCTTCTCCCTGAGGGGTGAGCTATCAGACTGACGACAGTGCCAGTATCTACGGCTTGGCCACCACCTTTTGGCTCACTATCCTATTGTACCTGTACGGGAGATGCGTTGCTGCTTACAGCAGTGCCTCCACTGGCGGCGCTGCCTTCAGCTAAGGCATGGTTTTCTCTATAGGAACCATTGCCGTTTATCTCTGCTGTTCTAGGCACCTTTGCCCCTAACGGTGTTGCCGTTATTTTCGGCGGGGCTAGTACTAGTCGGTAGGAGGGGTTGACTGTATATTTGGCGTACCTGCCTATGACAATACCTGAATAACGGTTATGTCGCCACTTTTCGACACCCAAATATAGTTTTTTCCTACTTAAAATCTGTTTTATAGTACCCGTTCTGACGATATGTTGCTTCTTATGGCTGTGCTGCCATTGGCGACACTGCCTATCTTTTGGGCAAGGTGTTTTCTGTGGAATCCCTTGACCGTTACCTCCGCCGCCCTTGGCCACTATTGCCACTGCCGGCATTATCGTTTCTGGCGGCGGGGTTAGTACTAGTCTATGAGTGAGGATATCGGTATGTGCCTTTGGCCACATAAGATGTTGGCGGCAATGCTGTTCCCCCTTGGGGCCAGTACTTCCGGCTACGCTGGTACCTTTAGGGCACAGGCCTTTCTGCCCTTTTTATCTGAGACCATCTTACTTAACTAAGATCAGTTCTCTATTTACTGTAGGTGAGGGTTACTACAGGTTAACAGAAAAGCCTTACTCCTTTAACGTTTGAGGTTTCTTTATGTAGGTCGGGCCTGGGAACTCCTTCTACGAAAGTGTTTTAGGCTCCTGCTTGGAATAACCACTACATATGGTTATTGGTTTTCTACCAATTTGTCCATTTCTCTTTGAGGGTGTGGATTGAATAGATGGTTAGTAACTCTATGGGCTAGTTATCCCTCCCGAGTTTTTTCTATTGAGGTTATAACCTTGCTTTTATAACCTATAAGTTGCTTTAGACTCTTGCTCCTTAATCGATGCGTCCATTGCTTAATGATTAAGCTTACCTGTACCGGTGCCCTCTAATTGGCCATTTCTATGCGGTGATATTGGGGCAACGGTTCTTTCCATGAGCATTTCTCCACCCCTTTTTGGACCAATAGCAACGGACCTTTAGGGGGTTAATTTTTCCAATCTCACGCTCCTTATAGGGGAATGGACATTTCGTAATGTATCTCCAATTTTTCTCACCAATGGCATTTACACACAATTTGTGAATTACTATTCCCTCAATTGTTTACATGGAGTGTTAATGACCTATTTCTTTTGGCTTTTGGTGTTTGCTAGAGGATGTAGTACTCATTTGTACCCTTTTTTTCCTTGTGTCAGAGCTGTGAGACATCCCTATGGTCTCGATTTTTGCTGCAAACATGCGAAGGGTTGGAGGATGAAAGGTCCAGTATTGTACGGGGACCATCAGGATTGCAGTGTTTGTAAGGATTTACTTCACTCCAGATGGGTCTCGGAGGATACCTCCGATTATGTCGGCATGTTCTTCCCGCGGTACCTTCGTACCTGGGCAAGAAGATGAGGTAGTCTGATCTCATCAAGGATTCAGTGGTGTCTACTAATTCTGACTCCACTATGGCATCGGTCTCCCGATATACGGTTACGTTTACTTCAGTGACGGGGGATGTTTCAGACCATTTCTCCTCCCAACATCTGCTAAGCTCATGGAGCCCCCCAGTTCCCAAGTACCTTATGTACTACAATACATCTGGTACTTATGGTTACCAGGAAAGCCTTCATGGAGGGGATCTAGTAATACCAGGTGATGGTCTTCAAAGCCTCATATGAAGAGATCCAGGCCTTGGAGAAAACAGAGGAGTTGCCTAGATATAAGAATTGACACTCCTGGCTACCTTATTGTACGCAGCAATAGTGATGGCAGTGAGCATTAATTTACAGATTGTCACCTTAGGTAAGACCTTGGCCTCCTGTGTGGCCCTGGACAAAGTGGTCTTACACTTCGTTCCGAAGAGCTATATCAATGGAGTTAGCCTTTTGTGTGGGTAAACCTCTCCCAGCTTTGTTAGAGTCCACACCAGTCTCACCTTTCTTACCACATGATTCCATCCACTAGACCAATGTCCAGTTAACTTTTGCTGAGAGTAATGCGCATACGGATGCAGCCGGCCACCAAATTTTTGAGAAGCTGCCCAGGATTTCTGTACACCTTCTTAAGTATGAGTCGTAGACCAGATAATGGTGCCTTCGTCTTTCCTTGCTGGCGAAAACTCAGGTCGACACCTTTATGAAAGACCTTTATGCTTCTTTCAGATCTGTCGAGCCTGTAGTGAGCATGTACTTGTCACAACAACTGTCCGCCACGAGCTGAAACATTTCTCACCTCTAGCATCTGGGGAAAAAGACCTGTTTCCTTAGAAGAAAGTTACGGATAAGGCTGTCGCAGAGCTTAGAGCCTTTTCCTGAAGTGGGGGATCTCATAAAGAAGTAGTTCACCCCTGGAAAGGCCACAACCAAGAGGTCTCACAAACTGAATTATCATGGAAAGTCATTTGTTCTTACTCATGCCGCTATCCCTCGGAATGTCTACGCTATGCCCTTATGAGTGGTGTCACAGTCCCTGGCCTTCCACCCTATGTATGAGTAAGGGTTGTCTTCCAAGGCTGTCTTGACTGTGGAGGCAGCTCCAGAGATCGTGGACCTTGAAACGGCAGTGGTGGTAGCGGTTCATGTCGTTAACAAAATAATGAAGGCCTCCGGTAGGGGGACGGTTAGCCTTGTTCAAGTATTGTGGATTCTTCAGTCCTTGGACACAGAAGGTTATTTCCAACAGTTTTGCTCGGAAGTAGTAACAATGGCCACCACAGTTCAGGAGATTCTTCCAGGAACATCTCCTTGTCTGGAACAATACATATAAGATCTCTTGAAGAGCGTAGTTATCTGCTGCGTGAAATGTATGAGATTTCAAGATCATCTATTTTGTGTGCCAAATGGTTTTGAGCTTACCTCAAACTATTCTTGTCTTGTCTGGTCTAAACCTGTTCGTTCAGTGGGACAAGTTCCGGATATTGGCATTTCACAGACATGGACCTTTCCACCCTTAGGGGCTTTCACTGCCTCTATGGATTTTACTGACGTCTTTGTATTGTCGGTTTGGTCAAACACTTATCCCCCTACCTTGGTTGCAGCCTGTGGAGAAAGGTGTACGTAATCGGAGCTATGCCATTCGCAGCATAGCTCTGAGGGTTTTCACAAAGTTTACTGACGTAGTCATACAACAACTGAAGTAGACAGGTTTTTAAGTAGCAGCGTACCTGGTTGACTGGCTAGTGTGAGTTCCCTTGGCACAGAGTGCTCGGGATCAGCCAATTGAGATTTTGGTCCCTTTAGTCCCTTGGATTTCAGACAAACCTCAAGAAATAAGAACTTACCTCCAGCTCAGGACTTCCCGCGGTTGGAGACTAGTTGTGACTTTATGTCTCACTCCTGTCCTATTCCTCCCTCAAGGGGGAGGATATAGAGACGTCAGTCAAGTCCCTGTTCTAGTCGGGGATGATCAGCAGGCGACGCTCAGAGGAGGTTCGAGGATCTTCACAATTCACAAATTTTGTACAACTCAAAAATGCAAACAGAGTTTGGGCAAGGAGAGCTTCCAACGCTCTTCCTGACCATCAGAAGAAGACCCCGGTTTTCCTGCGGAAGCAACTTAGACCTTGGTCCGCTGCCATAAGTCTTTCACAGAGGTTACTGTTACTCTTTACTCCTCTAGTAGTGACACTTTGTTCGGACGACTTGTTGGGAGGTTGGGTAGGTCATAACCCACCCAAGAAAGTGCATAGCTGTTGGTCTCAGAAATTTTAACAATACCACATCAATATTCTGGAGTCCATGGCAGTCTTCTTGTCCCTCATGAACTTATACCTGAAGGAGAACATTCATATACACTTAAACCTTGTTAACAGAGTTATAGTTTATTGATTCAACAGACAAGAATCGAAGTCTCCTCATTTGAAACTCGTAATGATAACCATCTTTACGTTGGATCAGACAAAAGGTTGGCATTGGTCAACATCTCTCTTTCAGTGAGATCAAATCTCTGGCCTTCAAGAGAATCTGTTTGCAATGAGCTTCAGCAGAATATTTCCGAGCTAAGTAGAACCGAAAGTGGTTCAAGCAGCAGTGGGCATGGACATTAAAGTTCGTCAATGTCCCTGGATGGGAGTCGTTGGACGACGATTTTCCTGTTTCCACTGTTTAAACTCCTTGTGAAGGTTTTGGACAGGCATAGATCTTTCAAGGGATGGCGGCTTTAGTGGTTCTTTGGTAGCCAATGAACGACTGGTTTCCCATGGTCACGGATTTGAATCCCAACTCATGCCGTGACCAACTCGATTCTGTCTCAGGATGGAAAGCAGGGGATTGTTTAGGCTTCATCATGGATATTGTACAATCCTCATCTCATGTTTGATTTCACCCTATTCCTGGGAATGGAATTGAAAATTCAATGTGATAAGTGGGTATTTGTGGAAACTATAAGTCGTCTAGGACCATGACTCAGTATGAAACGTCATGGACCAAATGGGTCAAATATGTCAAAGACATAAATCCAGGGTTGATTATTATGGATTTTATTTTTTTAGGTTCAAGCTTACTTTGCATGTTTAAAGTCTAGCCTCCTCCACGAATTTGCCGTACACTTCGGCCCTCACTAGACCTATACTATATGCCTTTGATGTCGAATTTTACTCGGATCTCTTCAACAAAAGTTCTGAAGGTTTGTGCAAGGCTATGGCTGTTGGCTCTACTGAAGCCTATCTCTTGGTCTTTGGACAAAGTTTTGCAATTCACTTCAGACATAGGCAATCAAAAGGCTTCTATTCTTGATCCCACTCAGAGAGTCATCTTCTTAATTACGATGGCTTCCAGGGCTCGGGTTAGTGACTCTAATGATTTCTAGAGACGAGAAATACATCGAATTTGTGGAAAATGGTGAGGTTAATTTATACCCTGATCCCACTTTTCGATCAAAAAATTGAACTTCCCTTTTCACCTTGGGGTCTATGGAAAATAGTTCCCCTTCATGATGATTCATTCCTTTGTCTAATACACTGTCCAAAAGTGTATTTGCTGGGAGCAGTGCAGTTTACAGGTAGTCTTTTGTTTCAAAAGGATATAGTGGGATCTGATTTGTCTCTAAACCAGTTACAACATAAAATTACTTACTTTATACGAAGAGCGGACCTGACTCGTAAGACTTCGGGTCTCGGCCCTAAAGGTGTGGCTTCCTTCTAGATCTTTTTCCAGTATATGTCTATTGAGGGACTGAGACATATACTGGTTTGAAGTCCAATCGAGTTTTCTTCAGGCATTAAATGAGGCAATTGGAGGAAGATGCGTCATTTTGTGGTGGTTAAGGGGGTGTTATCTACCCCGCGGCAACGACGTAGCCCACGATGCGTCCTAGGGCATTCCTTCAGCTCGTTATTAGCAATGAGTAAACAGAAATTTTTGCTTCAAGGAAAAAAGGGAAAATGCACTTCATCATTTCCTTTTCAGGTTCCCAAGTATGGAAATTAATACTTATGCTTCGCCACATACGTGGGGAGCATTTTTTGGTTCGAGGTCTTTTATGCAAAGCCTCCCACCAAGGAATATAGCTAATTCTCTGGTGCACTTCAATCAGAACGACATGGCTTGAGCCTAAAAAAGGGATTTTGACCTGGAAAAATCTATTTTTGGGTGCGATAGCCATATCGTCCTGATGGCCCGCCCGTTACTTCTTTCTTCTCTCACCCCTTTGCTCGTTGGAGGCTTCTATTTCACAGTAGCTCAGCTGCGACGAGGAATGAAGCGGCAGGGTCATATGGGAGCACCAAAAGGTGATAGGATATGTAATGGCTGCTCACTTATCCTACCCCTTAGAGGATTAGACTGGGAAAGGTCTATTCGGGGTGCAGATATCTATGGTTATCTTAGGATATGTCCCTGATTATACACGATATCTTCGGATAGTCGTTCCGGGGGTTAAAAATAGGTTTTTCCTATGTCAAAATCCCTTATAAATATATATATATATATATATATATATATATATATATATATATATATATATATATTATATATATATATATATATATATATATATTATATATATATATATATATATATATATATATATATATATGTATATATATATATATATGTATATATATATATATATATATATATATATATATATATATATATATATATATATGTATATATATATATATATATATGTATATATATATATATATATATACTGTACTTGAATGGTTGGTGAGATTGTTTAATATGTGTTTTGTGTTGTCAATGGTACCAGTAGATTGGGTTTGTGCGTGTATTGTACCACTATATAAGAGTAAGGGAGATGAGCATGAGTGTTGTAATTCAAGTGGTATTAGTTTGTTGAGTGTGGTGGGAAAAGTAAGTGGTAGAGTACTGATTAATAGGATTAAGGTTAAAACAGAGAATGCAATCTTAGAAGCACAGGGTGGTTTTAGAAGAGGTAGGGGTTGTATGAATCAGATTTTTACAGTTAGGCAGATATGCAAGAAATATTTAGCAAAAGGTAAGGAGGTGTATGTTGCGTTTATGGATCTGGACAAAAGCGTATGATAGAGTTGATAGGGAAGCAATGTGGAATGTGATGAGTTTATATAGAGTTGGTGGAAGGTTGTTGCAAGCAGTGAAAAGTTTCTACAAATGTAGTAAAGCATGTGTTAGGATATGAAATGAAGTGAGCGATTGGTTTCCGGTGAGAGTGGGGCTGAGACAGGGATGTGTGATGTCGCCGTGGTTGTTTAATTTGTATGTTGATAGAGTGGTGAGAGAGGTGAATGCTCGAGTGCTTGGACGAGGATTGAAATTTGTAGACAAGAATGACCATGAATGGGAGGTAAATCAGTTGTTGTTTGAGGATGATACTGTAATGGTTGCACACGCAGAAGAAGCTTGGCCGATTAGTGACAGAATTTGGAAGGATGTGTGAGAGAAGGAAGTTGAGAGTTAATGTGGGTAAGAGTAAGGTTATGAGATGTACGAGAAGGGAGGGTGGTGCAAGGTTGAATGTCATGTTGAATGGAGAGTTGTTTGCGGAGGCGGATCAGTTGAAGTACTTGGGGTCTGTTGTTGCAGCAAATGGTGAAGTGGAAGCAGATGTATGTCAGAGTGAATGAAGGATGGAAAGTGTTGGGGGCAGTTAAGGGAGTAGTTAAAAATAGAGGGTTGGGCATGAATGTAAAGAGAGTTTTATATGAGAAAGTGATTGTACCAACTGTGATGAATGGATCGGAGTTGTGGGGAATGAAAGTGACAGAGAGACAGAAATTGAAAGTGTTTATGATGAAATGTCTGAGGAGTTTGGCTGGTGTATCTCGAGTATATAGGGTTAGGAACAAAGTAATGAGGGTGAGAACAGGTGTAAGAAATGATTTAGCAGCTAGAGTGGATATGAATGTGTTGAGGTGGTTTGGCCATGTTGAGAGAATGGAAAATGGCTGTCTGCTAAAAAAGGTGATAGATGCAAGAGTTGATAGGAGAAGTACAAGAGGAAGGCCGAGGTTTGGGTGGATGGATGAAATGAAGGAAGCTCTGGGTGATAGGAGGATAGATGTGAGAGACGCAAGAAAGCGTGCTAAAAATAGAAATGAATGGCGAGCGATAGTGACGCAGTTCCGGAAGGCTTTGCTGCTTCCTCCGGTGCCTTGGAAGACCGTGGAGGTAGGAATAGTAGGGGATTCAGCGTTATGAAGCTTCATCTGCGGTGGATAATGGGGGAGGGTGGGCTGTGGCACCCCTAGCAGTACCAGCCAAACTCGGTTGAGTCCCTTATCAGGCTGGGAGGAACGTAGAGAGGAGAGGTCCCCTTTTCTGTTTCATTTGTGTGATGTCGGCTAGCCCCAAAATTGGGGTAAGTGCCTTGGTATATGTATGTATGCATGTGTGTATATATATATATATATATGTGTGTGTGTGTGTGTATATATATATATATATATATACGTATATATATATATATATATATATATAATATATATATAGTGAACCCTCGTTTATCGCGGTAGATAGGTTCCAGACGCGGGCGCGATAGGTGAAAATCCGCGAAGTAGTGACATCATATTTACCTATTTATTTAACATGTATATTCGGACTTTTAAAACCTTCCCTTGTACGTAGTACTGTTAACAAACCACCCTTTAATGTACAGAACACCTAATGCATGTAATACAGCACCCTAAACTAAAACAGGCACAAATATTAAAGGCGATTTTATATCATGCGTTTCCTAAACACCTAAAAAGCACGATAAAAAATGGCAACCAATGTTTTGTTTACGTTCATCTCTGATCATAATGAAGAAACAAACTCATTTAGTGTACACATATATGTATAGGTTAGTTTTTGCATCGATTATATTGATTATACAGTACTGTATGTTGATTTTTATATTACCAATGTTTTAGTTTACGTATTTTTCTTAGGACTTCCAAATGAAATGTTTTTCTTTATGACGCCGCCTGAAACGACGGCGTCATAAAGTACTGTACGCTCAGTAAACAACCACGCTCAGAACAAACAAGGCATTTAACGCGCATGATGATAGTGATAAATAATGATACAGTACATACAGTATTTACAGTAAAAGCATTTACAAAATATGTTACCTTACAAATATAATTTACCGTATCTATATAAAATCATACAGTACTGTACAGCACATACAGTATTGTACGTAGCAAAGCAGGAAAACAATTTACGAGAGAGAGAGAGAGAGAGAGAGAGAGAGAGAGATTGTTTTACGTACGTAAATGTAAATTTTAAACAAAAAAAATATGATAGGTTACAACATGTAGACTTTTAAAACCTTCCCTTTAACTTAATGCATACAGTACGTACAGTACTAAACTATAAAACAGGCACAAATACAGTTTTAGAATGTACAGTAAGAATATTAAAGTAAAAAATAAAGATTGTTACTGTACTCACCACGAAAGAAGTTGAAGAAAAACTTGAATGATGATGGCGATGAATTTGCTGCACAGTAGAAATGATGATGATGAAGCTGATGATGTGTTCTACTGTGCAGCCAGGTAGTATTTTACGTCTCATCAGACGGAGGTGTCTTTTCCTGGGACACCTCTTCAACTTCTTCCTGGGAAACTTCTTCAATTTCTTCCGAAGACGTACTAGCAGGAGGAACTGGCTCTTTTTTGCGAGGCTGGAAGAACATTGTGATCGGAAGTTGTTGCCGCTGCTTCTTTTTTCGATCCAAGAGCATTTTGTAGGGAGTCATGTCTTCATCGATCTTGTTGCAGAATTGCATCGAGCGAACCATATCCTCGTCCCACTCTTGCAACATTTCTTTCAACTCCTTCGCATGGTTGCAGGCCTTGGCAAGCCGTTCTAATGTTAAGCCCGTTTCTTCGACATTTTCTTGGGTCTCTTCCTGGGTATCACTCTCTTCTTAGCTTGCCGATTTCGTCAGGTCTTCGAGGTCTGCGTCAGTTAGGGGCTGGGAATGGCAGTCCAACAACTCGTCGACGTTTTCAGTCGTCATGTCCCCAAACCCGTCACCTCCAATTATGGCAGCCAACTGCACAGATTTGCGTATTGCAGAGTGTTGGATTTCCGACGGAGTAAATCCCTCGTCGTCGTAAACAATATCGGGCCACAACTTCTTCCAGCTCGCATTCACGGTTGCAGGTTTCATCTCTTGAAGTGCCTTCTGAATATTCTGCAGGCACGTGGCTATGGTCAACTGCCGCCAGTACGCCTTCAAGTTAAAATCTTCATCCTCATCATCTTGGGCAGCATCCATACACGCAACGAGGTCCGCCAAGGTGTTCTTCGTGTAGAGGGCCTTGAACGCCCTGATAACCCCCTGGTCCATCGGTTGAATTAATGACGTGGTGTTGGGTGGCAGGAACTCAACCTGAATGCCCTCATGCGACAGGTCAGTTGCGTGTCCACCAGCGTTATCCATAAGGAGAAGGATCTTGAATGGCAAGCCCTTCTCTAAGAGATATTTGCTGACTTGCGGGATAAAACACTGATGGAACCAGTTGGAGGTCAGCATCTTCGTAATCCATGCTTTTTGATTATGCATCCAGTACAGGGGAAGGAGATTCTAATTTTTTTTTTTCAAAGCGCGAGGATTTTTCGACTGATAAATAAGCCCCGGCTTTAGCAAAAATCCAGCAGCATTGCCACACATCACGAGGGTAACGCGATCCTTGAATGCTTTAAAGCCAGAGGCTTTGGCTTCCTCTTTGAACAGGAAAGTTCGCGACGGCATTCTCTTCCAAAACAAGCCGGTCTCATCCATATTAAAGACTTGTTCCGGCTTGTATCCACCTTCGGCGATAATATTCTTGAACGTCTGGTTCACGTAAGTTTCAGCAGCGGCAGTGTCAGAGGAAGCAGACTCCCCATGCAGGGAAACGCTTTTCTGAAACTTCGCGAACCATCCTTTGCGGGCGGAAAAACGTTTCTGAGGCTGGGAATCAGTGGATGTCCCTGGTTGAGGATCATCTGCATCATCATCATCTTCAGCACGGTTGCCGTCGTCGTCTTTAGGTTCCTTTGCAGCAAAATTCTCATATAAGCTCAAAGCCTTTGTTTGGATGGTGTTCGTATCCAACGCTATGTTCTTCTTCCGGCAGTCGGCAATCCACACAGCTAAAGCACCTTCCATGCGCACGATCGTTTTATTACGCGTTGTAACGACTCGCTTCGCTGATCTGCTAAAGGTGATTGCAGCCGTCTTTCTAATGTTCGCCTCGTCCTTCTTGATATAGCGAACAGTAGATTCGTTGATGCCAAAATGGCGGCCAGCGGCCGCGTAACTTCTACCATCTTTTAACATGTCGAGAAGCGTAACCTTCTCAGCTATCGTCATCATCCCTCGGTGGCGTTTAGGCTCACTACCAGCCTTAAGAGAAGCAGAACGCTTGGGAGCCATTACAGTAGGATTTACAGTAACAAAAAGTTCAACTTAAAAAAGTCACACACAGCACAGATTCACAAACTTAAGAACGTCTACTCAGCAATACGCGGTAACAGAGAGTGGACGATCCAGCCCCGCGAGAACCTAGATGCTGCGGGTAGGAGATGATGGCAAAACACCAATCACAGGCTAGATAACAAAACTTGAGTTCTGATTCGTCATCTATCAGCGCTTGAACCAATCACAACCCATCTTACAGTACTATGATGCGTAGGTTACCAACTCATAGAAGATGCCCCGCGCATACCGAACGTACGTAGATTAAGTAAATACCGTAATAATAATAAATAATGATAATAATACAGTACAGTACTGTAATAATAATAATAATGATAATAATAATAACAATAATAATTTTATTAACAACAACAACAATAATAATAATATTAACAATAATAATAATACAGCTTTACGTACGCTATTTTACGCTTTTGTTGTAAGATGTGTGTGTGTGTGTCTCTCTCTCTCTCTCTCTCTCTCTCTCGTACGCTTACGTATTCGAAATGTGATGTTTGCAACAAAGAATATTATTGGATGCAGTACTACGTACGTATACATACAAAAGATTCATGGAAAAGAAACACATCCATTACATTTGTAGTACAGTAGTAGCCAACAGCAGCCTTACACCATTCTAATATGGTATGACTGCATCTGATTTGCGTTTCATGTTCGATTTAATTTTACTACGTACTGTATACAGTACTGAATTAACGTATGATCACATTCTCTTTTCGTGTTTTATTTCGTTCTGTGCTGAATTATATATCATATGTAATGCAATGAACAATCAGTAAGAACAGATATTACTAATTACAGTATTAATGGAATTACAGGTAACAAAATATCGTATTTGGTTATCTTCAGATTTCGCGGTATTTTCGAATTTTCCGGAAAATCCGCGATATGTATATATATATGGGTTATGGAAAAACCCCGCGAAGTGGTGAAACTGCGATTGTCGAACCGCGAAGTAGCGAGGGTTCACTGTGTATATATATATATATATATATATATATACAGTATATATATGCAGAAAAAACGCAGGGAAAATGAAAATACGAAATATACGATTAAGTCCTGACTAGTTTCATGATACTTCTTCATAGGGACTGATTTATTGAGAGAGGTTTCTTTACATTTTATAAGGAAAGTAAACGTACGAACATACATATAGAGGCTTACAGAACAATGACACTCTCATACTAGCTACCTGGGCTGTGGTGAGGTGTTTACTGGGCGGAAATGCAACCTCATTAGACACCTGCCAAAAAGGGTCATTTCTGGTGACAGGTAAATTCTTGTTTTTGACTTTCAATACAGTTTATTTATATGAATAACGGAAGCCTTATTTATATAAATACATAAGCAAAACTATATGTATAAATAAAACACATCTATATATATAAATATATGAAAAGACATATACATACGTATACACAGACAGGCATTCATACACAAACATGCATAATATATACATGGACATATACATATGTGTACACATACTGGTATACATATACAGACACATACATACTTACATATAAATGCTTTTTTACACATGATTAACATGTATATAAAAATACATATACATATATATACATATACATATACATACACATACACACATATACATACACACACATATATATATATATATATATCCATATACATATATATACATATACACACACACACATATATATATATATATATATACTGTATATATATATATATATATATACATATACACATACATACATATACATATATATATACATATATACACACATATGTACATGTATATACATGCATACACACACACACACATATATATATATATATATATATATGCACATACAACATTATTACCATAAACATATAATCACGTATATATCAATACTTATATCTAGCATAACACTATATAGTGCCAATGCATACTATATGAAATAATTGTACCCTTTAATGAATAGAAGCTTAGGTCTAAATATCAATTTCACAGTGATGTTAATTATTGACAATACATTCAGTTCTACATTAAGTGGTTAAAGTTTTTTTTATATAGCTTACAAATCTCTTTCCATATAAAGGCGTCGAGTTTATACATTCCAAGTCCAATATTCAAGTTGTTTTCAAAGGTTTCTTCTATGAAACTGGACTCTATGATGTTTCTTTCCACTAAGTTATTTGAATGAACCAATTTCATAAAAAAAAACCTTTGAAAACAACTTGAATATTGGACATGGAATGTATAACCTCAACGCCTTTATATGTAAAGAGATTTGTAAGCTATATAAAAAAACTTTAACCACTT
>NC_090743.1:70239345-70279345 GCF_036898095.1 Palaemon carinicauda
ACAGCAGCTTAAAGGGGGGTGGCCGGAATGCCAATATATGGGGGTAGAGGAAGAAAAACACAAAATCCTGAAAAAAAATTACTGAGCTTCATATGGCAATGGAGAATGCGTATACAACATATTTTATCAAAACTCCTCTTACTTTCATAGTTACAGGGTAATTATAAAAAGTACAGTAACCCAATAAATCATAAACATTGTTCTCTACAAAAAAAAATTTGTATTTCTTGTTATTGTAAATTTTGAAGATTATTACCTCAGAGAGATTACATGCTTGAGTTTGACCTCTGACATTCACTCAATTTTACGTCTGATTTTCTCATTTTCAACAAGAAGTTTATCACTTCAAAGAGGAAAAGACAATTTCAACATCTTGCTAGCAGAAGGAAGAAAAAATTTTGCTCTAAGAGTTCAGAAGAGGGTAATATCAGTAGTAAAGAGAGAGAGTTGTTTGGAATAAGAAGCGACGGCCTTGATTGAAACGAGCAAAAGAAGCAAGATATAGAACAAAAGGATCTTTGTTTATGAGTAAATTATGGTAAATAACTTTGATTTTGTTTATCAATACCCAAAAAGGGACATACAATTCCTAATAATCCGGATCTATTAATATTGCTTTTGTAAAAATACAAAGAAAAACTTTGAACACCCTCTGACATTCACTCATTTTTACGTTTTTCTCGTTTTCGGCAAGAATTTTATCCTTTCAAAGAGGAAAAGACAATTTCAACATCTTTCTAACATAAGGGAGAAGGAAATTTGCTCTTTTGAGAGAGAGAGAGAGAGAGAGAGAGAGAGAGAGAGAGAGAGAGAGAGAGAGAGAGAGAGAGAGAGAGAGAGAGAGAGAGAGAGAGAGGGGGGGGGGGCCACCTGAGCTTCACAGGAGCCAAAAGAAGCAAGATATTGAGCAAAATGATCTTCATTTAAGATTAAATTATGATAAATAGCTTTGTTTTATTCTATTAATATCCAAAAATGAGCATAAAATTCACAATAATCATGATTTATTAATACTGTCTTTGTAAAAATACAAAGAAAAACTTTGAATGCCCGTATCTCAAAACTACAGTATACTTATTGACCTTCAAATTCAATAGTCTCCCTTAGTTTTTAAGATTTAGCATTGAAATTTCGTATATAACTTAGAAATACATTATAAAACAATGAAATGAAGCTCTTTTATCCAATTTTTTTTTCATATTTTTCTTAATTTTTCCCCCCTTTTTAGGGTTAATTTTTTCACAATAATGAAAAAATTCATATCTGGCAAAAAAATTACTCTTAGGAAAAAAAACTCTATATTATTGGAGGTCTATATCAGGTCTATATAGGGTAGTAATCCCAGATTTTAGTAATAATTATCAAGGGAGCCGATAGAATTTGAAAAACACTCATTTTCCCAATAAATCACCCTGGCGTCAAAAAACCGAAAGTCAGAGTAAAAAATCCTATGCAGTTTGGAGATGTTCTAAGTCACCTTATTAAGTGGTATGAATGTCAAAGGCCTACCAATAAAAATCGGTAATAGCCGACCAGCCCCCTTAAGTGAATCAGTAAGCAATTTCAAGACTCTACTATACTTTCTCAAACGACGAGTTCTTAAAAGGATGTGTTATTACATTTCAAATAATGAAGTGCTTTATCTAATTATAACATTTACAACACATGAGGCTACCTTAGCAACATAATAAAATTATCAAGTCCCAAGCATATATAATCTTTTAATTATCCACTTAAAAAAGGTGTTTGAAAAGGAAAATCCTAATTTTGGAGAGGTTTTCTGCAAGTTCCATCATATCAAGAAGATATTTTGTGGAATTTTGATGTACATAATTCTTGAAACATTATAGAATTTGACTGAATTTATGAATTTCATTAGAATTTCAGCACTGGGCTTGCAAGACCATTCAAATTCTTTAATGATACCAATTCCTTTTTACAAAAGGTTTATATTCTATCAACTTACCTGCACAGACTAACTTAAAAAAATATAATGTCTTGAATGTCTTATGGTAAAAAAGGACTAATATTCAAATTGTAGTTTACACTATTCACCCCTAGATAATCACCAAAAATTTGAACAAAAACCTTATAACTAAATTGATGCAATGCTCACAATACACTGAGAAGATAAAGATCATCAAAACAAAAGGAAAAAAATGCCACTGTACCAGAATCAATCATAATTAATGAGTCCAATACCATCAATTAGTGTTATAAATAAGTCTTGAATAGTGACAAATTCAGTACTGCAAAACACTGTCATATGATTTATGAAGCAGTGTGCCATGCTGTTTTTTCCTTTACTTTGAATTAAAACTTAAGACTGATTGAGTTGTATAAATGACTACTCAATCAATGCTTGTCACTTCTAAATTATCTTGGGTTTGCTTAAATAATTTTTTTTCCTAAGGACAAGTGAAATTGCAACAAAGAAAAACTGAAGTTGGATAGTTAATTGGAAATATATAAAATTGGACAAAATAAAAAGTAGCCTGCACGGAAGAAATTCCCCAGTCAAGGATGAAGCCGTACTGCATGCAGTACAGTATTGGCCCTGAGGAGTCAGACAGTACTAAGTGACTTAATCACTGAATACATTACTGTACTAAACAAACTAAGTATCCCTTTAATAACAGAGGGAGGTTACGATAGAAAATTCATGGCTGAAGGAAAAAACTATAACTAAGAACTACTACTACTCCGATGGTACTTAGGCCACATTTTGACCCATGACTGGTCATGATAGGATTCTCCACTCTTCTCTATCCTGTGCCTGATGGAACCATTCATTAGGGTTTCCCCCAGAGATTCTTACATCCTCCTCCAAGCATCTTCTCCAATCTTTTCTTGTCCATCCTACAGGTCTTCTTCCAGCAACCTCAGCCAAGAATATCCTCTTTGGAGCTCTATCCTCATCCATACAAGCCATGTGTCCTGCCCATTGGAGTCTTTTTGATCTAATTATATCACATATATTTGGTTGGTTTGCACTACAGTATTTCTTATTTCCCTATTATGTCGTCTTCTCCATCAATATATTTCTTGGTCATAGATGGGCCCCTCTATTCTTCTCAGAATCCCATTCTCAAAAATTTCAAATTTTTTCTCTAATGATTTTGTTAGAGACCATGTCTCGCATCCATATATCAAAACTGGTCTGATAACTGTGTTATATATTCTCAATTTTGTTTAATGGGAGACTGATGGTCATTTAAAAAGGTCTGTAAGGCTGAAATAACATCTGTTGGCTGCTCCAATCCTTGCTGTAACTTCTTCAGTTATTCCAGCGTTCTGCGACATAAAAGTACCCAGATATTTAAAGGACTCTACTGTTTCAATTCTGATGCCTGCAAGATCTACATTTCCATGTAATTGCGGTGTTCTTGCTACTTCCATAATTTTAGTTTTGCCTTCATTTATCTCTAGTCCCACCTGGCACGCAATTGTTTTGAACTGTGTTGTTAGGTTCTCTACCTCCCTGAAGTTGACCCCTATGATATCTATGTCATTAGCAAAGCCTAACCAGCAGACCCTTACGTTATTAAAAGTGACCCCTTCTGGCCTGGCAGTTATGCTTCTTGCTACCTTTTCCATTACCAGGTTGAAGAGAAGGGAGGATAGGAAGCATCCTTGTTTTAGGCCACTTTTTACCTGAAAAGTATTAGTATATCTTGAGCCGCATCTAACTGAGCATAGGGTATTTTTATAACAGGCTTTCATTACCCTCGTGAGTTTTGAGGATATTCCGAATTTTCTCATTATATTCCACATTGATGTTTTGTGTATGCTGTCATATACCTGTTTGAAGTCTATGAATAAGTGAGTTTGTTGTTTATTATATTCCCAGTATTTATCTATGACTTGTCTGAGGGAGAATATTTGGTCAATGGTAGACTGTCCAGCTCGGAAACCACACTGATATTCTCAGATTATACTTTCTGCATAGGTAGTAAGTCTGTGGTATATAATTAATGTAAATATTTTTTATGCTGTAGGTAGTAAACAAATACCTCGATAATTACTGCAGATTAATCTGTCTCCCTTCTTATGTATTAGGATAAAGATTCATTCCTCACACTGATCTGGAGTACATGCTATAACTAGGAAGAGAACAAAAATTTTCCCACCAGACTACATAATATTATACATAATCTCACAAGAATTGTATAAACATCATAAATCTTAAGGCATTTATCAACCAAAAACAGTGAATTATAAGTTGTTTCATAGATAACAGTGCACCAACTATCGCATTCAATTTATTAAGTAGATTTTGGTAAATTTTTTAAGCCAACATGCAGCATTCTTGGTGAATGCTAAGCTTTGTTACCTAACAAACAGGACTTTGCAAACATTAAGTTTTGTTACTTAACATACAGGACTTTGCAAACACTAAGTTTAGTCAACTAACATACAGTACTCTTTGTACATGCTAAATTATTTCAGCTAACATACAGAACTCTTGGTAAACACATTTTGTAAGGTAACGTACAGTATTCTTTGTAACACAAGTTTTGCCAGCTTACATACAGAACTCCTGGTACACGATAAGTTTTGTCAGCTAATATACAGTCACAGGCAGCAGGGTGATGGATTGGGTTTAAGGCGATGGACAAACTGTCTCTTCGGCTTTTACTCCTGATACCTGGTGGGTGATCTTACTAGAATTAGTATGGACTGGCAGGGGTCACTTTCCTTAGTTAGATAGGCACTGCGCATCACAAGGAACTGGCTATCCTTTGATGTATCTAGCCAATGAATCCTCTATGGATTTAGTCAGTCATGGAAAGAGAAGATGACAGAATAGCCTCAGACCCAACATAGCAGGGTGCTAGGAATCTAAAGGTTTATAAATACTAAAGAAAAATTGAAAATAAGTAATTGGAATGTTAGAACCATGAATCAGGTTGGGAAGTTGGAGAGTGAATTTATGAAATTGAGTTTGGATATCTTGGCCCTAAGTGAAACACGTTGTAAGGGGATTGGTAAAGAAACTTTAGACCAAGGCAATATAAATATCTACTCAGGAAGATCAGATGGAGTTGGAAGAGAAGGGGTAGGAACGATGATGACACCATGAGCAGAAAAGACATTAACTGAGTGGAGAGCTGTAAATAGTAGATTGTTACTAGCAAAGTTCAAATCAAAGAAGTGCAATATGAATATTATAGTTTGCTATGCCCCAACAAATGCTTCCCCTGAAGAAATTAAAAATGAATACTATGAAGAACTACAGAGGGTAATAAATGAGATCCCTGAGAGATATGAAAATTGTGATTGCCGACTTCAATCCTAAAGTTGGAAGAAATAATCAAGGGATAGAGAATGTGATGGGTGTTGAGGGTCTTGGCAAAGTTGCAAATGAAAATGGAGCACATTTCATAAGCTTCTGTTCAGCAAACAATCTTGTCATTGGAGATACTCTTTTTCAACACAATAAAATCAACAAGTATACATGGACTTTACCATGGGGCAATTACAAAAATCAGATAGATCACATTGACATTAATAAAGAGGAGGAGGACGCTGAAAAATTTAAGAAGCTATAGAGGTGCAGATATTGGTAGTGAATTTATGAAATTGAGTTTGGATATCTTGGCCCTAAGTGAATTTAAAACTGAAAGCAACCAACATAAAGATGGATAGAATACCTACGTTTGATACAACTAAGCTTTTAGAAGAAGAGCACAAAGAAACATTTGCAAGTGAATATCGGAATCTATTTGCAGTCTTAGAGACTTTAGGACACGAAGAACAGACAATTAATGAAGAATGGTGTGATATTAAGAACATATATCAGTCAGTTGGTAGTGAAGTCTTGGGACATGCAGTTATAAGGAGTAAACCATGGATATCAAATGATACTTGGGATACTATACAAAGGAGACAAAGACAGAAATTGATTGCTGGAAGTTTTCGAGAAAGTTATGAAAATTTCAAGGTAGAGTGTGCTAAGTCTGCCAGTATTGACAGTGAGGTCAAAAGAAAAGCCAAGAATGACTGGAGAGAATACTTAGACAGTAAACCAGAAGAGGCTAACAAAGCTATGAATTCAGGAAGAGGCTATGGTGTAAGAATTGCTCAAAGAATTATTAATGAAATCTCGACTGAGGCAAAGAAGAAGAAGCAAGTACCCATCAAAAAAAGAGAAATGGCTCTGTTATAGCAACAGAAGATGAAGAAAGACAATGTTGGATGGAACACTTTAGTGAGGTAATGAATAGGACATTGAAGAGAATAATTTGATTGATATACCTGAAGCTGATGAAGACTTTGATGTGCCCATGAATTCAGTGTGTTTGAAGTAGAAGATATCTTAAAAAAATAAAGAGATTGAAAGCCCCCAGATACGATGGAATAACTGCCGAGATGATACTGGCCGAAAATGAAGTGACTCCCAGACTACTTACAAGATTATTTTGTAGAATGTGGCATGAAGAGGCAAAACCTGATAAATGGGAGTTAAGAGTGTTGGTGAAAATAGCAAAAAAAGGAGACCTGACTGATTGCAATAATTACAGAAGCATAATACTTACGTCAGTTGTTATGAAAATATATAGCATAGTATTCTAGAGAGATTGGAGAGAAAGATTGATGAAAAACTGAGAGATGAACAAGCAGGATTTAGAAAAGGCAGAAGTTGCACTAACCAAATTTTCAGTTTGAGACATGTACAGCAATGAGTAGAATATAGAAATCTACTCTTAATGGCATTTGTGGATTGTGAAAAAGCCTTTGATAGTGTGCACCGGCCAATTTTGTGGAGAGTCCTGCCTTACTATGGAATTCCTTTTAAATATGTAAATTCTAGTAAGTCTGTTCATGAGCATAGCAAGTGCAAAGTTAATTTGTTCCGACACGATATACAAAATTCGTAATCATTTAATATAGGAATTAGCTTCAGCTCAGCTGAAACAGCCGAAGTTAAAGAAAACCAGGCAGTTGTGCTGATTGGTTGGCTGGTGGTATGGGGCGGAGCTTAGCTTCCCTCCCCCGGCCCCCCACTGCCAGCCTGCTTGCCATTCACTCGCTTCGGCTCAACCTGGATGGTTGTTCTACTCTCCGCTCTCTACGCTGCAGCCTTTTGCCTTCTCTTGTACTTGTGTGCTAGTAGTTGTGTGATTGTAATGGAAGAGAAAATTACTCGTAAGATGCGATGTTGTGTAGGCTGTGACGGGCGCTGCGGTAGGTGGCTTTTGTCACCTTCTGTAGACCCACACACGCTCTGCCCAACATGCAGGGGAAAACCTTGCTCTCAAGGTTCTCCTTGCCGTGAATATGAATCCTGGCCGCCCTTCCAGTGGCAAGCTTTCGAGAACCGACGCAAATAGCGCCGGAACCCTAAAGCTGCTTCTGCTTCGGAGAGCTCACCTCTTTCGAAGAAGAAGAAGAGTGGGGAGCCGGAGCGAAGTGTGTCGTCTCAAGAAACTACCACAGTGAAGTCTGCTCACGCCCTCTCCGAGTCGGAGGAGTGTGCGAGTATGATTTTGGGAAGCTCGGATTTACAGCCTGTCGGGGATTTTTCAGGTTTCGCCAAGAAAGCGGGTGACCTTAGCGCTCCCGCTACTTCGGCGATCTCGAGGGACACCAGACAGATTGCTGGACCGTCTGATACGGATGACGACACGTTACCTGGTAAGATGGGGTGAACTTTGGGCGTCTCTTGGATTATCAGGTAAGCTTGACTTGGATTTGTTAAAACGCCGTATAACTCTGGCGGACGAGATTGAACAACATTTGAATGACCCGATTGATGATGAAAACTTGAATTTATCTGATTTTGCAACTTTATCAACTCCCATGTTTCCCGATACCCCTGTTGTTGCTGACCTTGTTCCTGGCAAAATGCAAACTTTTTACAAAGGTAAAATAACTGCGGGACATGAGAGAGTAAGGTTTTAAATACAGAGATTTCTTTAACCACTGCTAGCAAAACCTTTACAGCTTTGCCCGAAAGTCAGTTAAAATTAAAATCTGCCAAAACTCCTACCAAAACAATATGTTTTTCAGGTTCACCAAGTTCACCAACCACGGGTCTTCCTACAGACATGGCTCAGATTGTTCATCTTCGTCCAGTGTCGTAAGCTGTTGCCTCGACAACCGTTTCAGTACCTCGAAGGGGGCATAAGAAGAGGAAGCGTGGGTGGTATTAGTCTTCTACTTCCTCCTCCTCTCTCTCCTCCTCTTCGTCTTCATCTTCTGACTCTGACTCTTCTCCCACAAGGAGAAAGAGGAAGGGGAAGGAGAGGAAAGCGAAGAAGGCCAGGAAGGCCAGTCGCAGTCAAAGGGACATGGCGCCCCGAGTCACCTCTTCTCCTCAGGAGGATGAGGGTGACGTGCGAGATTTCCGTGTTCCCCGCGCTAGTGGGATTGTTCATGGCGAATCTCGCGCAAGGCCTCCATGCAAGACAACCGTGCTCAAAGGTGTAGGTATCGTCTCCCAGAGCATGGCGACGAGGCCCTCGGGCCCCCAAGCTACTGCTTAGACTTGAATTGAACCGCTCTTGAGCGGGGAAATGAGAGTCCTGGCTTCGGCACGAGAAACCTCAGCAGTAGTCTCTCGTGAAGAAACTGTGGTACGGACGACTACCTCCAAGGAGATAGCCACGCGGACGGATTCCGTGACTCATGTGTCGCGTGAGCAGGGAGCAGGCCCAGACAGGCGCGCACTCGACCCACGCGACTCGGGCCCGGCATGGAGCCATCTCGCGGCACAGGCCGCTGCATGGGGGCTGGTCGTGCACGACCAGGCTATCTCTCGCACATACCAGCCGCGCGAGATGCAGCCAACCCCCATGCTTTCTGGCCATGTAACAGTTGTGGCCGCACCCACGACTAACCTGTCTACACCTCCTGGTTTGAGCGCTGCCGTTCCCAGCAACCCCGCTCGCACTCGAGCTCCTTCGGGAGCTTCGTGGGGCTCGCAGCGACAAGTCGCGTACTCGGTCGCAGTGGGAACCTCGATGCATTTCATCAGGGATGAACCATGCCAGGGTCCTTCCTAGACTCCTGAACACACGCCTGGTTCGGTCTTAGGGCCGAAGCGAGGGTATTCATGGGGGATGTCATCACTCGTGCAGCATGTCGCTTCCCCTACACCTAATGATGTAGCAGAACCGAGGGATCAGTCACTTCCACAGCCTTCACCGGCCGTGGAGACGGAAGATACCGAGGTGGAGTCACCGTTCCTAGAGGTCATTAACCTCATGCGTGAGATTAATGGCCTCAGGGCTCCTCCTGCGGTAGTGTCTGAGGATAAGTGTACAGCCTTGGAGATCCTATGGGTGCTCCCGAAGGCAGTTCACGGCCTATCACACTACCCTGGTCAAGACAGGTTGCTCGAGCATTGGACCGAGTGAGTGACCAGATCGCACGACCTGGTGACTCGCTTAGGAGCCAAGGTTCAAACAAGCTTCTCCATCAACCACTCCAGCGACAGAAGAGGTACTATGTCATAGAGTCTTCTGTGCCTTGTCCTCTCCCTCTCGACCCCGCGGTCGGTCCGCTTGCTGGAGGTTCCTCGGTTGAGAGCTTGAAATCCCAGAGTGTTTCCTTCTCGGCCTCTGAGATTTCAACTATGGAGTCCATCTCTGTAGCTGCTCTCAATGCTGCTTCGTGGCTCGACCACTGGTGTGGTACAGCCACAGTGTTTGCATGGGACACCAAGCTCACTACCCCCAAACACATGGAGAAGTACAGGAACCTGGCTTTGTCTGGTGGGAAAGCTGTTGCTTTTCTCTTGGACCAGCTCGCTACCCATTATGCCAATCTGATCCTCAAAAAACAGGAGGCAGTAGTCGCTTGTTTGGCGAGACAGATTGGTTCAGGAGAGTCCCTGGGACTCAGGAACACTCCTATTAGAGCTGTAACTTTTCTCTTTCCCCCAGAGGAAGTTCAGGCCACGTGGGATAAATGGCGCCTCAACTCGAAGGACTCCATTATCCACCAGGCCAAGGCTGCGAGTTTTAAGGGACCTGGTCCCACAAAACCGTCCGCAGCCAGGCCGAGTCAGGCCAAGCCCACGGGAAGTAGCAAGGGTACCGCTGGTCGTGCTCCTGCTGCTCCTGTGCAGCCGAGACCTGCTTCTGTTCAGAAGGGTTTTGCCCCCAAACAGACCTTTCAGCCTCCCTCGGAAGCTACTCCACATCAGGAAAAGAACAGGGGCAAGGGAGGGAAAGGGAAACACTGAGTTTGGCTTTCCCCTTCCCATGCTGCCGAAGGTAGGGGGATGCCTATCGCACCATTGGGTGATGTGGCAGCACCTCGGGGCCGAGGAATGGGTAGTGTTGACCCCTCCGTGAGGGGTACAAGCTCCCATTCGTGCTTCATCGGCACCCCCTATCCTCCAATCCAATAGCATTCCACACGTACGCTCCAACATCAGCGAAGGCTCTGGCCTTGGAGGCGGACCTCCGGGAAATATTGGAGAAGGATGCGCTAGAAGTCGTACACGATCAGTCACCAGGGTTCTACTATCGTCTCTTCATTGTTGAGAAGGCGACAGGTGGTTGGAGACCGATCATCGACCTTTCGCCATTGAACAAGTTTATTCAGCAAACTGCGTTCAAGATGCTGACAGTCATGCTGACAGTTTGCACTGTGCTGTTAGCCATCAGGCAGTACGACTTCATGCTTTCCATAGACTTGAAGGACGGGTACTTTCAAGTACCAGTTCATCGGTCGTCTCGAAAGTACCTCCGTTTCACTTTCCAGGGCACGGTGTACCAGTTCAAAGCCCTGTGCTTTGGACTGTGCAGAGCACCCCAGGTGTTCACTGGAGGGGTATCCGCCTACTGATGCACCTCGACAACTGGCTGATTCTCACTCCCTCGCAGGAGCAGTTGATTCAGGATCGAGTCTCAGTTCTGGAAGTTTGTCGTGATCTGGGGATCGTGGTGAACTACGAGAAGTCGAGCCTCATTCCCAAGCAGAAGGTAAAGTATCTGGGAATGCTGATCGACACGGCAGCAGATCGCGTTCTTCCCTCGGAAGAACGGATCAGCAGATTCAGAGAGGTGGCGCAGCCGTTCCTGTCACAGTGGCAAGCTCTTCTAGGTCACCTCTCCTCGCTGGAGAAGCTCGTTCCTTTCGGGGGGATCCATCTCTGCTCTCTTCAGTGGTGTCTGAAGGAGCAGTGGTCAGCAACCACCGATCCTCCCTCTTGTCCGGTCCTCATGGAACGCGAGGTAAGGGAGGATCTCCTTTGGTGGCTAAATGAGGAGAACCTCATGAGAGGGTTTCTCATAAACCCTCCTCCACCTCAGTTCTGTCTGTTCACAGACGCGTCTATAGAAGGTTGGGGGTGCACACTTGGACGACTTAGTCGTGTCAGGTGTATGGTCGGAAGAGAGAAACACCTGCACATCAACGTGCAGGAAATGATGGCAGTCTTGAGAGCTCTCTTTCATTTCCAGACCTGTTTGAGAGAGCACTCGGTAGTCCTGATGAGCGACAACACGTCAGTGGTCGCGTACGTCAACAAGCAAGGGGGCACGCTTTCACGTCCCTTGCAGCAGTTGACGAGGCAGGTGTTTCTGTGGGCAGAGAGTCAACACGTAACCTTGTCAGCCAGGTACATTCTAGGCAAGAGAAATGTTCTGGCAGACGCCCTAAGTCGCAGAAACCAGGTAATAAGGGCAGAATGGTCTCTTCACCCTTGGGTCACGAGTCGAGTACTCAACCTCTGGGGAGAACCATGCATCGACCTATTCACAACACGGCACAACACCAAGCTTCCCATGTTTTGCTCTCCAGTACCAGATCCGGAGGCTGCGTTCCAGGACGCACTGCAACATCCTTGGGATCTACTGGATTGCTACGAGTTTCCCCCCTTTTGCTTGCTTCACGCAGTCCTGTCCCGGGTCCTAGTAACCCCAGGACACAAGATGACTCTCATTGCTCCACTATGGCCACACATGGAGTGGTTTCCAGATATGTTGTCGCTCCTGGTTGAAGCACCCAGAGAGCTACCACACTGGCCCAATCTTCTTCGGCAACCCTTGTCGAACAGGTATCACCAGGCAGTGCAGTCGCTCAGACTTCACGCATGGAAACTATCCACCATCTCCTCAGAACGCGAGGCTTTTCACAACTCGCTGCGAGAGAGATGTCTGGGTACCTTAGAAGATCCTCCTCCTCAGTCTACCAGGGAAGTGGTTGGTCTTCTGTGATTAATATCGTGGAAGGGATATCTCTCCGGTCGGAGCCTCTCTGGCTCAGATCGCACGCTTCCTAGTCTTTCTTCGCAGAGATAAGCTCCAGTCGGTTTCTGCCACTGAAGGGTACAGGTCTGCCCTTGCAATGGTGTTCCGTCTGAAGGACATAGATATCTCCAACGCCCTAGAGATTTCTATGCTCATAAGCACTTCGAACAGTCATGTCCCCCGAGGGAACTTCGAGTTCCCCAGTGGGATGTCACTTTAGTTCTTGAGTCTCTTACTCGTGCTCCGTACGAACCCTTGAGCCGCACCTTAGACAGGCACTTGACCCTTAAGACTGTTTTTCTGCTAGCCTTAGCATCGGCGAAGAAAGTCAGGGAGTTCCATGGCCTCTCTTGTAATGTCACTCATGCAGAGGGTTGGAAGGAGATCTCCTTGAGTTTTGTGCCAGAGTTTGTGGCCAAGACTCAGAACCCAGCAATCCACGATCCCAAGTTCGAGGCCTTCACTATTCCTTCCTTACCGGATGCGGCAAGTAAAGGTTCAGGTGAGAGGCTTCTCTGTCCCGTCAGGTGTTTCCGGCGCTCTTAAGCGAACTCAGCATCTCAGGCCTGAATGTCGACGACTCTTTGTTAGCACCGGCAGAGCCAAGAGGGAAGTGTCGAGAAACACGATATCCTTCTGGATCCATGAAACCATCTGCAAGGCGTATAAGACTTCCTCAAGAGTCCAAGCGCCAGCGAGAGTTAAAGCTCACAAGATCAGAGGTATTGCCCCCAGACTCGCTTTCAATTGAAATCTTGCAGTGGGGAAAGTGCTGAAGGCTGGCGTACCACCTCTACGGCCTTTTACTTGAGGGATTTTACGCACAAGTCCTTGGACACCTTTGTTCTGGGCCCTGTGGTAGCAGCTCAAGGTATTGTCTGACCTCTCCAGTTCCTCCGGGACAGGGAAGTCTCTTGTCTTGATTTTATGGTATGTTTGGCAGTGTGAAAGCAGTCTGCATGTGATCTGCCTTTCTCTCTGTCTCCTCCCTTGGAGTTCCATACATCAAGACAAGTCTTCCCAGGTAAGATTGTTAGAGTTTGTTTACAGGTATTCTCCCACCGTCTTCTGCTAGGCAGGGAAGACGGTGGATGTATAAACCCTTTGCCTTTTGGTTTTGGAGGTTCATCCAGTCACGGTGACCCTAGGGTCGAGTGTCTCTTACATTCACGCTCTCATGTCGCAAGATGCTCTTACACATCGCGCAGCGGCACCCAGTCTCTCAGACCCCACCATCATAATGTTGGGTCAAAAGAGAGGGGTAGGTGGATTTAGTCCTCTGCTCTCATTCGAGACCAGGTCTATATCCGGGCAGTTACCTGTCCACAAGCAGCAAAGGCAGACCTTCAACTAACCAGTGAGTCTTCCTACATTAAATGATCACGAGGTTTGTAAATCTCATCGGAACAAATGACAATTTGTCCTAAATTATATTTTTCCTGAGATACTACCACTAGAGTGTTATGGGGTCCTTTGACTGGCCAGACAGTATTACATTGGATCCTTCTCTCTGGTTACGGTTCTTTGCCTACACAGACACTGAATAGTCTGGCCTATTCTTTACAGATTCTCCTTTGTCCTCATACACCTGACAACAATGAGATTACCAAACAATTCTCCTTCACCCAAGGGGTTAACTACGGCAATGTAATTGTTCAGTGGCTACTTTCCTCTTGGTAAGGGAAGAAGAGACTCTTTAGCTATGGTAAGCAGCTCTTCGAGGAGAAAGACACTCCAAAATTAAACCATTGTTCTCTAGTCTTGGGTAGTGCCAAAGCCTCTGTACCATGGTCTTCCACTATCTTTGGTTAGAGTTCTCTTGCTTGAGGGCACACTCGGGCACACTTTTCGATCTATTTTCTCTTCCTCTTGTTTCGTTAAAGTTTTTAGTGTAATTATGAAATATTTATTTTAATTTTTCCTTATTTCCTTTCCTCACTGGACTATTTTCCCTGTTGAGGCCCCTGGGCTTATAGCATCCTGCTTTTCCAACTAGGGTTGTAGCTTAGCATTTAATAATAATAATAATAATAATAATAATAATAATAATAATAATAATAATAATAATATAAATGCCCGCCTCTATCACCCCTCTCATGTTCCACATTGAGCCTAAAGCGTTTGAATGAGGAGAGCAGGCTGGCGTTGGGGGAGGGGAGGGGGGGGAGCTAAACTCCGTCCCATACCGCCAGCCAACCAATCAGCGCAACTGCCTGGTTTGCTTTCTCTTCGGCTGTTTCAGCTGAGCTGAAGCGAATTCCTATATTAAATGATTACGTGCTTGTATATCTAGGAAAAATACAATTTGGGACAAAATTGTCATGTTAACGGATTCCTATCACATGAATTTCCAGTGAACAGCGGAGTACTCCAAAGGAATGTGTTGTCACCTATGTTGTTTATCCTCCTCATGGATTTTGTAATGCGTAGAAGAGTCAGAGATGGTGGAGAAGGATTGGACTGGAGTGGTGATAGGAATTTAGCAGACCTAAAGTATGCAGCTGATGCTGCCCGTGTTAGCAGAACATCACAGGATTTGCAATGCTTGCTTACCAGAATGTATGAAATATCACCCGAGGTCGGGCTGAAGATGAATAGAAGAAAGACAGAGATGATGAGAACGGAGTATGCAATGGAAGATGAAATATCATTGGAAGGAGAAAAGTTTAATGAGGTGGAATCATTTAGGTATTTAGGAAACATTGACCCCAAATAGAAGTGGGAAAAGATGAAGACAAAGAAGAAGAAGAAGAAGAGGAAGAAGATGATCTCCAATACAGGGTCTTTAGAATTAGAGTTTAGTGAACTATTGAAAAAAAGCAAATCAGACAATGGCTAGGTTAACTAAAATTTGGAAATCACATCACTTGAAATTACATATAAAAATCAGACTATATATCAGTTTAGTGAGATCAGTGTAACTCTATGGGCATGAGTCATGGTATGAAATTGAAACAATCTCAAATAGATTCAGTAGATTTGAGAACAAAGCCCTCAGAAGAGTATTGGGAGTTAAATGGCAGGACAGGACTAGAAATGAGACTATAAGAGATTACTTGAGTGCCATATGTGGACAAGATCATGATGAGGGGTAGATGAAGATGGTTTGGGCATACTCCTCGCACTCCCCAAGAGATATTAGTTCACCAAACATTCAGCTGGGCTCCAAAAGGCACTAGAAGAGTTGGAAGACCCAGGCCTACATGGTTGAGGACTATGATGCGTGAAGTAGATGATGAATGGGGAAGTAATGAATTAAAAGCTCAAGATACAGACGACTGGCGAAATCTAACCGAGGCCCTTTGTGTCAATAGGCGTGGGAGCAGGTGATGATGATGATGATGATGATGATGATGCATTGGTAAACAACTAAGCTTTATCAGCCACTATAAAATATTCCTGGTACTCATGCACTGTACTTGGTAGTAAATAGATTAAGTAAAACAAGAGACTTGTACTTTGCTTCCAAACACTTAAAATTCATCAGATTCTACTAAGCCATATGAGGAAAGTTTAACGTACTTGAGGGAGTCCCAGTGCATCTTGCCTAAACGAAGTCCTGGAAAAGTGAAGAAGGCTCCAATCATGGCACACATAATTGCTAGAATAACCTTGAAGGTCACCTTGGATGCTGGTCCACTGAAAAGGTAGCACTGTATTAGAATATCATTTGGAAAACCATCATTACAGAGACTATAATTATCATATTACTGTACTCTCCATTATTGTAATAATAAATACTACTGTTATTAGTTTCATCAAACCAATGAAATCATTTTTTTTCCTAAGGGTTTCTAATCTAAATAATCTTCAAATATTTAAAATGCAAGTAAATTAAACATGATATTTTGGACAAAATTTCTCAAGGGATGAGTTTAGGCTTTAGACTACTTAGTGATTCTTCAGATATATGAAAAAGCTTGAAACAGCTTTAGACAACACTACGAACACAAAATCAGGGAGACAATTGATGGGTATCTGAGGTTCCAGGTTCTCTTCCTCTCTATAAAAATTACCAATTTGGAAATAATTTGTATTTTTCCTAACTAATACTAACCTTTAGTTATTTATAGTATAGGGATATTTTTTCGGCAAAGGTGATACTAGCCATAAGACATTTAAGTAAGGTGGAACTACCCTACCACTAGTTGGTGGTAGGGGTAGAAGGGGGAGCCGGGCTACCTAGCTACCCCTCTCATACACACACTTGTGAATTCTGATCACTTTTTGATAGCAGGCAGGACTTATCAGGGGACAGGCATTGGCGGGACAATTTCTATGAGTAATTACTGGTTTGTATTAGTTAGGAAAAATGCAAATTATTTCCAAATTTATCATTTGTTCATTCACTAACAAACCTTAAGTTATTCATAGGGATGGCTCAAGTTATTCATAGGGATGATTCACCCTCAAGAAAGAGGAAGTCCTGACCAACTACTGTAGCTGGTCTTCAACCCAGGGTTTTCCCATAAATGCTCTGCTTATAAAAGAAAGACAACCTGACACCTCGCTAAACTAGGAGTGCAAAGAGCACGGATAGCGGCCTGAGCAATTCTTGTCAATGTGGGATGCTAGCAGTGTGATTAGTCTATGGAACATTCTTAGAAATATAGGAATCTAGGAAGTAACAAAAGACGTTACCCAATCCTACTTCGCCAGGGAGCAAGGGGACGTGACAAGCATATCAACTTATACTAGGTTATAAATGGTAACCAGTTATACCTGCAGACAGTGGAGGTCAGCTTTGCAGAGCGCCCTAGGAGCTGTTGCCCCGAAAAGGGGGAGATGATGAAGGAAAGAAAGAGCCAGTAATTCTTTGCCAATCATCCATAGCTTATCCTTGGGTAACTCTGCCCTCACAATCTGCTACTTGTCCATCAAGAAGGTGTTATAAACCTTTTATTGTGAAGCCACCACCGCGAGTAATAGAGAATGTATGCATGCTCCTGTGGGTTACGTCTTGTAGGAAGAGTGAGGTGAAGGTCAGAAACGCTTTCACCTTACCACTGGCATGGCCTGCATCACAAAGTAGCTGCTTTTAAACGTTGTGGGTGGATTCCACCTTAAAATGTTATGAGCTCTAGATCACCTCTATGAGGAGAAGGAGAGGTATATGACCATGCCTCCTTTGACCCTTCAAGGGTTAGCTAAGCGTGATGAACCTTTGGAGCACGCCATTGTATTTTTCTCGAGGTATGGCCTCAATTTAATCATTGGTGTGAGAAGAAGGACTCAATGACTGGTATATGACCCAGTGGGTCCCAGTCAAAAATGAGATCCTGACAAGCCTTCTTTGACCCTTATAGGGTTGGCGAAACATGCTGTAACCTTGGGGAGAGCTAATGCATCTTCCTCAAGGTATAGCCTCAAGTTAAACACAGGTGAAACAGCCACTGATCCCAATGCAGAGGGTTTCCATTCCAGAAGGCTTGAACCTGAGGTTCAAGCTGTCTGGAAATTAGTTGGATGTTATTTGGTTTCTGGTAGTGACAGAGACATTTGTGGCGACCCATAGGGTACGCCTATTCTCTTGATCAAGGGCAATACCGGGAGAGACCTGTCCTCGGGATTAGGATATCTGCTTTTTAGGTGTTCTAGGTCTTCGAGGGAGGGAACCTCGGGATGGAAAGAAACAACCCGTGTCCCATAGAGGGGCTTTATTACACGATTAAAGGTAAGTAGGCTCAAACTCTGTGAAGAGCATTGAATGGAGATAAGGGAGAAGGTAAAGCCTTTAGGTCTGGAAAAGATGCTCAAGGAATGAGCAAAGGTCTCCCGTTGCCAAAGTCTATGAGCGGGATTCCTCTCGGTGGCAATTTTCACTGGAATAATGCCTTCGAGAGGAGAGACAAACTTTACCTGATCCTCATCACGGTGCATCTAGTCGTAAAGGAAGTCCTTAATGGGTTCTCGGATGTTGTGGACATGTCAATGAATGTGACGTGTATCACGCAAGACAAGCCTTGCTGGCAAGGCGAGTCTCTTAATGAGACAAGACTACCAACGAAACCTGCTCAGTGGCGGGGAGAAGTCATTTTATCTCGGAAGAATTGCACAAAGGAGGGAGCCCAATAGGTGAAAGCCGTCTTTCTCCCGCAGGAAGAAGAAGGTCAATGCCTGTCAGTGATATCCACTCTGCTTCCTAAAGAAAGGCCTATAAACAGAGGAAGTCTCTCGCTAAAGGGGTGGATTGGATAAAATCCAAACCCGTAGACAGGACAACCCGAAGGGGAGACCACGTAGGTGCAAGAAGTGTTTCCTGTGAATGGGAAAACAGACGAATCATGCCATCCCGTGGGCAAATCTTCCTAAGAAGAAAATGTCCTCTAAGAGATTAAGAGACAGTATCATTCATGATGACCATAGTCCTGGGGACGTGTGGTACTGTGCCCTCTTCCCCCTTTTTCTTTGATGCTTCCATAGCAAACGTCAAATCCAGGAAAACTGGGGAGATGCCCTCCCTGGAAGAGATTCTCGTCTGGCATCCTCTTTACAAGGACAGTTTCTTGCTCAGATCTCGTAGAGAACCAGAGGGAAGGACGCTTCCTGGTGCCGAAGGACCTGGGACCTGGCTAGTCCTGAGGAGGTTGAATTCGAAGGGGACTGAGGCGGTCTTGTCGAATCTGCGGAAGTTTCTGCAGGCTGATGACCGTGTCTATGGATACCTGTACTGGATATGACAGTCGGGTCTTTCCTTAGACTACTCTAATTCTCAGATTGTGGTAAACTGAAGGAGATGTCTCGGAAGAGCTTGATACTGTTAGGACTAGTCAGCAGTCTTTGGTGAAGGGGTCAATCCTGTACAGAGAGCCAAGGGCTAACTGTTTGATCGCAAGACCTTTCCTTCGCAAGACAGGGTTTGAAGGTTAAACTCGTTTCACAAGGAGAGACTAAGACTGGACACATCTGACCAAAGAAGCTCGGCGGTATCTTGGTGAACCACGTCTTCCCCTGAGACCGGATGTCCCATCTTCCTAAAGGAAGATGGGAGAGACAAGAAATTTTCTCTTGTAACTTGGATGTGGACTCTCTCCCTTGGCGAAAAACATGAGCCAAGTATTTCGATCCCGTGGGAGGGGTTTTTCCATATTGGAAAACTCATTCTAGGATGAGAAAGGAAGATAGTCCTTTCAAAGGACTCTGGCCAAAGGGAGAGCGCCAGTTATGGAAGTCATTATCCAAGTTCACATACAAGACTAAGTCTCATGAAGGATTGGGCAAATATGTTTCCCAAGGAAAGGATTTTGCGGTTGGAGGTTGAATGTGTTCACACAAAGGTCCGAGGGTGTAAAGGCAAACGGAGACTGGAAGTACACAAGAAGCCAACAACCTCTGTTGTTCTCGTCAGTCACCCATCCCTGGGCTGACCCGAATTTATAGCAATTAAGTTGCTACAGCTGTCGCATGAGACAGCACTGAAATCAATTCTCTAAGAAGGGGAAGGAGAGAATGGGGGTGGGGTGGTAATCCCATGGGTTGTGCCTCCCGATGAAGAGGGGGGAACCAATTCAAGGCATCTGCCTCCCCTACTGCATCCAAGATCTGATTTGCTGCAGGAGACTGCCTAGCTAGCGCAGTTCCTATCCATGCAAAGTCAGCAGGCGAGGTAGTCCTATACTATACGGGACAATAAGGGAGGAGGTGGTGGCCAAAGCAGCAACCTGGTCCTTGGGGCATCTGGCCCGTAAACCCTTCTGTAATAGAAACGAAGTGTAAGTGAAGCACGTACGTTCATGAGGGATAAACATCCGATAATGTACCGGATTTGATGCAGAAACCTGGCTACCTGGATGCAGGTTCTTCAAATCTCAAAGATGAAAAACATCAGGAACCAAAGAAACCGTGTTTGTGAGAAACAAACAAGAACCTAAAGGGAGAGGGGCATTAAGCATGCGCTCATGTATTATCCCAGGCATCGATGGAGGGTGCAGGGTTAGGTTCCCAAAAGGAAAACTGTGTTAAACTCCTCCAATTCTACTTGTAGGGGGGGGTTACCGAAGTAGTGTAAGCACAAGAGAGAGAGAGGAGAGGAGATGATCTATGTCGTCTAGGTGAAAGTACTCTCCAAGGAGAAGCAGTCGGGAGCTGCTGCTCATCATCATTATTGTCATTATAGTCATTAACTATTACTATTACTATTAATACTACTATTACTATTACTATTATTATTATTATTATTATTATTATTATTATTATTATTACTTGCTAAGCTACAACTCTAGTTGGAAAAGCAGGATGCTATAAGCCCAAGGGCTTCAACAGGGGAAAATAGTCCAGTGAGGAAAGGAAATAAGGAAATACTACAAGAGAAGTTTAAGAACAATAACAACATTAAAACAAAACTTTCATATATAAACTATAAAAAAAACTTGAAAATAACAAGAGGATAAAAATTCAAAAAAAAAGAGGAAAAGAAACAAAATAGAATAGTGTGCCCAAGCAAGATGTTTCTAACCCAAGACAGTGGAAGACCAAGTTAAAGAGGCTATGGCACTACCCAAGACTAGAGAACAATGGTTTAATTTTGGAGTGTTCTTCTCCTAAAAGAACTGCTTACCATAGCTAAAGAGTCTCTTCTACCCTGACCAAGAGGAATGTAGCCACTGAACAATTACAGAACAGTAGTTAACCTCATGTGAGAAGAAGTATTGTTTGGTAATTTCAATGTTGTCAAGTGTATGAAGAGAGAGGAGAATGTGTTAAATATAGGTCAAACTATTCAGTGCATGTGTCGGCAAAGATGAAATAAGCCGTAACCAGAGAGAGGGATTCAATGTAGTACTGTCTGGCCAGTCAAAGGACCAAATAACTTGGTAACGGTAGTATCTCAACAGGTGACTGGTGCCTTGGCCGACCTACCACACTTGATTCAAAGAAGGGTCTCCGACAGAACGGATTGTTCCAGAACTTTACCTTGGAATGTTTACTTGATTGATTGATTTGAGGCTTTCTGGCATCCTGACATCATTACCTTGGTAAGCAAAGTATCCTGGGGCTAAATCATACGTGCTTGAAGTGGTTGCTGATTCTAGCACCTTGGAAGGCAAAGTATCTAGGACTAAACCATAGATGCTGGAAGTGGTTGTTGATTTTAGCAGCAGCCTTGAGGAGAGCAGGCATAGTGATAATCTCGAGCCTCCAAACAGAGAACGTCAAGCAAGCAGATGGCAAGCCAGCGAAAGGCGAGCTACTGTTGCACGAGACAAGGAACAACTAGTTGTCGAAAAACAATCGGGGAACAGCGTTGTTGATAAGAAGTCGGAGATCTTCTAGCCATTGAAAACAGCGATTGGCAAGCTGACGAATCAGAGATCTGCCGCATCGGAGCACTGGTGACCCGCGAGTAGAGGATCAGCGAGCGGTGAGCTTTGAGCTGACAATCAGGTAGGTGCTTGGAGATTGGAGCTGTAGGTAAGTGCTCAGAGATCGGAGCTGTAGATAGATGCTCGGAGATAGGAGATCGGAGATCAATCCTCGGGGATCGGCGAGTTGACAATCCACAATCGGCAAGGTGACGATCGTCGATTGGCAAGGTAACGATCGACGATCAGAGAGCTGAAAAGGTGACAATCGACGTTCGGAGTGCTAAAAAGGTGACGATTGACGATCGGAGAGCTGACGATCGACAATCGAAGAGCTGACGATCGACGATCGAAGAGCTGACGATCGACGATCGAAGAGCTGACGATCGATGATCGAAGAGCTGACGATCGACGATCGGGAGAGATGATGATAGGCGATTGGTGAGGTGGCGATTGGATATTGGAGAGGTGGTGATTGGAGGTTGGAAAGCTGGCGGTCGGAGGGCGGCGAACTGGTGATTGGAAATCTGACAGTTAACAGACGAGCTAGAGATTAGCGAGTTAATGATCAGCGACCAGCTGGTGCTTGACAAACTGGAGGATCAACGTCCTCGTAAGGAAGAGTATCTGACTCGCAAAAATGAGCATCTCGCTCATGATTGTGAGCATCTCGCTCATGATTGTGAGCATCTAGCTCGCGATCGTGATCATCTTGCTCGTGATCGTAAGCATATTGCTTGCGATCGTAAGCGTCTCGCTCACAAACGTGAGTGTCTTGTTCGTGATCATGAGAGTCTCACTTGTGATCGCGAGCATCTCGCTCTTGATTGCGATTATCTTACTCGCGATCTTGAGTGTCTCGCGCACAGATATGAGAGCCTTGTTCGTGATCATGAGCATCTCGCTTGTGATCGCGAGTGTCTCGCTCCTGATCGCATGCGTCTCGCTTGTGATGGTGAACCTCTTGCTCATGACTCCCTCGTGAGCGGGAGAGTCTAGATAGTGATCGTTAGCGTCCAGCTTGTGATCGCGATCGTGAGCGTCTTGTTCGTGATTGTGAGCTTTTGGCTCATGATCGTTGAGGATTTTTCATAATTGTGAGCATCTAGCTCGTGATCGTGAGCGTTGGTCTCGTGAATGTGAGCGTTCAGCTTGTGAAAATGAGTGTCTAGCTCGTGGTCTGCTCCGGAGTTTGGAAAAAGGACGAATCCAAACCCAAATGAAAGAATCCCCTGAAGAGAAGATTAAATGAGGAGCAACCAACATCATCTGCCACCGTAGGCAATTTCACTCGCAACCATGAAGATTCCCGAACAGCAGTTGTGTAGAGACTTCCCCTTGGAAGGGAAAGTTCCCACACCTGGAGGCAAACCTCCAGGCAGCACTCTCTGCCTCTCTTCAACGAACTTTATCTTAAATTGAAGGTTGACATAAGATGTTGCTTGAGAAACAAAGACGGGGCTTGTTTCTGAGTTACCCTCGAAGGGATTACCAAAACAAAGGACAGGAATGAACGAATAAAATTCCTGCCGGAGGAATCCCCCGATGGAAAGACCGAACAGGTGAAGGAAGACTCTCCTGCGGACGGGAGGCAACCGACATCCAACCGACATCTGTAGGATGTCTCCATCATAACGAGGAGTAGAGGAGTGTCTTGTTTGTGATCATGAGCGTCCAGCTCGTGATCGTGAACTTCTAGCTTGTGTGAACGTCTTCTAGAAGAAGAGCGTCAAGATTGTGATAACCTTCGATCTCATAACCGTGAGCGTCTTCTGGTAGAAGAGCGTCGAGATCATGAGTACCCTTCGATTTTTTAGGCGATCATTTGATCGTTGAGAAGGACATCTCGACAGTGATCATCGGGAATGACGAGAATATAATAGGTCTCGTCCTGGCGATCAGAGAGCAGATGGAGAACTGACCATGGGTTGACGATCGTTCATAGTTTTGTGATCCGCAGCAGGCAAACGTTGTACATGCAGGCTGGAGCATTGCCTGCACTGGACCTGAAAGGCTTCAGAGTCTCAAATATCTCATTGAGAACCCCAGCCTTCCCTTCCTGGATGGTGGAACCAGGAGTAAACAGCCTATTGATGGCCCTCATACAGGCAAGGACCTGCCAAAACGTATGCTCCGACTCAAGTCTCTCTTGCTTGGAGTGATAGTTCGGACTAGCTGCCTTTGGAAGATTCTCGTCCTCAGAATCTAAGGGGTCATCCACCTCCAGAGTCTGGGGTAGGTCAGGGTCGTCAACTGAATCGCTGGGACCCCCCCATAGAGGACCGTCTCTGTGCCTCACCCATTCTAGCTTTCCGTGCTGCAGCATTCTTGGGTTTCGCACAGGAAGTTTCTCCATGATCTTAGGAGGGGGAACCTGCGCGGTCCTTTGATTCCCTACGCACAGGACGTTCCTCCACGATCTTAGGAGGGGGAACCTGCGCGGTTTTCTAGGCATTTGACGAAGCCTTGGCAGTGGGAGCTGAAGGCTCCTCCTCTGGAGGAGGTAGATAAACCGGACGTTGATCTGGACGCACTACCTCAATGTCTTGAGGGTTGAAGGGATGGATTGTGATCTCCTTGGGCAAGCCTATGTCCCTACTCGTCCTAGGACAGATGATGTCGCATGAGGTGGTGTTAAGCCTCTCATTCTCCTTTTCTGTTTCGTAGTGATGACCTCCTTTACCTTCACTCGCGTAAAGGGTAAGTTGGTCATAAAGGAGTCCGATAGAATACGACCTTCAGCACGCCATCGTGGTGGAGGTGATCTGCGTACTTTGTCTGCCATCGACTTCATTCTAGGGTCCTAACTCCCAACTCACGAACTCAGCAAGGGTTCCAGGGGGATCCTAGGGGTTGCCTTGCCTGGAACAGTCGGAGGTTGTGATGGTGGAGGAGCCACGCTCAGAGACTTCAAAAGGGTGGAGATGAACGTATTCACCCATTGAAGAAGCTCTGATCCTCTAGGTATACCCTGGAATTCCCTAGGAAAGTATCCTTTAGGTGGAACTCTAGAAGGAGCTCCAGTCAACGGAGGTGATAACCTCTGAGGCAGTGGAACACGTTCCTTCGGATGCAAAGGAAGGTCTAGACTAATAGGTACGTACGTGAACTTATTAGGAGGCTCCTTGAAACCCCCTGGAAAGAGTGTAGGTCTTCCGCTGTAGGTGGAAGAAAATGAGGGTCGAGGCGAAGGTGTTGGTACCACACTTGCGCGCGGTTCCAACACACCTGCTTGTGAATTGCTCGAGGAAATCGCTGATTTGCTCGTGAAATAGCGGGATTCAAGGGCAAAATCATGAGTTGTGACGGTGGAGGAGCAATGCTCAGAGACTTCAGGAGGGTGGAGAGGAACTTATTCACCCATTGAGGAAGCTCTGATCCTCTAGGTAAACCCGGGAATTCCCTAGAAGAGTGTCCTTTGGGTAGAACTCTAGAAGGCCCTCCAGTCGACGGAGGTGATAACCTCTGAGGCAGTGGAACACGTTCCTTTGGATGCAAAGGAAGGTCTTGACTAATAGGTATGTTCATGAACCTATTAGGAGGCTCCTTGAAACCCTCTGGAAAGGGTGTAGGTCTTCCGCTGTAGGTGGAAGAAAATGATGGTCGAGACGAAGGTGTTGGTACCACACTTGCACGCGTTTCCGACACATCTGATCGTGAATTGCTCGTGGAAATTGCTGATTTGCTCGTGAAATCGCAAGATTCAAGCGCAAAATCATGAGTTTCACGTGTCAACGAACGCGATTCGCGAGCAGAAGTGCTCGCAACGGGAGTACTAGGACCCATAGAGGAAGAGGAATGTCTAACGCGTTCCTGTTGCCTCAGAGAAGCACATACCTCCAACGGAGTTGGCAGAGGAGGCCTCTGAGTAGAGACTACTCTAGTTGGAGAACATGTCACAGCAGGACGCGTTTCCAAGCGTCACGTAGGAGGACGCTTTGCTATGACTCCCCAGACAGTGAAAGGCACTGGAGGTTTAGCTGGACACCTGTTTGAGGAATGGTCATTCTCATCATCAGGTCTGGTCCAAGGTAATTTGGTGGTAGGAGCACTGGTCCCCGGAAGATCTACACCTGAGACCTGCGGGTTCCTGTGGGGAGAAACAAAGGGTTGAAGGTTAGGGGACGACGAGGTCCCAGGATGGAGAGAGGGTTCATCGTCAGCAGGGAGCCACTGGAGAGGTGAACGTGAGTGATCACCTCGTCCACGCGTGGAAGAGCCAGGAGAAGGCAAAAGATGGACCTCGCACAGTTCCAGAACATGAGATGTCAACGGCTCCAGCGAAGGGTCCTTCCTGGCACCACGCTGAAGAAGGCGTAGCAGCTCCTTCTTTGAAGGGGGTCCCAAAATCCCTAAGGACGACCACACTTCCAGCAAATCTGAAAGGGAAAATGGCTCGCCAGTGGCTGGAGAAGTTGCTCCTCAAGGGGAAGCAACAAAACCCCAGTACCCCGGGGTTACCAAGGAGTTAGTCGGTTAGCGCTACTGCTCGATCGTCCCTCAGAAGAGCGCGAATAAGAAAGAGCTTTAGAAAGAGATTTAGGGGTGCGTGAAGAAGAACATGCTTTCCTCGCCCCTGAGGGAGAAAGATTGTGCTTTGCCTTCTTCCTGCGCCGCCCAAATTTCTCCCATTGGGAGGCAGGCCACTCCTTACACTCTCCGCAGGGTAAGTCCGGCTCACAGCGATGCCCTCTGCACAAAAGACGAAAGGAGTGCGGGTCGGTCTCCAACAAAGACATGAAAGTACCGCACACGGCACCCTCGCGCCCTGGAAACGTTCGCATGAAGGCGATCTTAGAGAGAACCCGCACACCTGAAAAAGAGAAAGCAAAATCAAAAGTCCAATGATAGTCACAGAGAGAGAGGACACGTCCGATCTCTACTGAGCCAAAAGAAAACATGGCATCTCTCACTGCTGTGAGAGTATAGATAGAGGAAGCTGGGTACCACCCAGCCACCCCCAGCCTACCCACTCAAGCAGTTAGGCAGGGTTGCCACCTCGCAATCAAAATCTAATGGCTACTTTCCAGCTATGCTGAAAGATAATCCACATAAATAACGGAAGGTTCATATACTGTATATATAAAAACACTATGCAGGTAGTTGTCAACTTACGACATATGCAACTTATAACTGTTTGACTTTATAACAATTTTTTCAGGATGATGACGCCAAAAGTCTATCGGGAATAGTACGCTAATAGGAAAAATATTTCCTTGGAAATAATATATTTTCTTGTATAAAAACGAACTGATTTATCATGGTAAATTAGTACTGTATTTTCTTTTATTGATAATATACAGTATCCATTTTTAGTGAAAAGTACATTAAGAAAAGTTTCAATATCTGTTGAGTTCATATCATATGTCTAAAGATGTCACATTACCAGCAAAAAGCAACCAGGTAATACATTGATTTCCTTCCAATAGGCTAACGATTAGCATTAGTATTCCCATTATTGATATATCAAGTAATGATAAAAAGTATTTTGAGGGTCTGTATCAATTGTTATGAGTACTACGTAACGTAAATTTGACTCTACGCTAGTTTTATTTAATCTCTGATAATAGATCAATATTTATCTAAAGAAAGTACACTAATAGGACAAATATTTTATCAAAAATAATAATTTCCTTTAACATTATGAAAATGAAATACTTTTGCTTAGTAAGTTTGTATTTTCTTTTATTTCTTGCAAAAAGAAGAAAAGATTTACATATTCAGCAAGTCATTCTTTGTAGAGTTTACGTCACGAGTCTTGTGACGCCATATTTCTGAAGGAAGGATCACTAGCAAACAATGATTTCCTTTCTGTGTGTTGCCATGTGATTTTATTACAGTATTCCCATCATCGAAACACCGATTAACGATATCAAGTGTTTTAGTGGTCTGTATCAGTAGTTAAGAGAATACTACTACTAACCGTAAATTTAGGAAAAAAAAAAAGTCTGATGACATCATATTTCTGGCAGAAGATGAGTGGCAAATCAAGTGATTTCCTTTTAATGCATTACTAGTATTCCCATAATCGAAACCGAGTAATGATAAAGAATTTCTAATAGAGAGAGAGAGAGAGAGAGAAGTTTTCGGACTAAGTATTTTTTAAAAACTAAGACCTACGATCGGAAATAAAGAAGGAATTGCCTATGAAGGCAGACCGCATATGCAGTATGCCTGGTTACGGGAAGGTAGAAGAGTAATGTACAGTATAACCTAGTTTCCCATAGTAGATATAGCCATCAGCACTTAAAATTCATTAGAACGGAGCTCTAACTGCAAGATGGTCAATAGCCCTTGTTGGCAGAAAGATCGCTTGCACGCATATGTACATACCTGTCTTCGGTTGGACATTAGTATTCTTTGCCTCCGGATAAACGTTTGAAAACGAATCTGAGTCCGCTTGCGGGAATACTGTATGTGCGACGAATCACACCATTATTGCTCAAGGAATTTTTCATCGTTGACTAGCTGTAATATTTCAAAGATGTGAGCGCATACACCCACAAAACAAAGCATACAGCTAGTGCAGTGATCATACCTCCGTTAGTTTGCCTACCCGTCTTGTGGGCGGAGCTTGCCATGTTCATATGCTGAGAAAGTTTATCTGACCGTAAACGTAATGAAAAGCGGACAACGTTTGTTGCTATCGTTCGTAAACGTAAACTAGCACTGTTCCCCTGGGACTAAAGGCTTAAGACAATAACCCTGTAAGGGTGAAAATAAAATGTCTCACAAGCCTATTGTGCAAGTGCTCCAAAGAGCTCTCTACTCCATCGGTAAACAAAGCCTGAGCAAAAATAACCCCAAAGCATTACCTTTCATGAAGCTCGGTGTCTAGTGAGAATGATGTCTTAGGAGAATTCGTTGTGGCCATGGCACAATGACCGTATGCGGTAGACTCAAGCAATTGATAGAAACCATGTTTGTGGTAATAACCCTAAGGTTTTGTCATGGCAAGAGCGCATGTGCCCCAGATGGAGTTCTTACAGCCTTTTATGGAGTTTCAACGAACACCTGTATTAGTTAAATAAAATTTCTCAGGGACGAGAGTTTCTCATAAGGAGGTGTAGTCTCGACTCTCGTATGTAAGGGTTTGTTAGCCCAGGATGCAAAAACACATACACTACGCAGTTTCATATGGCATTGTCAGCGAACGCTTTCTCGCTAGCAAGAAATATCACCTTCTAATGCAGGCTAGGGCCTGCCAGAAGGATTGAACCGAATAGAATGTAAAAATTCTTTCTGCTCTGATTCCGTCCTGGTGGTAACGAGATTGATACCGATCATGCAGAGGGTGAGGATTTTTCTTCTCCCCATAAGCAGGAAGGTTGCTAAACAGCTGATGAAAGGAAGCTCTCCTTCAGAGGAGAGAGCAGCCCAACACAAGGAGAGGTTAACTCTCCCTCGGAAGGGAAAGTTGTCCAACCCCTGGAGGAAAACCTCCTGGCAGTGCTCTCTGATTCACGTCAACAAGCCTTGTTCAAGTTAAAGGTCAGCATCAGGCGCTCCCTGAAAAATGCAGCCGAGGCTAGTTTCTGGGTTTACCCCTTAGGGATCTCCCAACTAGAACACAAAAGGAACATAGTATGCCACTTCCCTCTTTCCTACTATTGAGTAAGAGGAACCCATGAGTAGCAAGAGAGTGAAACAGAGACTGTACCACTATCGGCAGGGACTTCGTCCTCGTAAGGAAAAGGTCGAACCAGCGAGCTGATCAGGAGCTGCCACAAGTAGGGAGCTCCCTTCAGCACAGGACTCTGATGGGGCAGGTACAGCGGATTCCACAGGAACGAAAGGCTCTGCTCTTCTACATTGGCTGAATTAGCTAAACGAAGAACGGCATTGCCATCTGAGGAAAAATAAATAATTATGAAAGAAAACTCCCTCGGGAGGATCACCTATCCTGCGGACAGGAAGGGTGCCTTTCGAGAGAACAGAAACATAATAAGGACAGTGCACTCCCTACGCCAGCCGGCATCGTCGTGAGAAAGAGCAGCCCCATGAGAATTGTGAAAAAGGATTAAAAATCATTAATCCACTAACAAACAAGACTACTCGGGTTAAAACTTAACCCTCGTTGGGATGGGGGTTTCCCAAGAGGGAGCGGACAAGGAAAGTCTATGCACTCCCTCCACTGGCTAAGAAAGGCCGATGGCACATAGCCGCAAAAAGGAGCGTGCAGTCGAGATTAGAAAAAGTTAAGTTACATGCAGTTGTTTCAACTTAAATACTAAAGAAGCCATTCAGGAGAGCACCTACCCCCGAACAGGAAAGGTGTTTCCCGCAGAGGATCTGCCAGCCATCCACGTAAGAGGGAGAGCGGCGTAGTAAGGGAGAAGTATTAACATAATGACGACTCCCCTGCGGCGAAAACAGAGTCTGCACTACGCTGTTACACAAACAGCAACTGTAATAAAATCTTAAATATGTGTATATAAAAACATAAGTGTTTTCATATATATAAAAAGAAAAAATAAGTTTAAGAATAAGAAAAACAGAATTAATTGTTAATCAATCAAATGGAAAGTTAACTGCAAGAGAAAGGGGTAATGTCCGAACTCTACTGAGCCAGAAAGCAAAGTGGGTGCTCAGCCCAGGTGTGTGAGTGAGTGGGATAGCCAGCTACCCTCCACCCCTTCGGCTAACTAGAGGCTGTTGGGGTGGTTATCCCTTGCTAAAATTCTCATGGTTCGTGTTTCAGCTTCACCGACAGTAATATCCCATAAAAATCGACCCTGAAGGGTCTGAATTTAGGATTCCCTACCCCGGATTTTTTCTTGACAATAAACTCAAGGACAAAGCTGAAAATTACCTCTCCCCATCCCCTTAAATGTGAGATGTCATCTGATAGACCATGTAGTTCACCGACTCTTTTGGCTGAGGTCAAAGCGAGTAGGAACACTGTCTTCAGAGTAAGGTGGCGATATGTTGCCTGGCGTAATAGTTCGTAGAGAAATACCTTCAGAGACTGAAGGATTCGAACCTCGTTCCATGGAGGAGGTCTAACCTCCGACTGAGGACAAGTAATCTCATAACTTCGCTTGAGGTGAGAAAGTTCCAAGGAGGAAATATCTACTCCCTTCAGATTAAAGGCGAGACTCAGGGTTGAACGGTAGCCTTTGACTGCCGAAACCGAGAGAAGTATTTCTTACAAAAATATACAAGGAACTCCGCTATTGTTGGAATAGAGGCATCAAGGTAAGTGATACCCATTCCACAACACCAACCACAGAAAACAGACCACTTGGCTTGGTAGACTGATGCTGAAGAGCATTTGAGGAGTCCAGACATCCTTTCCACAAGTCATTGCCAAAAGCCTCCCTAAGCGAGGAAATGCTGAACAATCTCCAAGTGTGAAGTCGAAGCGAAGCTACGGCTTTGTGGAAACTGTTGGTATGTGATTGTTCGAGTAGAATGCGTCGTGGAGGAAGTTCCCCCAGGAGCTCCGCTAGGAGCTGCAGAAGATCAGGTAACCACTCTGGGTGATGCCATAACGGAGCTATCAGAGTCATTGATAAGTTCTCACTTATTCTGACTTTGTTTAGGTCCTTTCTCATCAGACAGAACGGGGGGGGGGGGGAAGAGTATAAAATATAGCCATCAACACCTATAATTTATTAGAGCGGAGTTCTAATTACAAGATGGTCTATAGCCCTTGTTGGCAGAAAGATCGCTTGCATGCATACAGTATGTGCATGCCCGTCTGTGGTCACCCATGAGTATTCTTTGCCTCCAAGTAAACGTTTGAAAACAAGTCTGAGCACGCTTGCGGGAATAATGTGTGATGAATCCCAAATTATTGCCCAAGGAATTTGATTGTCGACTAGCTGTAGCATTTTTAAGATGTGGGCACATGCACCCACAAAATAAAACATACAGCTATTGTAATCATAACTCCATTGGTTTGCCTACCTGCCTTGTGGAAGGAGCTTGCCAACGTTCATAACGTAATGAGATGCTGACAAAGTTTGTCTGCACGCCTTGTGGGCTGATCTTGCAACGTCCGTAAATGTAATGAGAAGCTAAAAACATTGGTTGCTATCATTCGTAAACGTATGTTAACACTGTTCCCTTGGAACTAAAAGCTTGAAATAATAACTATGTAAGGGTAATCTCTAACATGGCTATTGTGAGCGACCTCCGAAGAGCTCTCCATTCAGTCGGGAAACAAAGCCTGAGAAAAATTAATCCCGAAGTCTCCATTCTGTCGGGAAACAAAGCCCGAGAAAAATTAACACCGAAGGATTATCTTTCAAGAAGCTTGGTGTCTAGTAATAATCCGTTGTGCCCAGGGGCAACTGCATGCGGCTGACTCAAACATCGGTAGAAACCGTGTTTGTGCCAATAACTCTGAGGTTTCATCTTGGCGAGGGCGCATGCATCCCAGAGGAAGCTCTTATAGCCTTTTATGGAGTTTTAATGAATGCCTGTCGTTGAGTAAAACTTCTCAGGGACGAGTTTCCCATAAAGAGGTGTAGTCTCGTATGTAAGGGTTTGTTAGCCCAGGACGTAAAGAACATGTACACTAGGCAGGTTTGTATGGGGTTAACCAGCGAATGCTTTCTTGCTAGCAAGAATTACCACCTTCTAATGCAGGCCAAGACCTGAAAGAAAGAATTGAACTGAATTGAATACAAAACTCTCTCTGCTCCATTTCCATCCTAGTGGTAGCGAGATTGACGCTGATCTTGTAAAGGGTGAAGGTTTCTGTGACGAGAGATGATCATAGGCTGCTTGATACCCCAACTGCTAGTTAGCAAGAGGGCTGGGGGGGAAGTGACAGTGGCTATCCTAAGACGATAGGCATGGAGCTGGCAAGACCAGCCTAGCTGACCCATAGCGACCAGCTGGGACTGGAGAGTTACAAGTCACGCAACGCTGGTATGTCAAGGGCTTAAGATCATGAGAATCAAAAAGTTCAACACAACGAAGGCCAGAAGTCACGAGAGCCTGAAGGCTCAACGCAACGAGAGCTCAAAGGCCCAAATCACGAGGGCCCAAGTGTTCAATGTGACGAGAGCCAAAAGGCTTGGTGTCACGAGAACCATAAGATTCAGCTTGATGCGAGGGTCCGAAGGCCCAAAGTCACGAGAGCCCAAAGGCTAAACGCAATGATAGCCAGAAGGCTTGCGGTCACGAGAACCGAGAGGATCTGCGCAACAAGAACCCAGAGGTTCTCAGTTATGACAACCCGGTGGTAAATCGTAACGTGAGCCCGGAGACCCAGAGTCTCTGGAGCCCGAAGGCTCTGTGTCACGAGAACCCAAGTGTTCTGCGTAACGTGGACCCGGAGGCCCAATGTCACGAAAGCCACAAGGTTCTGCACCACGAGAGCCAAAGGGCTCAGGGATATCAGAGCACGAAGGCTCGTTGTAACTAGGGTCCCGAGAGTCTGTACGCTCATCGTAATGCGGGTTTCGAGAGCCCGAAGGTTCAGCCTAACAAGGGTCACGAGAGACCGAAGGCTCAGAGTCACGAGAGCACAAAGGCTCAGTGTAACAAGGACCCGAAAGCCCAGGGTTACATGAACTCAAAGAATCAGGGTGGCAAGAGCCCAAGGGGTCATCTTAACTGTCAGAGAACCCGAGGGAACCACGAGAAGAGAACCAGAAGGTTTAAACAGGCGTCTCCTTACCGCACAGGGAGAAGAACACCCAGGGTGACGAGTGGTCAGAGACTCCTCCATACGACAGACCCCCGAAGGGGAACGTCTAGCAAGTTCCTCCGGAGAGGGAGTCTACTCGATCCAAAAAAGCTGATCACAAGCTGATGAAAGGAAGGTCTCCCTTGGAAGGGAGACCAGCCCAACACCCAGGGAGGTCAACTCTTCCCAGGAAGGGAAAGTTGTCCAACCCCTGGAGGCAGACCTCCTGGCAGTGCTTTCTCCTTCCCGTCAACAAGCCTTGTTCAAGTTGGAGGTCAGCATCAAGCACTACCTGACAAACGTAGCCAAGGTTAGTTCCTTGGTTCACCCCTTGAGGATCCCCCATTTGGAACACTGGAAGGAATCCAGTATGCCACTGCCTTCGTTCCTAAGCTTAAGCATGAGGAATGAAGGAGTAGCAGAAGAGTGAAACAGAGACTACCATTATCGGCACGGACCTTGTCCTTGTAAGGAAAAGGTTGCAACCAGCGAGCTGATCAGGAGCTGCCCCAGGTAGGGACCTCCCTTCAGCACAGGAAGTGACGGGGCAGGTAGAGCAGATTCCACAGGAACAAATGGCTTTACCCTTCGACATCGGCTGACTTAGCCAAACTAAGAAGATCCACATTGCTATCAGAGGAAATATAAAACTTATGAAAGAAACTCTCTCTGGAGGATCACCTAACCCGCGGACATGAAGGGTGTCACCCGAAAACACACAATCATAATAAGGACTGCGCACTCCCTTCACAGGCCGTCATCATCATGAGGAAGAGAGCGGCGGCATAAGAACTGTAAAACAAGGATTAAAAATCATTTATCTGCTCCCAGAACAAAACTACTTAGGAGAAACTCAAACCCTTTGGTGGGAAGGGGGTTCCCCAAGGGGTGGCGGACAAGCTAAAGACTACGCACTCCCTCCCCTGGCAAAGAAAGGCCATCGGCCCATCGCCGCAAGGAGTGCAGAATCGAGAGCTGAAAAGGTTAAATTACAATCAGTTATTGAAACTTGATTACTGAAGAAACCATTTGAGTGCACCACCTAACCCGGAAACTGGGAAGGTGTTCCCCCGCAGAGAATCTGCCTGCCATCCAGGTAAAGAGGCAGAGCGGCGTAGTAAGGGAGAAAGAATATCAGCACAATGACTCACCCCTGCGGCGGAGGCCGAGTCCATAATACACTGTCACATGAAGAGCAACTAAAACAAAATCTTAAATATATATAAAAACATTACAAGAGTTTTCATTCATAAAAAGACAAAAACATAAGTTTAAGAATAAGAAAAACAGAATTAACTGTAAAACAATCAAATGGCAAGTCTTAACGGTGGGAGATAGCGGCAACAGCCATCCTCTACAGAGCCAGAAAGCAAAGTGGGTACTAAGCGCAGGTGTGTGAGTGAGCAGGTAGCCGGCTAACAACCACCCACCCCTTCCGCTAACTAGCAGTTGGGTGGTTATACCTCGCTAAAATCTCATGGCTCGTCTTTCAGCTTCGCTGAAATTACTATCCCCTATAAATAGTGAGGGTTTGTATTTAGAGAGGGAACAACCTAATTTTTATACGTAATTTAGACAATTTGATTTCCAAATTTTACTTTACCTAGCCATTGTCTGATTTGCTTTTTTTCAATCTTTCATTAAATTCCAATTCTAAAGACCCTGTATTAGAGATCAAAGTTCCTAAATATTTAAATAATTCTACCTCAATAATCCTTTCTCCTTCTTATGATATTTCATCTACCATTGCATATTCCACACTCATCATCTGTCGTTCGTCTATTTATCTTTTAGCACAACCTCATGATATTTAATTCTTTCTGGTACGTAAACATTGCAAATCCTGTGGTTTTCTGCTGACAAGGACAGCGTCATCAGCATACTCTAGGCCAGCTAATTTTCTATTACCAATCTAATCCAATCCAATCCTTCACCATCCCCCAACTGTTCAATGAATTACAAAATCCATGAGGAGGATAAACAACATAGGTGACAACATATTCCCATGGAGTATTCCACTGTTCACTGGAAATTCAATTGATAGGACTCCACTAAAATTAACCTTGCACTTGCTATGCTCATGAACAGACTTAATCAAATTTACATATTGAAGAGGAACTCCACAATAACAGGACTGCACAAAATTGGCTGGTGCACACAAAGGCTTATTCATAGTCCACAAATGCCATTAAAAGTGAATTTCTACATTGTACACATTGCTGTAGCACATGTCTTCACTATGAAAATTTGGTCACTTGAACTTGTACCCTTTTTTAACCCTGTTTGTTCATCTCTCAGCTTTTCATCAATCTTTCTCTCTAGTCTCTTTAAAATAAGCATACAGTACGATATATGTTCATGACAACTGATGCAAGTGATGCCTCTGTAATTATTGCAATCAGTGAGATCTTTTTTTTTTGCCATTTCCACCAACACTTCTGGGTCTCATTCATCAGGTTTTGCCACCTCGCGCAACATTCTATAAAATAATCTTGTAAGTATTCTGGGAGTCGCTTCATTTTCGGTCAATATCATCGCAGTTGGTTATTCCATCATATAGAGGGGCTTTCCATCTGTTGAGTTTTTTAAAGATAGCTTCAACTTCAAACACATTAAATTCATTCATGGGCACATCAAGGGTCTTTATTAACTTCGGGTATAGAAATCACTAAAGTGTTCCATCCAAAGTTGCCTTTTTTCATCTTCTGTTATCATAACAGATCCATCTCTCTTTTTTATGGTTATATGCTTTTTCTTTGCTCCCAGCACATATTCATTGATAATTCTATGAGAAATTCTTACACTAGAGCCACTCCCTAAATTCATAACCTTTTCAGCCTCATTTGCTTCCCCATCTACAGTAAATATTCTCCCCAGTCATTCCTGGCTTTTCTTTTGACCACACTATCAATACTGGAATACTTAACATGCTCTACCTTGTAATTATTATTACTTCCTCGAAAACTTTCAACATTCAATTTCTGTCCTTGTCTCCTTTTTATAGTATCCCAAGTATCATTTGATATCCATGGCTTTCTCCTTGTAACTTCATGTCCCAAAACTTCACTACCAACTGACAAATATATGTTCTTAATATCACACAATTCTTCATTAATTATCTGTTCTTCGTCTCCTAAGGTCTCTAAAACTGTAAAGTGATTCCAACATTCAATTCCAAATGTTTCTGTGCTCATCTTCTAGAGGCTTAGTTGTATCAAACCTAGGTATTTCATCTACAATTCTGTTGGGTGCTTTCAGTTTTAATTTCAGTGTGGCAATAACCTCAAGATATTTTCTATTGATTGTTTGTTACTTATCATGTAGTTCTTTCCCTTATTTTTTTTTCCTCACTGGGATATCTATTCCTATTGGTGCCCTTGGGCTTATAGAATGCTATTTTGCTAACTATGGTTGTAGCTTAACTACTACTACTACTACTACTACTACTACTACTACTACTACTACTACTAATAATAATAATAATAATAATAATACTGATAATAACAATAATAAAAATGTCTTCTCTGCTTACTCCGAAGTGAGTCCCTGAGCTTTCAAAAAGGCTGCTGCACTTGAATTGAAAGACTGGTAGGCAATGTCTATCCCCATTTCAAGCTTGCTCTCATCAAGTATTAGCATTCCGAGAGCTATGAGAAGATATGTGAAGAATGATAGGATAACCATTGCCTTCTCTCCGCCGGAGTCATCGCCTCTAAAGTACAACATTGAGAGGGAGAACATGATTTTTCTGAAATAAATGTTAAGGACTTACAACATTACATTTATTATTTATTTGAACACCAGTTAATAGTACCTATGAATAAGTAAATAGCCTGCAAAAAACGTAACTAATATATGAAAATTTTTCATTATCATTGATAGAATGTAATAGCATATATATATATATATATATATTGGGATTCCTTCACAATTTAACTGAATATTCTTAGCAAAACTACCAACCTTTCATTCAACAGATGTGGGATTCCAATGTGAAAGATATTAGGGAATATCAGTACCTGTATCAGCAAAATATACCAGGCGAGAGAGAGAGAGAGAGAGGGGGGGGGGAGAGAGAGAGAGAGAGGGGGGGGGAGAGAGAGAGAGAGAGAGAGAGAGTATGTGTGTGTGTGTGTTACAAGGACTTACAAAGATTTTTGATGTCTCAAAGACTTTTTAGTCCATCCACAGAGACTCCATTTGCTCTTTGGTAGAGTGATTTACTTTAAGCATTTAGAGAGTTCTTATGATCTTGTCTAACTTATTCTTGAACTCGTTTACCGTGTCACTGTACATCCGCTGGAAGTCCATTCCAAGTATTTGCTATTTTGTATGTAAAGAAAATGCCATATTGAGTGGTGTTGGAACTTTTCAATTCCAATTTGTAACCTTTACCTCTGGACTTATTTGTACTAAGCGTGAATAGATTGTTGCAATCTACATTTGTTATTCCTTTAAGAATTTTGAATGCCTCTATTAACTCTCGCTTCAGTTGTCAAGTTTGTAGATAAAATTACTGCAAACGTTCCATCCTCCATCTTTATCAAAATTGCCTTATTGTTCGAACTAGTTATGTTACCCTAGCTTGTACTGCTTCCAGTCTATCTGTATCCTTCTGAATACTTGGAGCCGAGAATTGGACTCCTTATTCTAGATGAGAGAGAGAGAGAGAGAGAGAGAGAGAGAGAGAGAGAAATCCATGTGTTGTGAAGCACAGTTACCAGGTAATTTCGTATCTTTTCATGTTGGAAGTTATTCTCTTTTCTAATCCTGATCAAATAGCTATTTTCAAACACTATGCAAGGAGTTGAATCTTTATAGTAAACAGATTTTTCTTAATGAGAACCAAGTATGCACAAGAAACTTAAACAAGTAGCATCAGCATCAAAGGACATATGAGAAATATAACATACTTTGGGTACAAAGAACAAATTTGGGGTATAAAAATCAACCTTTTATCTAGCAAACCTCACTATAATCTGCGACACCTTGAGTCACATTCAACATGAAATATATTTTTACACCTAATCTCAATCACTGAATCTATCTATGGTATAACTGTACTTTCTCAACAGGGTCTTTCTTCCTTAGCTTCCTTTCCAATTCCAACAAAATTGGTTCTGCTTGAATAAATTTTCAATCTTTTGTATCTCCATTTTACTTTTCCCTCTGCCAAATATTTATCTTGGTTGTTAATACCAGGTCACCTACATATAGCAGTTCCCAGTGATCTCCATTACTTTTTTCCTCTGTGATTGCCTGCATTACAATGATAATTGATAGTGACAATAGACAGACAACCAATATCTATTGTATGTAATATGTCTGCCACTATCTTGATTCTAGATCTAGCAGTCTTCACTCTGGAAATAAGATTCTAGAGGAGAAATTCCAATATCCAATGCTTCCACTGTGTCCATCTAATTGCTTGACTTGAATGAAAAAATGTATATGATTTGATCTATATAAAGACTAGCTCCTAGGATTGGGAAACCATTTATACCCAGTATGAAAAATGACAAAAAAATTATTAATTTTAAAAGATGGCAGCCATTATAACCCACACTCTCATGCATAATGACAGTGAAATCCTTCATAAAAGTTAGTTCATGCATTCAAAACTAGGGATGTTCACACATTGGTATATTGGAAAACAATTTTTTAAACAATTTGTATTTTTCCTAGCTAAATAAACCCAAGTCTTTTATATGAGTTATTCCTAGTCTCGTTTTATCTACAAGACAGTCAAAGAAAAAGAGTTTGATTGCATCATTCTTTTGGTTACTAAGCAACCACTGCACATGCGGCGTAGAATGCCTACACTGTAAAAACGTTGCCAATTATGGGGAATTTATCCCTAGATTTGGGGATTTTTGGTGTCCAATGGGGATATGGGAATATTCTGTACAAACTTGGGGATTTTTAGGCTAGAAAATGAGAAAATCCTGTAAATATTGTGGGAAAGGGGAATAAACTATATAAATGCATGCAACAGGACGAAATATTATAAATGTCACAGTACACTGTAATTTGCGTAACAAGATTCGCGTGAGAACAAGGTTTTACTAAACTGGAACATGTTCAATACATGTAATACTATTTCTGAGTTCTTTCTCCAACTTCCATCGAACACGCCCCTCCATAGGCAGAGTTAGACAAGAGTTGCGTTTGTGATTAGACGTGTCATAGTGATTTTTTATTTAGATTTCGTCCAGCTTTCATTATAGTTTGTGGATTTCCTCCATTGTTTGATAAACTGGGCAGATCATATATGCGTGTGTCGTTGCACGTGCTGATGTGCACATATATATGACACCAGAGTGAAAAGACCGGTTAGATGTTCCATATTTATAGCAGTTTTGCATTCCATATTCAGTGTTGCCAGTAAGTAAATCTGTTTTTATATTAAATGAGAATCACTGTGGATAGCCTTTCCTTTTTTTGATGCATTGGTGCAAAGTATATATTATATAATCAGTGAATGAACCATTTTACTTTTTATAAATAAGAATTGGCCCTTGATTTTCTACAGGTTTAAAGACAACATTTTTATATTGTGAATTAATTTATAATCCTCAGTTTTCACTATGCACAATACTGTTGCCATTTCCATCATCATTTTATAAAATAAAGAGGTTATATAGTGGTAAAAAAAAGTAATCTAAAATTAGTAATAATATAGAATTTAAATTCAGGATGTCATTTGGATTTCAAGAAAAATAAATTTCATCTATGAGGATACAAATAAGTAAACCTCAATATTGTTCAATATGTCTGTTTGCACTTATATGAAGTATACTGAGTAATTTCTATATTAGTAAGGCCTACAGGATCAGAAGAAAAAATGT
>NC_090743.1:70284345-70354345 GCF_036898095.1 Palaemon carinicauda
GAGACGAAGCAACTTTTCTCGGATCGTGACCTGCGGGTGTACTGTCCGGATCCGGTCTGCGAATGAAGTAGGTGATCTTCGCCCTCAGTTGTTTTAGAGACAAATTTGAACCTGGTGTTTCTCCTTTAAAGAGCTGTCCTCTCCCAAAGTCTGAAGTTCTATGAAGATAGACCTTTAGGCACTCCATTGGACACAGAGAGACATCTTCCTTCAGAGGGCAAGTTCTCCAGGGACCCCACCTCTTGGTGGGTAGCTCGTTTTTAGCGAGAAACGTTGGATCAGGAAAAAGATTCAGTTCTCCCCTTTCTGTGAACTGAATATAACCCTCATCTCTAGAAAGGGCCACTATTTCACTAACTCTGGCCCCCGAGGCTAGAGCAAATAAGAATATAACTTTTTGGGTCAAATCTTTCAGAGAACAGTTCTCATTGTTCAATGTTGATGCAAAGTGAAGAACCTTATCCAAGGACCACGAGATGGGCCTCGGAGGTGCTGCAGGCCTCAGTCTAGCACAGGCCTTAAGGATCTTGTTAAAGATTTTGTTAGAGAAGTCTACTTGGAAGGCGTACAGTAAAGGTCTAGTCAAGGCAGATTTACACATTGTTATCGTGTTGGCTGCTAAACCCTGTTCATGAAGATGAATAAAGAAGGATAAACAGAAATCTGTTGAGATCTCCTTTGGTTTCTTTGCCTTGACAAACGCAACCCATTTCTTCCAAGACGACTCATATTGTCTACTGGTAGATTTAGACTTATATTCTTCAAGAAAGTTTATACTGTCTCTCGAAATCCCGAACCTTTTCTTAACTGCTAAGGAGAGAAAATCATGAGATGAAGGTTTCGGGTTTTCTGTGATGAAGCGAAGACAGTCGACTTCTGTACTTGTTGAGTCAGAACTGGGCCCGGCAATGGGACCAGCCTCAGCTGCAACTCCAATACTAAAGGGAACCAGATGCTCATTGGCCACGTGTGAGCTAATATCGCTGCCATTCCCTGAAAGGATCTCAGCTTGTTGAGGACTCTCAACAGAAGGTTGGATGGAGGGAACAGGTAAATCCTGGACCATCTGTTCCAATCGAGGGGCATAGCGTCCACTGCTTCCGCTAGAGAGTCCTCATATGGGGCCACGTAACGAGGTAGTTTCTTGTTGTCGCTCGTCGTGAAGAGGTCGATCTGCAGTTCTGGGGCTTCACGTAAGATGAAGGAGAATGATCCTGCGTCTAGGGACCACTCTGACTCTATCGGCGTGAGCCTGGATAGAGGGTCTGCCGTCACGATGCGGAACCCTTGGAGGTGAACTGCTGATAAGTGTCATCTCTTCTTTTCCGCCAAACGGAAGATGGCCAACATCACTTGGTTGATTTGGGGCGATCTCGAACCTTGACGATTCAGACATCTCATTATTACTTCACTGTCCAGGACCAATTTCATGTGGGTCGAGCAGCGAGGAGCCAATTTTTCAGTGTAAGGAAGACTGCCATGGCTTCCAGAATGTTGATGTGGAAGGTCTTGAATAGATCAGACCAAGTCCCCTGGTCTTTCCGTTGGTGAGAGTGATCTCCCCATCCTTCCTTTGATGCGTCTGTGTGGATGATGACTGAAGGTGGAGGTGGTTGTAAGGGTACCGATTTCTTCAGGTATTTGGCCTCCGACCACGTCTTGAGAAGTGATCGTAGTCGAGTCGGTATTGGTCTTCTTAGATCTCTATGAGCATTTGATGTGTATCTTCTCCAGACTCCTGTTACATCCTTTAATTGTGCTCTTAGCACCGGGTCTGTCAATGATGCAAACTGAAGGGAGCCCAGCACTCTCTCCTGTTGGCGTCTTGATATCCGACCGGATTTCAGAAGTCTCTTGACAGATCCCGCTATCTCTCTTCTCTTCTTTGACGGAATGGAGAGACAGTGTGACTGTGAGTTCCAATGTATTCCAAGCGATTGAAACTTCTGAGCTGGAGATAGTCGAGACTTTTTGCTGTTGATCTTGAATCCCAGATGTTCCAGGAACTGGATCACTTTCTTGGAGGCTTGCATGCATTCCATCTCGGATGCTGTCCACACCAACCAATCGTCCAGGTAGGCTACTACCTGGACACCTTTTAGGCGTAGTTGATGAACGAATGCATTTGCAAGCTTCGTGAAGATCCTTGGGGCTATGTTTAGCCCGAAGGGCATGGCTCTGAAAACGTATTTCTTCTTCTGTAGCCTGAATCCTAAGTAGGAGGAAAGTTGACGATTGATTGGAATATGCCAATAGGCATCTGCCATGTCTATTTGGGCAACAGGGTCCTTATGTGTTGAAGGGTTAACATCCTGAACTTGTAGTTTACTATGAACTTGTTGGGAAGTGACAAGTCCAGAATGACTCTGAGTTTGTCTGAGCCCTTCTTGGGAACACAAAACAGCCCTCCTTGAAATTTGATGGATTTTGCCCTCTTTATTACTCTTTTGCTCAAGAGTTCTCGGATGTATTCTTCCTGAACGGGGGTGGAGTGTTGGAAGAATTGAGGGAATGTCCGTGGAGCTGTGTTCCAGCTCCAACCTAGTCCGTTCTTGATCAGGCTGTGGGCCCAGGGATCGAAGGTCCAACAATCCCGAAATGAGTATAGTCTTCCTCCTACCGGAAGCATCTCATTTCTGCTGTTGACCAGAGGATTTGCCTCATTGACCGCATCCTCCCCTATTTCCTCTTCCTCTTGAGGGGCGTCTAGAGGAACCTCTAAATGTTCCTCTACCTTTCGGCCGAAAGGTAGTGGACTGTCTCTCAAAGGCTGGAGTAAATGCTGGTGACTGTGTCACCACCTGTTGGGGGTACCAACTGGTAGGTGGGTTGAGGTTGTGCCACCACCTGGGGCACCGGGGGAAGACTTCCTTTTTAGTGACAAGCCCCACTTCTGGAGAAGGTTCCTATTCTCCGTGGTGGCCTTGTCGACTACTTCCTTGACCATTTCACTCGGGAAGAGGGTCCTTTCCCCAGATATTGGAAGATATTAGCTTCCTGGATTCGTGTCTCACTGCAGCCGAGGCAAACATGAACTCCCTACAAGCCCTTCTGGCTTTAACGAAGCCATATAGGTCCTTCGTTACAGTAGCCAAATGTGCTTTGGCCACAACCATAAACATATCTGGGTTCTTAGGGTCGCTTGCCATTGTCTCTAAGGTAGTCTGGAGGAACATAGAAGTGGCAAGCCTTTCTTTAGTCTCTTGCTCCCTGCGCAAGAGAAACTCCGACAACTTACGGAGGTGCTCACCGAACTGGCGTTCGGCAATATCTGCCTCCAAATTCCCGACTGAGAAGGTAAGATGTACTTCCTTCCTGTCATTCTGGTCCATAGACAAAGCTAGGGATAAGGGTCTACACTCCTCGAGTGTTGGGCAAGGTTTCCTGCTTCGATTGCCTTTAATACGGCCTTGTACCCTTTTTTCATGAAGGGGAAGGCCCGAGTAGTTGAAGCAAGAAAGGAAGGTTGTTTCTTACTCAGGGCTGGCACCTTGGAATTAGTGAAGCCCCTCTCCTTCAAGGTACTAGCCAACAAAGCCTGAGATTTGGAATGGTAAAAAACTACAGTATGACCTCTTTTGGCTCTGTCTCTTCCTTCGACGCTGGTTCCGCCTTCAGACGGACGAAGCAGTCTGGATAAGACTCGAAGCTGGGCCAAAACTCCACATCCTCAATGGGGACTGATCCCACCTTTTCAGAGATATAGTGAGCCCTCGCTACTTCGCGGTTCGACCATCGCGGATTCACCACTTCGCGGATTTTTTTCATAACCCAGGTATATACATATATCGCGGATTTTCCGGAAATTTCAAAAATACCGCGATGTGACCGATGGTGCGAGATTGGAGAAAGTAAGGAAAATTGAATCATGATTGATTTTCAATATAAATGAAACTTTGAGGAGCAACAAAGATATCATTTGTTAGAGAGATAGAGAGAGGTAAGGAATGGGAGGTAGTGAAAAGTAGCCCAGAGAGAGAGAGAGAGAGAGAGAGAGAGAGAGAGAGAGGGTAGAGAGAGAGAGAGAGAGGTAGAGAGAGAGAGAGAGAGGTAGAGAGAGAGAGAGAGAGAGGTAGAGAGAGAGAGAGAGAGGTAGAGAGAGAGAGAGAAGAGAGGTAGAGAGAGAGAGAGGTAGAGGGGGGTTTTAAATGTAATAAACAAAAAAATTTGATAGGTTAAAACACATTGGTGCTTATGTAATATCAACTGTATACTGTAGACGGTTTGAATAAGTTAAGAAATGGTATAAACGATACTTTGTTAGTGTATTCGTACACTCTCAAGAGCGGCAGCTACAGTAGATGTCAGCGGATCTAATCACAGCCAAAAGTAAAACAAATAGAAGTCAACAATACTCGATTTTTAAAACACACCCGAAATTTAAAAACAAAAGTACACGCTTTCTTAATGTGCAATTAACTATTTAAAGAGTAGCAATTTTCTAGAATAAAATGATGTTTCCCAAAAAATAGTGGTTTGCTGATGAAATCGGATGCCGTATTTTTAGCTATGATTGAAATGGATGTAGACTCGGCATAATTTTTTCGTTTCGTATTTAATTGACACTAAGAAAACTAATTTTAGTTTCTTTATCTAAATGTAAGTATTGTATAACACGAAAAGAGAGAGAGAGAGAGAGAGAGAGAGAGAGAGAGAGAGAGAATCAGCTGTTGTAATCAAATGGCGTGTTTTTGTTTCGTGAGAATTTCATCGCCACGACTATAACAACAACATACTGTACTGAACTTTACAGTATTATACAGACTACTGTAATATGATAAAGTAAAATATTTGTGATCTATTTGATATGAAATGGGGCTATTTTTTTTTGTTTAAAATTTACATTTACGTATGTAAAACAACTCTCTCTCTCTCTCTCTCTCTCTCTCTCTCTCTCTCTCTCGTAAATTGTTTTCCTGCTTTGCTACGTATGTATGATTTTATATAGATACGGTAAATAATATTTGTAATAACATATTTTATAAAAGCTTTTACTGTAATATCATTATTTATCACTTTCATCATGCGCGTTAAATACCTTCGTTTGTTTACTGAGCGTACTTTATGACGCCGTCGTTTCAGGCGACGTCATAAAGAAAAACATTTCATTTGGAAGTCCTAAGAAAAATTAAGTCAAACATTGGTAATAACAAAATCAACATACTGTACTGAATAATCAATATAATCGATGCAAAAAACTAACCTATACACAGATGTGTAAATGCGTTTGTTTCTTCATTATGATCAGAGATAAACGTAAACATAACATTGGTTGCCATTTTTTATCGTGCTTTTTGGCGTGTTTAGGAAACACATGATATAAAATCGCCTTTAATATTTGTGCCTGTTTTAGTTTAGGGTACTGTAGTACATTCATTAAGTGTTCTGTACATTGAAGGGTAGTTTGTTAACAGTACTACGAATAAGGGAAGGTTTTAAAAGTCTGAATATACATGTTAAATATGTAAATATGGTGTCACTACTTCGCGGATTTTCACCTATCGCGGTCGGGTCTGGAACCTATCTACCGCGATAAACGAGGGTTCACTGTATAGATATTCCCGTTTGTCAGGGGCATGTATTCCGCATGCCTCCACGGGTTCACATCAGAACATGAAGGAAGTTCCTTCACGTTGAGTCTCTTGTGAGACCCACGGGATGCTGCAAGTTGGCGTATTTCCAACCTCAACGCAGCTTCCTTTTCTTCATTCTGCTTCTGCATCTTCTCCATCATTGACATGATGGAAGACAGTCTTCTCTATGTCATCAGATGGAGGAGCAGATGATGTCGAGGGTACTGGTTCTAGGGCAAGAACCGACGAAACAGAAGCCGACTCGACTTCCTCCTCCTCGGTATCAGGAGCCAAAGTAGACTCCTCTTCTTGACCTCCTGCAAGAAGGTCCTTCTCAGTGTCTTCTGACACCTCTGACATCCTGTTGTCTAGCTGGATGTCCTTCATCGCGTCCAAGACCTCCGACTGGACGGATAACTGGACGCAAGGGGGGTCTGTGCGAAGCTGTGGTATGACAGCATCCTTATATGCTTTAGGGAAAAGATAGGCCCGCATCCTTTCATTCGGAACGTAAGGCCCCTTGGCGTTCTTTTGGAAGCCACGAACCCATCTACGCAGCTTTTCTCTTGCTGCATCCCTTGACTCCGCTGACTTGGGGTCATCAAAAGCCTCAGTAACCAAGGCTTTGCAAACATTATATACCTGGGGGTCCCAATACTTCAGAGGTCCCTTGGTGATGGAACAGCGTGCGTGTGCCCTACACACCTCATGGCCCGCACAAGCTCTTGCACCTCACGTTGCAGAAGATGCTGCTGCACTTAGGGTGATCCTCCTGTAAAGAGAGGAAAATAAAATGAGTATACGGTGGTTCATCTCACTGGACAAACTATACTAACATAATAATTAATAGTTTTTGTTTTGCATATAGCTTAGGATAGATAAGCTAGAAATTAAATAGTTAAGACATACATGTGTTTCCTGCCCAGCCAATTGCTGTGACCTCCCTCAAAATTAAAACCAATTTTAGAAAGCCCATTGGAAGTGTAACTTAATTCTGGCTCCCAGAAGGTTTAAGATTGACGATCATCATCACTGATCATTTATCAGTCTACAGATAGAACTTCCTTTCTTCATATTGTATGGTCTCAACAATAGGCTGCGCATGGCTACACACCGTATGTTGGAAAATTTAGGCTACCGTATAATATATACTGTAGTTTTCTGTTAGCAGTATGATCTATATTGCAAATATACTGGCTACTGTATAGTCATATAATGTAGTTCTAGCCGGCATGTTGCCGGCAAGGCTAGCACCAGGGCACAGTTCAGTCAGCGTATTGCCGGCTGTGGTGGTGGCTGGCAGCCCGCCGGCCACCGGCGGATCGCCGGCTGTTGGCACACTAGGCCAGCCGGCGATCTGGTTATATAGACGGCGGTCGGCAGACCCCTGGCCGCCGGCACCCCACCAGCTCTCGGCCTACTAGGCCAGCCGACGACCTGCCAGTCAGTGTATGCAATCTGAATTCGGCCGACTCTTTGCCTGCCAATTCAGTTGTGCCGGCGACTATTGGGCTGCCGACGCACAAGTCTAACAAGCACGTTGCTGGCTAGGGTAGTGGCCGGCAGCTGCCGTTGGGTTAGAACCCGGCGACACTAGCCAATAGAAAGAGAGAAAGCATGGAGTGAAGGATAGTGTAAGAGCTCTGCCTTACTGCCTTCTTCCAGAATGAGGGTTCAAATGGAAGGGGAGAATGTATATTCAGGCTTCCACCCATCCACAGCTATTGCCGGTCTCTGCCAGCCACAGGTTTGCGAATGGCATTCCAAGAGAGGACTGAAGAACACTCTACAGCAAAAGGGATCTTCTGCCGGCAGCCAGCCCAGCTATCCCGGAGCATTGCATCCATAAGGGAGAGCTGAGTGACTTTGCTACTACCGACAAAAGCCCGAGCCAACCCCACAACCTGCCGGCATTCGGCGCGATTGTAGGATGAAGGCCAAAGGTTTGTGATAGACTAAAGGACAGAGTGGGGAGGGGCGAGGGTCCTATGGGGTATGGAAGGAGCCAGCAGGGTTGCCGGCCCTACCACACCCTTAAGAGAAACTATGTTCCAGTATTGAAGCCATCCCAGACGGCAGGAGAATTCTATTCTCCAGCCTAGGGTCGGCTAATACAGTAAAGGGGCTGGCAGCGCTCTCGCCGCCACCCCTAAACAAGAGAGGAACAGAGTTCCAGTGCCGGTGTCACCTAGGCAGCATAAGAATGTCTATTCCTCAGCCTAGGGTCCGCCGGCACAGGACAAGTCAGCTAGACCACAGGGAGAAAGTATCAATATCATATAAAGCCTTCAGGTGCGGTCTAGGGAGGTCTAGCCTCCTATGCCGGCAGCTTAGTCCAGCAGGGGAATGCTATTCACCCTGCCAGCCAGCTACCGGCATTTGCGGTTATAGGGAAGGGACAGAAAACCCTAGCCAAGTCCTGTCTGAATTATAACTCGAGGCACGACTGACTAGGGTTATAGCCTAGGCTAAACTCAAGAGGGAGGAGGGATTACCCTTACATCTCCACAGGAGACAAGTATCGCCTTATAGTAATTCTAGGAGATATCTATCTCCGCCTGAATCAATAAAACGATACACGAGGGTAACCAGAGAACATGTATGAAAGTATACTAAAGCCACTAGGCAGGTAGCCTAGTAGCAGTGAGAATCGATTACCTAAATCACCGAAACTTTCTCGTATACTATCTTGGAAGAGGAAGATATTATGCAATCAATATATCTTACATGTATAAATTTTGCCTAAAGCTTCATTAAATTTGTAGCACTAGGAAAGTCTATTATATCATGCATGAAAGTACTAAAACTGAAACACCTAGGCTAGGAAGCCTAGCGTAAACAAGGTTCGGTTACCTGAATCCCCAAAACTAAAATTAATACTATTGGCATAATATAAAGAATTCCTAGTAATGAAGGCTGAATAGCTAACATTATTTAATGCTCTTATACCGGGAAAGTCGTTCTGGCTAACTAAATGACTCATGCGTTACGAACGACAGCGCCCATGATGCCTCCGGCTCAGGCAACAGCTCTTGCATACGTTAATTTAACCTAAATTCATTTTATAAAAAGGCAAGAGCTTACATTTATACAATGTAAAGATCAAATACTCAACTTTCCAGAGGCAGAAGAGGCTGGAGATTGCATGATAAATCCAAAAATTCCAAAATAGCGAGAGAGCACCAGGAAAATCACCGAGCAGTAGCGCTACAAATAACGGAATAAAGATGGCGGCGATGATGACATCATCTAGCTACTCAAAACAGTAACGGAGGAGCGGAACCTTACTAAGGGCTCCCCTTTGTTTTTTCTTGCCACTTTTCCCCCTCGAAGCAAAAACGCTATTCGGGGTGAAGATAGCTATGTGGCGTGTCAAGAATACGTCCTCTGATATTATACGATATCCCTGAAAAGAAAAAGTAGGGATATTCGCGACCGGAGTTAGAATTCTGGAGACCTTAAGGTAAATTCCCTAGGAATATCATTGTAGTCAAATATACCCTAGGAAGCTACTTAAAGGAACCTTCCATCAGGACGACATGGCCTGAGCCCAAAAATATATATATATATTTTTGGGCTCAGGCCATGTATATATATATATATATATATACACATATATATATAATATATAGATTATATATATATATATATATATATATGTATATATATATATATATACTGTACATACACACATATATATATATATATATATATACTGTATATATATCTATACACATATATATAATATATATATACATACACATATATACATATATACATATATATACATATACAGCATACATATATATACATATACAGCATACACACATATATATATATATATATACATATATATATATATATATATATATATATATATATATATATATAGATAAGATAGATAGATAGATAGATATATATATATATATATATATAATATATATATATATATATGATGACTAAGGGTTGACCCTGAAGACTTGCCACCTTAGCGAAAAGCTTTGTAGGCAACCCCCCACTGGTGATAAGGAAGGGGACATGCCTCTTCATCCAGATTGATATCCTCTCGGATCATAGGTAGGTCTAGGAGCTTGCCTCCCAGGCTGTTATGAATCTGTTGGTGGCAAAAGTCGTCTATGCAGAGGAACTGGCTTGAAGGGCAAGTTTTTTAGCTGCTGCTGGGAGAGTGGGTAGGCAACCTTGGTGCTTCTACCCTTCCTATCATAGGGGTTTGATGTAACCTCTCTACCTTCACTCTACACATAGCTACATCCGATGGAGGGAACAGAGAAGGAGATCTCACTCAGTTAAAATCCAAGGAGAGGAACAGATAAGGTATCTCACTCAGTCAGGGTTTCTCAGGGCTAACATATCTATGGGTGACCGTTGTCAAGAGCATTTGGCGAAGAGTTGCACCTCTTTAGGATCCAGTTAAGCCATAGGTAAAAGGAATTCAAAGGCTTTAGCCCCAGATCGAGATAATTCCTCAAACTGCTTAAGGGCGTGTTATTCTGTTGAGTTCTCTGTGACCACAAAGTAGGATACTGCTCCAGACGAGAGGTCTAGCCATGCGCAGGTGTGGATTGCAGACATAGCTGCTACATACATGGTCGCCATTACGGGACCTGAATAGATGGAGGGGAGGTTGGACAATTTATTAACTAGTACCGATGTCACCAGATTAGCAACATCAGAGTCAATAATAAGTAGGCCTTGAAAGGTGCCAGAGTGTACATAACTTCTCTGACACGAAAGGGCTAAGGGTGGTAGTTTTGAGAAAATGCTGGCCATAAGGGAATTTTCAGATTCTGAGACTTATGTATCAAGCAAATCTAATGTGTCTTTTGTCTAGTTAGAAAGCACCACATCAAACCTGTGTTTGTTGCTTTGAGATTATGGGAAGATTGAACCAATTGCACGCTGTTTATTAGCGGTTTACGTGTGAGGGGACTCATTCAGTCCATCTAAACAATGGATGAAGCTCATAATCTTAACAAATTGGGAAGCCAATGGATGAAGCTCATAATCTTAACAAATGGTGAAGCCTTTAAGCCAGAAATCGGGACCTCGAGGACTACTACTTCAACTGAGCTGGTGCTCGCGCGCAGCGAGGTTCTCCAAGGAGTTATTAATAATGATAATGTCCAGTTGTTCCACTTTCGGAATAACTGGTTTAACAGTTATCGCTGGGTTCTTTGTTCTTCCTCAAACATTCTTCTCTTCCCTTGTGTCATTCATATTGTGATGGGAATAGGAGGCAGAGAAGGAGCGGAATGATCATGTCCAGCTCACTCCCGTTATAAGAGCATTAGCCTCTAGCAACAGACCGTGAGGCGGAAGAATTGCAATCTCTCTCTGACCTCAATTTTCATAGCGAGAGAGAAAATTTCCTGTAGGTGCTATCTGGATGGGCCTCACCTATGACATCTAACAAATGTAACCTCATCTGTGTCAGATGGCGGTGTAATTCATGGGAAGGGGATAAACGCTTCTCGCCCCTTATCCATTCCCTGTACTTGAAATGAATCATCTGAAACAAAATGCTGTTACATAGAATGCGTGACATGTGAAGCATTACGACACTTAAGCCAAGAGCTAGTGTGGGGCTGATAATGTAAATTATTGGGTTTGCTATAAGTGTAAGTCAAGGCTTTGGTATCGCAAGTTCTAGCCAGATGTTTATAAAACTCCAGGGGAATTTTAAAATAGCAGGGTGTCGATCTACCACGCATTTCAGGGTACGTTGATCGTAAACTAGCTTGAGAGGTTTTAAAAGCATCATGTCATGTGTTAGCATTGTTATTTTGCAGAGAAATACTCTCATGTGTAAAGATGGCGGCATTTTTCGTGATGTCATGATGTTTGAAAGTGACAACTCGTTTAGAGTTGTTGGCCTGACCAGAGATGGCAGTGAGTATAGTGACGTCATTACGCTTTGCCACAGCAGTGCTTACAGACTTGTTAAGCTGAATATTCGGCCTGGCTAAATTTTTAATAGACAAAATTTGGGGAATTTAAGAGGGTTTTGTCACTCGATTTCTTTAAACTAGTAGGCTTAGAAGGAGACAATTGTTTAGAACAGCTTGGCATTGCCAAGTGTTGGGATGTGGACACAGAGGAAGCGGTCCGATCACCCTCTTAATAAAGGAATGACATGTATTGTAATGCACCCTGGGAACTCTTTAGTAGAGATCAATGCCAAGGATCCCTGGGCATATGAGGTAAGCCTTGCTTGTTTGGATGAGCTGGAGACTGGTAATAATGGTCTTTCAATAGTACTGCTTCAGTACGAGGGAAAATGGCAGGCTCAACTCTAAGGTTCTACAATTGGGAGAATGGAGATCCTTTCAAAGCTTGGATTAGAGCACAGTACTTCCAAGAACGGAAAGATCTTATTTGTACATTGTATAATTAGACATGTAGGATTCCCCACTCAACACACTCATAGGTGGTAAAGGAGATCAAAGCATAGGCTACCAGGGTAATCAGGGACTGAGGATACTGATATTGGACCTGGCTCTGGGAACACAGTGGCCGTAGCCAAAAGATCCGCTATAAGTACTGGTTCAAGTTCATACTGTACATTATCAACACTCGATGATAAAAAATTAATAAAAATCTCATGGCATTCATCATCCGTGACTGGAGCCTCGGTGGGCTCCTGACACGAAGAACATGGTGGGAGGATAACGTTCGTCGCAAAGACAAACTTTTGTTCTTACCACTGCTGACAGAAAACGAAGAAGAACATTCTCGCTTAGATCGTTTCTTGCGAAAAAAATTTTATCTCTCACACTGGGAGGAATGCCACTCCCTGCAGTACTCACATGGTGATTCCACAGAACATCTCTTACCACGCTAAGAGGGACAAACAGGGTACAGATTAACTTCAACCCGGCTCATGAAGGTACTACTCGGGACATCCATCACAGTCAGGGCATGAACGCATATTTGGCTTGCTAGACATAACGCACTCACTTGTTACACACAAATAATGATACAAACGCAAGTGACAGTGAATATTGGCACAAAAGAAACAAGCAATACTTATATTGATGGCAAATGCAGATATCTGATGGTAAAAAGGAAGTGAAATACATCCTCCTAACTACTTAACCAGGAGTGTATGGTCAGCATCATGTGCGGGCGTCCTACCCCACATGAACAGTGGTTGCTTGGCAACTAAAAGAATGATGCAATCAAAACCTTTTTCTTTGATTGTCTGGTCGTAGAGAAAACAAGACTAGGATTAACCCATATAAATGACTCAGAACTTTGTATCCGTGTAGAAGCAAGTAAACTTACTTATAAACATAATGCAAAGAATTTGAAAGGCCTTAAAATTCAAATGGCAAATTTCAAAATCCTTATTCCTCATACCAAGTGAAATCTGATTTGTGATAGCAGCTACTGTACATAAAGGCAAAGATAGCTACTTGCATAAAATAAAAAGAAAATGAATATGAAATAAATGTGATTTACAATAACTAGAATAATGTAAAAAGTTTAGTGATATAAATGGATGTTGGCTAGGATTTGAGGTCAGTATATATATGTGAACTAATTACTTGCCTCAACTGCGCACACAACATGCAGTACATTAACCATCATTGTAAAACTTCTTCAGTTATGTTGCTTTTTAATACCCCATTGCATATGGTGAAAGGAAAGGTGAAGACCAAAGCTGAGGTAGATGAGCTAATATGATCAACAAGACGATTTTCACAGAAGAAAGGGAATGGGAGCAAAGGTATCAGAAGACAGGGGCCTGAAATGCTAGCACACCATATAATGGGGACAATATATACACTAGTTAACGAAGGTACAGTGAACTTGAATATCGGGTATTGGAATGGTCACATGCTGGATACTGTCTATATTTAGGAATCAAGATGCTAAAATATACCAGACCACAACTGATTTTTGATCTTCAGAAATATGAATGTACAACATACACTTAACTCTAAACTCTTTCCAAGTTACAAAAGGATACAGTGCAAATCCAACGGCCAGGAGACACCATAGCATGCTCAAATTCACTTCGCCTTTTGGGGGTGCAACAGCCAAGAATACCTATGGTAAATAAGATAAACATTAGCCTGAAAAATAGTTTACTAGTAATAACAAATTAAAAAACCAATCAATTTATCCATAAAATAGTACTAGGAAAAGCAAGGTGATAAAATAACAATATCAAATCTTAAAGCAAAGTCAACTTCTGTACAGTATGCCCTTAGGAGTCTAGTAGCAGATGGTGAACTTCATGTACAGTAGTAGTCCCCCCAAATTTTATGGATGGTCAAAAAATAAAAATTCTGCACACTAACTGGAATAAATTATATAAGATCACAAGCTTTTTTAATATAAATCTGGTGAGAAAAAAAAGGAGTAATGTCATCACAAATAACAAGTCTTAAAGCAAATTGACTGTTTGTCTTCAAACGACTCCAAAAAGCGTAAACTTACAGGAAACCTGCTCCCTTGGCAGTTATATGAATAAAAAATCAAGAAAAATGATATCTTAATTATAAAATAAATTTTTGAATATACTTACCCGGTGAATATATAGCTGCAACTCTGTTGCTCGACAGACAAACTCTACGGAAAAAACTCGCCAGCGATCGCTACACAGGTTGCGGGTGTGCCCAACAGCGCCATCTGTCGACCAGATACCCAGCTCTTATGTAAACAAAGACTCAATTTTCTCCTCGTCCCACTGCGTCTCTATTGGGGAGGAAGGGAGGGTCATTTAATTTATATATTCACCGGGTAAGTATATTCAAAAATTTATTTTATAATTAAAATATCATTTTTAAATATTTAACTTAGCAGGTGAATATATAGCTGATTCACACCCAGGATGGTGGGTAGAGACCAGTAATATATGTTTACATTTTATGAGCTAAGAGTTTTTTATTTCATTTTAGAAGTTATCAAAATAACAAAAACAAAATAAATAGGTACCTGGTAAGGAAGTCGACTTGAACAATTACTCTGCCTTTTAAGTACGTCTTCCTTACGGAGCCTCGCGATCCTCTTAGGATGCTGATCGACCCCTAGGAGCTGAAGTATCAAGGGTTGCAACCCATACAACAGGACCTCATCAAACCCCTAATCTAGGCGCTCTCAAGAAATGACTTTGACCACCCGCCAAATCAACCAGGATGCGAAAGGCTTCTTAGCCTTCCGGACAACCCATAAAAAACAACATTTCAAAAGACAGATTAAAAGGATATGGAATTAGGGAATTGTAGTGGTTGAGCCCTCACCCACTACTGCACTCGCTGCTACGAATGGTCCCAGTGTGTAGCAGTTCTCGTAAAGAGACTGGACATCTTTCAAGTAAAATGACGCGAACACTGACTTGCTTCTCCAATAGGTTGCGTTCATTATACTTTGCAGAGATATATTTTGCTTAAAGGCCACGGAAGTTGTTACAGCTCTAACTTCGTGCGTCTTCACCTTAAGCAAAGTTCGGTCTTCCTCACTCAGATGTGAATGAGCTTCTCGTATTAACAATCTGATAAAGTCTGACCAAGCATTCTTTGACATAGGCAAGGATGGTTTCTTAACTGAACACCATAAAGCTTCAGATTGGCCTCGTAAAGGTTTAGTACGCTTTAAATAGAACTTAAGAGCTCTAACAGGGCATAAGACTCTTTCTAGTTCATTGCCTACGATCTCCGATAAGCTGGGAATATCGAAAGATTTAGGCCAAGGCCGAGAAGGCAGCTCATTTTTGGCTAGAAAACCAAGTTGCAGCGAACAAGTGGCTTTTTCCGACGAAAATCCGATGTTCTTGCTGAAGGCATGAATCTCACTGACTCTTTTAGCCGAGGCTAAGCATACCAGGAAAAGAGTCTTAAGAGTGAGATCTTTCAGGGAGGCTGATTGTAACGGCTCCAACCTGTCTGACATGAGGAATCTTAGTACCACGTCTAAATTCGATCCAGGGGTAGCCAAACGACGCTCCTTGGTGGTCTCAAAAGACTTAAGGAGGTCTTGCAGATCTTTATGTTTGGAAAGATCTAAGCCTCTATGCCGGAAGACCGATGCCAACATGCTTCTGTAGCCCTTGATAGTGGGAGCTGAAAGGGATCGTCCTTTTCTCAGGTATAAGAGAAAATCAGCTATTTGAGCTACAGAGGTACTGGTCGAGGATACAGAAACTGACTTGCACCAGTCTCGGAAGACTTCCCACTTCGATTGGTAGACTCTAATGGAAGACGCTCTCCTTGCTCTAGCAATCGCACTGGCTGCCTCCTTCGAAAAGCCTCTAGCTCTCGAGAGTCTTTCGATAGTCTGAAGGCAGTCAGACGAAGAGCGTGGAGGCTTTGGAGTACCTTCTTTACGTGTGGCTGACGTAGAAGGTCTACCCTTAGAGGAAGACTTCTGGGAACGTCTACTAACCATCGAAGTATCTCGGTGAACCATTCTCTCGCGGGCCAGAGGGAAGCAACTAACGTCAACCTTGTCCCTTCGTGAGAGGCGAACTTCTGCAGTACCTTGTTGACAATCTTGAACGGTGGGAATGCGTAGAGATCCAGATGTGACCAAGCTAGGAGGAAAGCATCTATATGTATTGCTGCTGGGTCCGGGACTGGAGAGCAATAGATTGGAAGCCTCTTGGTCAGCGAGGTTGCAAAGAGATCTATGGATGGTTTACCCCAAGTGGCCCAAAGTCTCTTGCACACATCCTTGTGGAGGGTCCATTCGGTTGGAATTACTTGCCCTTTCCGACTGAGACAATCTGCTATGACGTTCAAGTCGCCTTGGATGAACCTCGTTACTAGGGAGATGTCTTGACCTTTTGACCAGATGAGCAGGTCCCTTGCGATCTCGTACAACGTCAGTGAGTGGGTACCTCCTTGTTTGGAGATGTACGCCAAGGCCGTGGTGTTGTCCGAGTTTACTTCCACCACTTTGCCTCGAAGGAGAGACTTGAAGCTTTTCAAGGCCAGATGTACTGCCAACAGCTCCTTGCAGTTGATATGCATGCTCCTCTGACTCGAGTTCCACAGTCCTGAGCATTCCCGACCGTCTAGTGTCGCGCCCCAGCCCACGTCCGATGCGTCCGAGAAGAGAACGTGGTTGGGAGTCTGAACAGCCAGGGGAAGACCCTCTCTTAGGTTGATATTGTCCTTCCACCAAGTCAGAAAAGACTTTATCTTTTCGGAAATCGGGATCGAGACCGCTTCTAGCGTCTTGTCCTTTTTCCAGTGAAAAGCTAGATGGTATTGAAGAGGACGGAGGTGTAGTCTTCCTAGTGACACAAATTGTTCCACGGATGACAGCGTCCCTACCAGACTCATCCACAGCCTGACTGAGCAGCGTTCCTTCTTCAGCATCTTCTGGATGGATAGCAGGGCTTGATCTATTCTGGGGGCTGATCGTCTTGTTGTTCAGCAACGTCCTCATCAGAGGGTTCCTCATCCGAAAACTGATGAGGAAACGGCAACGGAGTGGGCAACGTCTGGCTCGCTGAGTCCGGTCGCACTGGTGCATGCGTGACGGAGCCGGACGCAACATCATGGAACTGCTGCACAGTCTGTGAACTGTCAACAACCATGGGTGCGCGAGGAAGCACAGCGTCCACCCGAGACTGTCTAGACCGTCTGGGTTGTGCAGTCAACACCATACCGGGTTGCTGAGGTTGACGCACTGCGTCAAAACAAGTCACCTCTGCTGGTTGTTGAACGTCCTGAACGTCAACAACCACCTCCGAGCGTCGCTTAACGTCAACGTGCGGCTGGCAACCCACACTGGGTCGCATCGGTGGAGGAACCACCTCAACTGGCAGACGCGAGAAGGTTACCTCAGCGTCAACAGGACGCACAACCGACCGGTTGGAAGGTTGTTGGCCAGAAGGTTCGGCAGCAACCTTCTCCGCATTAAAGTCCTCTATCAAGGACGCAAGCTTGGACTGCATGTCTTGCAGCAAAGCCCAATTAGGGTCTACGGGAGCAGGTGCGGCAACAGACGGGGTTAGCGACTGAGGCGGTACCGCTTTCCATCCCTGAAAGCCTTGTTTATGCATGACATAATTGTACAGCAAAACTTCAAAGGCTCGAAAACAGCTGTGAAGTTGACCTGTAAAAAACTTGGAGCGTCTCCTGGCCAGGCGCCAGGGAGAGTCTACGAGATTTGAGAAGTCTATCTGGGCAGAGCCATGAACTCCCAAGCCGAGAACTTCTCTCGTGTCATATCAGACTCTCGCTCTATAAGCCAGTTTAAAAGAAGGGAAAGCAAAGGCTGTATCCCCCAAACTCCTCCTGGTGATAAACCAGTCACCTAGCCAACGTAAAGCTCTCTAGGAGAGCGAGAGAGCACTAGCTTAAAAACAACGGCTTCGAAGTAGCTAGGCCTAGTGTAAGCTCTGACGTTTAGGCGAACGAGGAGCAGCAGTTACAAAAAGATCCGGACAAAGATCCTTAAAAAAAATCATCATGATTTAATTAAAGTCCATAGAGGGCTAAGCAGCTTTAGGCTCCTCTCCATCTGACAGAGTCCTCTAGGGAATATCAGTAGGAGGGGGAACAGCAACTTCCTCATCTACAGGAACCTTGTCCGATAAAAGCTGAGTCTCAAGCAAGGGAGAGACCTACCGTGGTGGCAATGCTTTACAAGCAGAGTCCACACTCACTGGTGCATTAGTAGCGGACTAGGACGCAACGTCATGTAACTGCTTGACAGTCTGTGAACTGTCAACAACTGAACTGTCAACCACAACAGGTGCGTGAGGACGCACAGCGTCCACTCGAGGCTGCTTTGACTGCCTAGACTGAGCAGTCAAAACAACTCTAGAATGCGGAGGTTGACGCACAGCGTCAAAACAAGTCAACTCCGATTGTTAGCGAACGTCTTGAACGTCAACAGGAGCATCAGCAAGTGGCCTAACGTCCAAATGCGGCTGAAAATCCACACGAGACCGCATCGAGTGTGGTTCTAAACAACCTGACTGACGTGACTTAGCTACGCCAACGTCAACAGGAAGCACAAAGGAACGTTAGGTTGGCTGAAAGCCAGGATATCGATGAGATAAACGACTAGACTCAACGGACTAATCGGCAGAATAGTCTTCCATAAGGGAGGCAAGCATATAATGCATGTCTTGCCATACAACCCATTAAGGATCAACGGAAATGATAGGTAGAGGAGAAGATGGCCTACAAGGGACGACCTCTATCCTTGAAGCTCTGACCAACATCAGCTTGACCCTAGATGATGGTAAATCATCAGGTACTCCTCTCTTCCTCTTCAGGGAAGACACAAGCGAAGTCCGTTGCCTTGACTTTGTCGAAACGGTAGAATCCCCAAGGGAAACCCTGGGAATTTTCGCAGGATAAGATAGGATACTAAGCCCAAAGGTCTGAGTTACGGCCCTCACTAAGGCACTGAACCATGACTGTAGGCTGATGGATGCGCTGTCCTTAAGTTCCCCTGAAGGGAACGAGATCGAAGGGTCTTTCCGAGGAGTCTTCATCCCAGACGAGGAAGACTTCAGAAGCATCGACATTGGTTCCTTCCTTGGTGCCAGTAGTTTCATAACCCTGAAAACCTGTGACTTACCCCCTTCCTATTTCCCCGGCAGTTACACTGTTATGCATTTGCAGGGAGGGGAATGGGGTGACTTTGAATGATCAGAGGGAACCTTACAATTCCTTGAAGAAAGAACCAAGGTTCTTGACAGAGGAGACCTAGAAAGCGTCTTATTCTTTTGGGACTTATGCTGCTTAGAGGTCATTAGATGGCAATCCTCACTTGGATGAGGGTGGCTACTCACCTATATAGTTATACGCTGGGTGGTTGATGACCACCGACACGTTGGCGAACACTGAAGAATCACTGGATGGTGGCGCACTGGAGAACCTGGCGATCGGTGTCGCACTGCCGAACACTGGTGTACCGTTGATGAACACTAATGAGCAGGTGAGCGTTAACACAAAATTGCTATGACAACCACAATTGTCTGACAAGAGGACAGGTGGTGAGCCGACAATCAACGAACTAGTGGGGAACGACGCTATTGACGCGAGGGTGATCGGGGCTTACGTGAAGCCGGAATAATGCTCTGATTAAAAGACGGCGATACTCTATCTGTGGTACGGCGAGTCGGCAAGCAGGCAATTTACAAGCAGTGGGTGAGCACTGGCGGGCAGGCAACCGATGAACAGTAGGCGGAACCCGACGTTGACGAGCAGGCGATTCACGAGCTGTCGGCAGAGCAGGCACTTTACGAGCTGACAGCTGAGCAGGCAATTCACAAGCTGTGGGCTAAGCAGGCGATTCATGAGTTGTCGGCTGGGCAGGCGATTCACGACCTGCGGGTTGACAAGCAGCAGGACAATGAACCTGAACCTGACAAGCAGGTGAATGCTGAGCAGGAGCCTGATGAGAGACGAGACGGGGAACGCTGCACAGAAACTCGGCGAACAGGTGAACGATGGGCAGAGGGTCAGCAAACAGCTGCTAGATGAACAGAAGGAGAAATGTGTCCTTTGGAAGCAGGCACATCCTCAGGAGGGGATCGTGAACAATCCCTCGCAGGAGTGATACAAACCAAATTTCGTTGGTGAAAAGACGAATACGATGAAGCAGGCGAAGGTCGGGAACCAGAAGAAGCAAGACGGGAAGGTTCCTCGGAAGAGGAAAGCTGCAAGGATGAAGATTTAAAGAGTAATTTTTTCGCTGGAGGTGAAGAGGCACCCCAAAGGCGTAGCCGTGGACGAGCACGGTAAGGTCTCCTACCGCAATGACAATGTCCTGCAGCAACCAGAGGATCAACAAGCTGATTGCCAGCAGGCCTCCGAAGAGGAGTCTCTATGAGTGCCCCTTCCCAGGATCGAGAAAGGTGAACACTTGCAGGAGAGACATGCCTTGGACTTTGTTCTCCCCACCCCCGAAGGATGCTCGTCAGGGGGAGAACCTCAGTCCTCTGTGGCGGCGGCGGAGGAAGAAGCAGCAACAGAGTCTGCTGGCAGGGCAGCAAGCAAAACCTCCGATACCGCTAGAGTTATGGGGTCTTTTGACTGGCCAGACAGTATTACATTGGATCCTTCTCTCTGGTTACAGTTCACTTTCCCTTTGCTTACACACACCGAATACTGTAGTCTGGCCTATTCCTTACATATTCTCCTCTGTCCTCATACACCTGACAAAATTAAGATTACCAAACAATTCTTCTTCACCCCAGGGGTTAACTACTGCACTGTAATTGTTCAGTGGCTACTTTCTTCCTGGTAAGGGTAGAAGAGACTCTTTAGCTATGGTAAGCCACTCTTCTAGGAGACACTCTTTAGCTATGGTAAGCCACTCTTCTAGGAGACAGACACTCCAAAATCAAATCACTGTTCTCTAGTCTTGAGTAGTGCCATAGTCTCTGTACCATGGTCTTCCACTGTCTTGGGTTAGTTTTCTTGCTTAAGGGTACACTTGGGCCCACTATTCTATCTTATTTCTCTTTCTCTTGTTTAGTTAAAATTTCTATAGTTTATATATGAGATATTTATTTTAATGTTGTTACTCTTCCTAAAATATTTCATTTTTTCTTGTTTTCTTTCCTCACTGGGCTATTTTACTTGCTAGAGCCCCTGAGCTTATAGCATCCTCCCTCGGGGGGAGAGCCGGGCCGACCTCACTAGGGGAGGCAGCACTGTCTCTCGAGGACCAAGGTTGACCGGGGTTAGGCGGCCTATGTTAATACTAGACGGTTCCCTTAAGGAAGCCATTCAAGTAGGGGCTTCGGAAGAAGGCCGGGAAGCGAAAGAAGAAGGCCGGGAAGCGAAAGAAGAAGGCCGGGAAGCGAAAGAAGAAGGCCGGGAAGCGAAAGAAGAAGCCTTGAGTTTCTTTTGCTCCAAAGTAACCTTCGAAGGGATTTTTTAACCAATGCCCATACCTTTCCCACTGGGAGGCAGACAACTTCCGGCATGCATTCCTTTTATTAGATTTGTGGCAGCATTGTCCTACTCAGACTGGACAAAGGTGGTGAGGATCAGTTTCCACCACGGATATGAAGGTATCACAGGTGCAGCCCTCGAACCAGGGCAGGTGTCCGTGGCCGAAGTATCTGCTGAGGAGAGAGAGACCGCTTACCTGTTTGTATGCGCACTGGCATACTATCACGCTCTCTCTTGGTAGAGCGGGTAGGAGATCGTGAATGCTCTGACTTTGAGGGCGGAAATATTGGAGATCCCTTGATGAGATCGTGCCCTGCTGCATTACTGTGCGCTGCTGCTACAAACCATGATCACGAGTCAACGTGCTTTCACAAACGAAAACACGATCACGTGCAGAAGTGGAAACACAAGCTGAAAAGCTTTCGCGATCATAAGTGAAAGGGAGAGCATGAGCTGCAGGAAGATCACCCTGGAGTAGAGGGTCATATGTTGAAATGGTCAAGCAGGCTGGAGTGTCAATATGAGCTGGCGGGCGGTTGAGAGCTGCCTGGACATTTGCTGGAACTTACTAGCATGCTGAAGATTGTTTGCACATTGGAATTGGATGACGAGCTGGAGCCTCATCATGCGCTGGACCCTGGTCATGCAAAGGAACTGGTTACTTTGGAAATTCCTACTGTCGGCACTGCGAGATGGGGTAGTGAGCACTGGTTAATGATAGCAAAGTGCTTCTGATCATGTGCAGTGGGTTCTCGTAGTTCTCGTAAAGGTGAAACTCCAGCATCGCTGGTCAGGACTCCCTCGGGAGAGTGATGAGAGCTCCTCAGAGATCCCAAGGTAGGAACTGAGCGATGAATGCATTGAACTCGCTGGGAGCAAGCAACCTCCTCCTCACAATCTAACGAACCGCACACCAAAGGGCTAGAGACGAGTATGTGCAATACTAAACACGTTCTTGTAGTACAGCGTGGCGGAGACAAGTCTGGGAAAGACCTAACACGCGAAGGGGAATGGTGTACCCCTAAGGTGACAGGAACAGGCTTCGGTCTTTGCTCACTCTCCGCCAGGTGAGTGAACTCAGAACAAGGGGGTGCTCTGTTGTTGGCATACTGAGTTGGAACAGTGGCAGGATATCTACTCAGGGAAGTCATAACGAAGCGAGGGAGACTGCACTGGGCACAGACGCCAGACTCCTCAGGTGCAAAATCTTCAGAGCTCCTACAAGGAGGATCAAGGTCAACCTCCAAGGAAGCCAGTGTACCCTTCCTCTCTGCTCCCTACTGCAAAAACTCCAACAGACCTTCCTTCGACAGAGGATCAGCGATATCCAAGAAAAACCAAAACTGTAAAAGATCGTCAACAGAAAGAGACTCCCTTGCGGAGAAGGGTGGTGCCGCTTTGCTAGGGGAAGCGGCAGTGTTCTTTAATCCTAAGAGATGTCACAGAGTTAAAGGGGTGACCAGTCATGCTCGATCGATCCGGGGGGGGGAGGGGACTAACTGAAGAGGAGTTTCAGGTAGAGATAGAGGAGTGGAAGAAGGAAGTCGAGGTTTCTTCAACTTCAATCATGACCCAGAAGGAGAAGAGTCCCTCTAAGACTTCTTCTGCCTCTTACTAAATCTCTCCACTGGAAGGATGACCACTCACTACATTCCTGACAGGCGTCATGCTAAGTACAAGGTCGTCCTCGTTAGGTTAGGCACAGGGAATGAGGATCCGTTTCCACCTGGAACATGAAGGTACCACACTTGCGGCCTTCAGGTCCTGGAAAAGTCCCCATTACGACCAAGAAGAATACCACTCACAACCTAAAAAGAAAATGAAAAGAAAAAAGATTAGTCTTATAACCAGTAAGTAAGGGCGGTGGAGAGAGACGGTACTACCCCCTAGCACCCCCGCTAACTAGAGTGTGGGGTAGTTACACTTCACTAAAAGTCTTATGGCTAGTCTTCCAGCTTTGCCAAAAGTATATTCCCAAATACAGAGCGAAAGGGTTTCTATTAAGTGAGGGAACAAATTGGCAAGATTCAAAATAACTAATAATATATCTTTACACTAAACAGTGGCAATTCTATATTATACTACTATACATCTGGCATTACACACACATTACCTTACCTCTGTCAGAATGTAAACAATGGCAGCACAAACTGAGAAATCAAGCAGCCACTGATATTCAGTGTAGTACTTCAACTGCATCACTTCTCCTGGGACCAATCGAGACATCTCCATTGTCAAATCCAAACTACGAGGAACAGTAAATGTTCCATCATCCTTTGGAGTTCTCTCTTTGCTACTGTTCTTTCCACCTTTCCCTTTCTTTCCTTTGTCTTTTGGAATACCAGCCAGGTTCCGCAGTTCTTCATCCGTTGGATGCAAATAGTACATTAACCTGTTTACAAGCAAATCATAGACTACTATATAGTACAGCATTAAACTGATTAAAAAGACTGCAGAATATACACAAAACAAAACTGAATAAAGTAATCATCTATATCAAAATATGGCAGACAGAACTGTAGAATTGACAAAAGACAAAACTGCAACTCTAAAATTATCTAATTTTTTCAGAACATGCAAAACAGTATCGCTAAAAATTTAAATAAGCTAAACAAGAAAAATTTGGAAGTAATTTGTATTTTACCTAACTTACAAATCTCAAGCTATTTATTGGGAATTATCTTTTGGCGAAGCTGGAAGACTAGCCATTAAGACTTTAATGCATGGTGGCAACAACCCAATCACAAGTTAGTGAGTGTGTGAAGGGGGTATCGAGGGTAAACAGGTACCCCCACTCACTCACATTGCGGTAATATCTCACCACTTTGATTGCAGACAGGACTTATGGGGGACAGGTGACAGTGACAATTTGATTATTTGATTAAATAGCTAAATGTTTGTACGTTAGGAAAAATACAAATTACTTCCAAATTTGTCATTTGTTCCGACACTGACAAACCTAATGGTATTTAATTCGGATGCCTCACCCTTTAGTGGGGCGGTAGTCTGACCTCTGGCTTGGCCATTGACCCGAGTTTTAACCTATACAGATTACACTGTAACTGGGAAAAATCTTGACACCTCACTAAAAGGAGACATTGTGTAATGTGCCCATAGCGGCCTGAGCAACCTGTGCTGTTGTGAGGAACTAGCAATGTGACAGTCTAGATAAGAATATTCTGAGTTTTAAAATAGGAATGTGATTCAAACATAGACGTTCTCAATACCCATCTCGCAGGGGATATTGAGTATGTGTACAAGTATGAAGACTATACTACATTACACAAGGGAAATGGTTATTATCTGTGGATAGACGAGTCTGAAAAGTGGTGTTAATTATCATATCCAGATATACCAGTCTTGAGAGGCTTGCAGAGATGATTTCTCGAGATTTATCACGCTCCCCAGATCCTGACAAAACTCGAGCAGCCTGTCTCCATGGTGAAAAATTGTCGTCACCAAGTCTGCCAGAATCAGCCAATCATCGAGGTGGAGAAGAAGACAGATACTGATTTTGTAAGCTCAAGAAGACACTAGGGTGAACACTCTAGTGAAGACCTGGGGGGCTGTCGAAAGGCCAAAACAGAGCACTTAGAACTAGGATTGCCAGTTCTCGTGTATGATCTGAAGATACTTCCTTGAAGACGGATGGATTGGGATCTAGATGTTTGCATCTTTGAGATCCAGGGTGCACATGAAGTCCTGAGGCCTTACTGCCTATATGACAATGTTTGCCGTCACCATCATGAACAGGGTTCGTAGAACTCTCCTGTTCATGGCCGAAAGATCGATGACTGGTCTCCAAACTCCAGATGCCTTCTTGACAAGAATGAGTCGACTAAAGAAGCCTGGGGACCCGTCGGGGACCTCTTGGAGAGCACCCTTCTCCAACATGGTCTGGACTTTGGCCTGGAGGGCCAGCTCCTTTGCGGATCCCTTCGCATAGGAGCTCTCTCCAGCCCACCGGTAGGCTGATGAGAACAATGACCTCCCTAATGGGAGCAGCCTCTGTCACTAACCCTTCTACCTATAACTCCTCTGGAGTATTGAGAGCCCTTTAGGTCTTTAGTAGGAAAGGGTAGTTGTAACACCTTCTTGGAGGACCCTGCTGTCCAATTGGTAGAGGGTTTGTTGGACTGCGGCTGCTTCTTGGGAGGTGAAGGAGCCTTCCCATAGGACCTGGTTGCCAAGGTCCTTTGGAGGTGAGAATCCTTGGTGGATTTCCTGCAATATTCAACCGACCTCTCGACATCTTGGCTGAAGAGAGAGGTCCCTTTTAGAGAACGGTTCCTAAGAATGGACAGCTTGGCTCTAGGAACTGGTCTAGGGAACCTTTCAATCACTGCATCTCATCTCATGAGGATTGCATTTGCCTACAAGTTAACTACCCAGTGGGAAAGGGATTCCAAGGTCCGAGTGTCAGGCACAAGAAAAGTTTCCATACACTCCCTTGTACTTTCCTTGGACCAATCCTCAGTCCGTACAAGGTGACCTACTGAGCCCAACCATAGGTGCAGCCATGAAGCAGCCTGCATGGTGTACTTAGTGACCTTTTCCATATTGATGAGCTCAGAGGCCGAGAAGGTACCTGAAAGACTGGCAAGCCTCTCTACGAGGATCCATCTTGAGAGAGATTCCAGAGAGGGATCCAACGTCAAATCCGGGACCAGTTCGCATTCAACTTCGTTATGCCTCCTTTGTTGGACGAAGGGAGGCGGAATGAGTCGAGACGATGAACCAGCATGCAGGGAGCTTGAGGAGCCAGCGACTTGAGAGATCACTTTCTACCTGGCTGCTGTCAGGCCCTTAGACCAGGGTATGACTGAACTGGTCTTAGGGAGTCTCTGTGTACCAAATACAGGGTCTAAGACCATGTCCCTACCTTCACAAGGAGTACCTCTTGGGTTAGATAACCCATTGATAACCCTCATCCAGGCATGGACTAGCCAGAAGGCAGATTCAGATTCCAGTTGCTCCTCTTCTGACTGGAACTTCGGACTCACTGCCTTGGGGAAGTTGTCCTCATCCAATTCCAAGAAATAATCCACTTCCAAGTTATCACCCATAGAAGCCTGGAGTGGGTCAGGGTCATCACCAGTAGGGACCTCTCGAGAGGGACCCACCACAAGGGAGTCTCTAGCCTTCTCATGCCTAAGGGCCTTGGTATTCTTCGGGAGGGTCTTCATGTACTTAGGTTCCCTAGGGCATGGCAATTACTCCTCCAGCAGGGAAAGTCTGGAGGGTGCCTGTCTTTCCCTAGGGGCTTAAACCTCTCTTGCCTGAGGTTCTCCATCCTCTGGAGGTGGTCTTGAGGGAGGCCGTAGTTCGGGAGGAACTAGCTCAATAGAAAAGGGACTGAACGAAAATACATGAAAAAACACACACAGAGAACCCATATCTCTGCTCACTAAAGGGTGAAGGACGTCTGCGTATGGAAGGGTCTGCTTCGGCATCCCCCTCCTCTGTCTAACCGTAATGACAGGAACAAGTTCTAAGGAATTAAGGTCCTGTACCAAAGCTGGGGAGCCTTTAGGGCCTCTCTTCAATTTCCCAATAGGAGAGAGGGGCAGCGGTGGAACTGTTTCCCTGGAAGGGACAGGTCGCTTTCTGAAGTCAGTGGGCAAGACCGAGGACAAGGAGAGGGGAACCGACCTCTCCAACGGGATGACCGGTGTGGTGGCAACCACTGGCCTCTGTTGAGGTTGAACCTCTGCCAGTGGATTCTGTCTCTGCCATGGCGACTGATACAGTCTTGATAAGCCTGTCGAGCCACAATGAATGTTCTCCCACTGCTGATAAGTCTGGGGTGTCGGTGGGAAGACATGGCGGTGGAAGACACTTGCTGGACAAGGGAGCGTCGCTTCAAGAATGATTGTGAATGGTGACAAGTAGGAGAGTGTCGTGCAGGAGATTTTCGTAAATTAAGACACGTAGGAGAGCGTCGCATAAATGTCCATGAACTAGGAGGAGAAGGAGAGCATTGCACTGGAGGTCATCGCGTTGGATAGTGACACGCAGGGGAGCGTCGCATGGGAGATCGACGAGATGACAAGCGACGAGCTGGAGAGTGTCACGTTGCATGAAGATGACGATCAGTGCAATGAGAAGAAGAGTGACACACTAGGGAGCGTTGCATTGGTGATCGACAAGCCAGAGACCGTAGCATGGAAGATCTATGCACCGCAGGAGAGCGTTTTCTGGTAGGAGATTTTCTGGAGAGGTGACGAGATGGCGAATGACATGTGGGAAGGTCTCGTCCTTATGAGCGGCGAGCAGAAGGCGGGCGCGAAGTTGATGAACGAAGATCACCAGACCGATGATTAAAGGAGAGTCGACGACGCGCTGGCGAGTGACAATCACGAAATGTAGAGTAACGATCACAAGCCAGCGAGTGACAAGCACGAGGAGATGACGATCCTGAACAGGCGAACGACGAGAAGTTTATCAATCTTGAGAACTGGAGCGCTGCCTGACAAATGACTGCGGCACATCTGGAAGTGAAAAGGGCTTGCCCAAGGATGGGGACGAAGGTGCTTCTCTAGGGGAAGCAACAACGTCCCCAGAACCCTGGGGTTGCCAAGAAGTTGAATGGTCCACGCTCCAACTCGTCCGGCCCTTGGAAGAGTCGGAATGAAGAGGAGCTTCGGGAAGAGGTCGGGGGGTTATAGAAGAAGTGTGATGTCTCTTCGCCCTTGAGGAGGACCCAGAAGGCGAAGGGTTTTTCTTAAGACTTCTTGCGGCGCCGCCTAAAGCTCTCCCACTTCGAGGCAGACCACTCCCTACATTTGTCACAGGTGGAGCCCTGCTAACAACGACGCCCTCTGCAGGTCGGACACAAAGAGTGGGGGTCTGTCTCGACCGAGGACATGAAGGTGCCGCAAGCGCGACCATTAGGTCCTGGTCATACCTGCATGAGAAGCATCAAAAACAATCACACCTGAAAGAGAGAAAGTCAATACGAAAGCAATGGTATGTATGACCACTTCTTTAAGAGCACAGAGTGGACACGTCCATACTCTCCCAAGCCAAAAGAAAAAGTGGTGAGATATTAACGCTGTATGAGTGAGTGGGGATACTCGGCTACTCCTCCAACTAACTAGTGGTTGTGTGGTTGCCACCTTACAATAATGTCTTATGGCTAGTCTTCCACCTCTGCTGAAAGATAATCCCTACTAAATAATTAGGTTTGTCAATGTCAGAACAAAATGACAAATTCGGAGATAATTTGCATATTTCCCTAACTAATACAAACCTGTAGGTATTTATGTGGATATACTGTACTTTCGGCAGAGCTGGAAGGCAGCCCATAGATTTAAAATACGAGGTGGCGACCTTGCCTAACCACTTGAGTGGGTAGACAGGGGGTGGCTGGGGGGTACCCAACTACCTATATATACTCCCACAGCTGTGAGCTACATAATTTTTTTATTGCAGGCAGGACTTACTGGGGGACAGGTGATGGCAGGCCAATTTATATAAATAACTACAAGTTTGTATTAGTTAGGGAAAAATACAAATTATCTCAGAATTTGTCATTTGTTTCCATACTAACAAACCTTTCATTATTTATGTGGATGACTCATTCTTAGAAGGGTGGTAAGTTCGACTACTGGCTTGGTCAATGACCCAGGTTTACCTAGTACAGTGTTAGACTGTAATGGAGGGAAACCTTGCTATTTCGCTTATTAACACAAGTGAGTATGATAGCGGCCTGAGCAACTCAAGTAGTAGTTGTAAGAGATATCATATGATCGTCTAGGTAAGAATGTTCCTAGTTTAAATAGGAAGCCTACACATGCAGTAAAATAGACGTTTCCCAAGGCCTACCTCGCTGGAGGCATTAGGGACGTGTATAAGCATATAATAAACTATGCTCGGTTACATAAAGGAAGTGGTAATTACTTGCAAAGGTTAAAGCCAGCTTGCAAAGGGACCCATGTCACTGTTCCCCAAAAGAGGGGAAGGTGATGAAAGTAAAAGGGCTAGACATACTTCCATCCATCCCAGTCTTACCCCGGGTAACCAATGCGTTCAACCTTCTACTACAGTACTTCTCCAACAAGGAGCCCGAGGTATTCTTAAAACACTTGTTGTGTTACCACCAAAGGAGCGATAAGAGAAACCATATGAAGTCTTCTGTGGGTCACATCTTGTAGGTAGGATGAGGTGAAGATCAGACACGCTTTCACCATACCAATGGCAAAGTTTATGTCACAAAGGAGCTGCTTGTAAATGTTATGGACAGATTCTGCCCTACAACATTGAGCTCTGGGTCACCACTATGAGGAAAAGGAGAGGGATTCCGTAACTAAGTCCCAGTTATTATTATTATTAAAAGAAGGAGTTTTACCAGCCCAATGAGTCAAGCTTGACTCTCACAGGGCTGGCCCGAAAAAAAAATCGGGATATAAAGAATTATAAGATTATCAAAAATTCAATTGATAAGGAAAAAAAAAATAAATACAGTAAATGAAAAAAAGGAATTATATACTGTATATGTATATACAGATATACTTATAATCTTTAAATATTCTAAATATGGGTGAATAGATGGATGAATAGATATATATATATATATATATATATATATATATATATATATATATATATATATATATATATATATATATATATATATATATATATATATGAAATCTGAGTGATAAAAATAATTAACTATATATTAAATCTAGGTAATTTAAAATGAATTAGTAAGAAATCTTAGGTAAAAATTTAGATTCTATCAATAATACGTGAATTCCTTAAAAAGGTTAAAATTCTAGAAACAGAAAAATTACTTGATTCAGTTAAAATGTCAGAAAAAGTTTTCTGACCAAAACATCTCTCTCTCTCTCTCTCTGAAAAACTTTACAAACCAAAAATATATGCTTAATAGATAAAAAAGTATCACACTCACTGCACATTGGAACAGTGCCGTGAGGTGTACTCATTAAAAATTCATGGGTTAATCTCGAGTGCCCAATTCGTAATCTGGTTAAAATTACTTCTGTTCTTTTGTTCTTTTGTGTCGAGGAATCCCAAGGAGCAACCTTCGGTTTAATTTGCCTTAATTTATTATTTTCTGGCACATTATTCCAAATATTCTGCCATTTTTCCAATATGAAATGCCTTAATAATGTAATCAAATCTCCAACTGGGAGGTCAATGTTTTGTTGTGGTAATTTAATGGCTTCTTTAGCAGCAGCATCCGTCTTTTCATTACCAACAACTCCACCATGAGCCGGTATCCAGCATAACTCGACACTTACACACTGAGAAGATAATTTACTTATAAGGTCTTTAATTCTTAGGATCAAGTGGTTCCTATGAGTATAGTTTTTAAGGGCCACTATGGCACTTTGAGAATCTGAATGTTTTAACAGTCGGGTGCCAGTCAGAGGTATCGATTTATCAGCCGCTTGTGTGATAAAATTCACAACGTCATCATTTGTTTTATCATGATCTTGGGAGTAATCAAAGGGAGGTACTTGCTTAGTGTAAAACTTGAACTTATCCCAGTCAGCTTTATCTGTATTATATCGTTGAATTGAAGAAGTTGGTGTATGTCCTAATATGGTAATCAAAATGTCTGGGGAATCGTACCCTTGATTCCACCGAGATTTGAGTCGCCACTGGAGGGATCTCATCCCGAGGCGACTGTTGAGAACTAGACGAGCCAGCGATGAAAGGTGACCGATGAGACGTAACCACGATTGGGCTGGAAGTTCTTCTCGTCTGAGAAAAGGCCTTGCGACCTTCCTCAGCCTTGCTATCCTGTCGTCTGATGGGAAGGCTTTGTGGAGATTGGTGTCTATAATCATGCCTAGGTATACCAGTCTTTGAGTGGGAAGCAGTGAGGACTTCTCAAGATTTACCATGATCCCCAGATCTTGGCAAAGACTCAGAAATTTGTCCTGGTGTTGAAGAAGGGATGACACCGAGTCTGCTAGGATTAACCAGTCGTCCAGATAACGGAGGAGACGGATGCCAATCCTGTGTGCCCAAGATGATATTAGGGTGAACACTCTGGTGAAGACTTGTGGTGCTGTGGAGAGACCGAAGCACAGTACCTTGAACTGGTACTTTCTGTTGTCTAGGCTGAATCTTAAGTACTTCCTTGAAGACGGATGGACTGGGATCTGGAAGTACGCGTCCTTTAGGTCCAGTGTGCACATGAAGTCTTGCAGTCTTACTGCTAGTCTGACCGTGTCCGCCGTCTCCATGCTGAACGGAGTTTGTTTGACAAAATTGTTCAAAGCTGAGAGGTCGATGACTAGTCTACAGCCTCCCTTCTTTACAAAAAAGAGTCGACTGAAGAAGCCTGGAGATTCGTTGAGGACCTCTTGGAGAGCGCCCTTCTTCAACAGGGTCTGGAAGGGCTTGCCCCCTTGCCGATCCCATGACAAGGGAGATCAATGACACTGGATTCGTTGTCAGGGGAGGTAGAGATGTTATGAACGGGACGCGATATCCTAGACTGATCACGGAGATTGTCCAGGAATCGGCCCCGAGTTGCTTCCACCTGTTTGAGCAACTTTGTAGGCATCCCCCCACTGGTGGACATGCAGGGGGACTGCCTATCCTAGCGTTTGCAGCCTCGGATGCTCCCTCTAGGGTTCTTGCCTCCCCTGGAGGACTTTTTGTCTTTCCTTCCTTTGACAGGAGAGGGCTTAGACACCACAGTCTTCGCTACTGTTGTCGTTTTAGTGGTCTTGACTGGACGGGACTGCCGTGGTGCTGGAGGCTTATAGGGCTTAGATGTTAAAGCCCTATGAGGAGGGAGTCTTGATGAGACTTCCTCCACCTCTCAGCAGCCTGTTCCACATCCTTAGGCTCAAACAAGATGGATCCCTCTAGAGAGGAATGTCTGAGCCTACTGATCTCGGTGCTAGGGACCTTCTGATGAAATCTCTCAGCTCCTGCATCCCAACGTTTCAGAATGGTATTTGCCCACAAGTTCGAGACTTGGTGGGCCAGAAACTTGATCGTGCGAGTACCTGAGAGAAGAAAGGTCTCCATAGCTTTCCTGGTACGTTCTTTGGAGAAATCCTCAGAACGTATCAGGATACCTAAGGTCCCCAACCAGATGTCGAGCCACGAAGTGGCTTGCATAGTGCACTTCGCAACTTTCTCCTGGTTAAGGATCTCGGTTGCCGAGAATGAGACCTGCCGGTTGGAGAGTCTCTCAAGAGGGACTCCCCTGGTAAGCTCTTTCAGCGAGTGGTGAAGGGGAAGAGCTAAACAAGGCTCCTTAAGGATCTCGAAGTACCTCCACTGCTGTACGCAAGGAGGTGGAAGGAGCTTGTTGGTGGCACTGGAACGGTTGGAGGAGGACATCTCGAAGAGCTGTAGAGATCTTGTCCCTGGTACTCTTAACCACCTGAGACCAGGGCAGTGCTGCACTAGTCTTGGAGGGTTTCTGAGTACCAAAGACACGGTCCAAGACCGTGTTCTTGCCCTCTCGAGAAGGGATCTCTGGGTCGGAAAACCCGTTGAGAGCCCTCATTAGAGTCAGAACTTGCCAAAACACATGTTCTGACTCTTGCTGGTCTCCTCCTGATGTAGGACTTGCAGCGAAGTCTCTTGTCCCCAAAGGCTCTTCTTGGGGAGAGTCGCGGACGTTCTCCGAGTGGCTAGCTGGCTCCATCCTAGTCCTATTAGAGGACTTTGGTAATGTTATAGAGTCCTTAGATTCCTTCCTGGGAAGGATGTAGGACTCCAACATTGACGAGGATGGCATGTTCCTTTCAGTCGCCACGTGAGAAGACATCTCGACACGAGGAGAGGTTTCCCTCATTGGTGCGATGGGGGAAAGTCTCTCCTCGCGTGATTCCCGAGGACGGAAAATCTTCGTCAGAAAGGGAAGGAGAGACAGTCTGGGGAAAAGAAGGAACCTGCCTCGAAGGCTTGCGTGAAGTCTGTTTTGCCCTTGGAGAAGTTACCGTGTCTGGAACTCCTCTTTTTCTCTTCAAAGGGGTAGAAGCAGCCAAGGATCTGTGCCCCAATTCAGAGAAGACAGGCTTGGACGCCTGCATTACGGCTCTGATCAGTGCACCGAACCAGGGCTGTTGGCTGACAGACGCGCTGTCAGACATATCCCTTGAAGGGACAGGGATTGAAGGATCCCTGGGAGGAGTTCTCATCATGGGTGGATTCGCCTGAAAAGGCTTTGGGATCCTGGACCCCTCTAGATGTTTCCCTTCTCCCACAATGCGCGCTGGTATGCGCTTGCGGTGAGGGGAATGAGGCGATGGCAACCTTGCCGTTCGTAGTTCAGCAGTCTCGTGCGCGGGAGGATATTGACGCTCGCGCGAGGGAGAGTAATGGTGCTCGCGCAAGTTACAATACCGGGAATCGCGCACGGGAGACTGATGGCGCACAGAAGCGCGTGCGGGAGACTGTAGGCGCACAGGAGCGCGTGCGGGAGACTGTTGGCGCGCAGGATCACGGCGTTGAGTGCGTAGGCGAGAGTTCGCGTCGCGCGTGCCTGTACCAGTCGTGGGGGGCGCGCGTGCCTGTACCAGTCGTGGGGGGCGCGCGCGCAGGATAAAGACCCCTAGCGCGCGGGCACGCAGTTTAAGCCTGTGCTGCTCGTGGGCGCGCGTCAGAATGAGGGCGTGAATCTGTAGGAGAGGATGGGCGAGTGCACGCGGGGCGCGCGCGCGCGTATCCTCGCGGATGCGTGGGGGCGATGGCGAGCGCTGGAACGTGGGAGAAATCACTCTAGTTGACTTCCCAGTAGCGCCCAGATCAGATCGTGGGTGCGCAGGAGAAATAACTGCTGGGCGTGAGCGCTGGCACGCAGGAGATCACTGGCGAGTAGGAGAGCGCTGGGGCGCAGGAGGTTGACGGCGCGCAGGTGAGGGTTGGCGCACAGCTGGGAGTGGGCGCGTATGCTTAGGCTCAGGCAAGGCCTGGCGCGCAGGAGAACGTGGGCGTGTATGTGCATGAGTGCACGCATAGCACGTAGAAGAGCTGGACTCCTGTTGGGATGTATGTGCGTGTTGGCGCATACGCCCTTGATGCCCTGTGTTAGGGTTTGTTGACGGGGCCTGACAAGTTATTATAGCACGCTCGTCAGGTTTCGTTGGCGCATAGCGCGTATCTGGTTGGCACGCCTTAGCGTGCTCAGATGAAACCTTGCTAGGTTTATATAAGAACGGTGACGGCAGGTCGGCAGGTCTGTCGGGTGGAAGGTCGATGTGTACTTTAAAAGGACGACCTTCCACCGAAGGAGATCGCGAACGATCTGCAGAAAGGTCCAGGACCAATGCAGGAACAGTGATCAGTGATCGACGTCGAGGCTCCTCTGCGGGGGACTGCATCGAAGATGTTGAACCGAAGAGGCGCCTCCTCACCGCAGGTGAAGGAAGGCCTCTCTGGCGAAGAAGAAGGCGAGCCTTGCGACGAATGCGCCCTCTCGGGGCCGTAGGGTCAGCGAGCTGACCTTCTGCAGTCCTCCGAAGAGGAGTCTCTGTAAGTGAAATCCCCCGAGGGAAAGAAACACTAGCAGGAGAAAATGTTGGTTTTAGTTTCTCCCTCGATGGTTGAACAGGAACGGGAGAAACTAAGCCATCAGCTACCGTAGGGTTTGAAGAGGCAGAGGTGATGGGTGATACCGCATTAGATATCTCTGACACCACAACGTCGACAAGAGACAGAGGATCAACCTCTGTCGGTGACAGCGATTGCTTGACAGCGGCAACCAATCGGATGTAGTCAAGAACAGTAGACGCCCGGGGTACGGCGTCCCCAGCTTAACTTTTTTTCACGTTACGATGTGGAATACAATGTTTTTCGTCCCCTCGTTACGACATTTTTCCCCACCTTACGGCATCGAATTCCAAAACTCAAACTTGGCGGTTTTTACGCGTACGACTGTGCGAGTCACTAGCTTACCACCACGCTCATACATCACTGCATACGTCACTAAGAAGCTGGTCTGCTATTGGTCGGCATCACTAAGATGCCGATACGCTATTGGCCGAAATCCCTCCCACAATGCCTGAGAGAGATGCTGCCTCTCTCTCTCTCTTTATTATACGCGCGCTCAGTTCAGAATCTCGTGTGCGTTTCATAAAGACTTTATCTCGTGTGAGTGCTTGCAATATCGTATTTTTTGTGCATTTTAGTGCTTAATTATAATTTTAATTCGTTAGCCATGGATCCCAAGATTGCTAGTGATGTTAAAGGCAGAAGTAAGATGATTACTATGGAAACGAAGCTGGAGATCATAAAGAAATATGAAGAAGGCATGCGCATCGTTACCCTCGCTAGTATGTATGGCCGTAAACAGTCTACGATTGGTACAATTATCAAGAATAAGGAAGCCATTAAAGCAAGTAAGTCTTCTAAAGGCATGACTGTCCTTGCCAGTGCAAGGACCTCAATTAATGACGAGATGGAGAGACTCCTTCTTCTATGGATTAAAGAGAAGGAAATCGCTGGTGATACACCCACGCAATCGGTAATTTCGCACAAGGCGAGCGCCATCTTTGCCGATCTCGTGGAAGCCCAGAGAGACGGCGGAGACGAAGGAACGTCGCAGCAAGCCCCCCAAGAGTTCAAGGCTTCTCATGGGTGGTTTGATCACTTTAGGTAGAGGGCTGGTATTAACTCAGTCGTCAGGCATGGAGAGGCAGCCAGTTCTGACAAGAAAGCAGCAGAAGAATTCCTCAAGAAGTTTGAGAAATTAATTTCCAGAGAAAGCTACATTACTCAGCAAGTGTTCAACTGTGATGAAACTGACCTTTTCTGGAAGAAAATGCCCCGCCGTACATATATTACAGCTGAAGAAAGGAAACTTCCTGGCCATAAACCGATGAAGGACAGACTTACCCTACTAGTTTACCACTCAAGAGAATCCTCGTATCACAAAGGAGAGGCTCTCGGTATTTTGGAAGTATAATGCCAAGGCCTGGGTCACGAGGACCATATTTATTGAGTGGGTAAACGTCTGCTTCGGTCCTGCTGTCAAGAACTTTTTAGAAGAGAACAATCTTCCTCTCAAATGTCTCCTGGTACTGGAAAATGCCCCTGCTCACTCTCCTGGCCTCAAGGACATCATTCATCCTGACTTCTCCTTCATCAAGGTTCTCTATCTGCCACCGAACACCACCCCTCCCCTCCAGCCTATGGACCAGCAAGTGATTGCCAACTTTAAGAAGCTTTACACGAAGCATCTGTTCAAAAGATGCTTCGAAGTGAACGAAAGCATTCAACTCACCCTCCGTGAATTTTGGAAGGGGCATTTTGACATCGCTCAATGCCTGAGGATGAACGACAAAACTTGGAAAGAGGTTTCACGGCGCACCTTGAACTCTTCATGGAAGAAACTGTGGCCAGCTGTTGTGGCAGAACGAGAGTTCGAAGATTTTGATCCCTCAACCGAAGACGAGGCCGTTGATGATCCTGCCCCTGAGGGTGATGTTGAGGAAATAATTTCAATCAGGAGGTCCATGGGGCTTGTTGTCGATGAGGCTGACATCCATAACCTTATCGAGGAGCACAGGGAGGAGCTTACGACTGAAGACTTTAAGGAGTTGGAGGCAATGCAGTAGACCATCATTCAAGAAGAGCACAGCTCTAGTGGTGGTGAGGACGGGGGGGAGACTGAAGAAACGACATCGGCAGAAATAAGGGAAGCTATCGGTTGGTATGAAAACCTTACGAGTTTCATTGGAAAGAAACACCCAGAAAAACTTCACACAAGTCGTCTTATGGAGAGTGTTAATGACAAGTGTATGAGTCATCTTAGAAATATGTTGAGGAATCGTCAGAAACAGGCTTCTTTGGATAGATATTTCTCCAAAAGAGAAGTGTCAGAAAGCAAAGATGATAATAGTGATGCTATCAAAAAAGCTAAAAAAAAAAAAAAAGAGTAATTTTTTAAGTTCTAAAAAAAAAAATCATAAAAAAAAAATTTCAAAAGACAAAAATAATAAAAAGAGCATTTTTAATTTCAAGTGTTTAATAGTAAGAATAAATTTATTATTAAGTGTACATAACATAATTAGCATTGATACGTTTTTATATCAACCGTCTCCTACCCCCTCTGCCTCCACCCACCAGCTCAAGTCACATCATTCCAAAGGTAAATAAAATTTAATTTTTCCTTTACAGTACTGTACAGTATATAATTCTTATTTATCCTACAATGTTTCCTGATTATATACTTTTCAGTACATGTATATTATATATAAGTATACTGTAGTACAGTGCTTATTATACTATTTTGTTACATACTAATTTTCAATGTTTTTACCTGGGGTTTTGCACGCATTAGCTATTCTATTGCCCGCCATACGACATTTTCACCATACAATACCAACTCCGGAATGGATTAATGTCGTATAGCGCGGGCCTACTGTAAAACCTCCTTGGAGGGCGAACCCTGAGGCCCCAAGGAGGACCAAAGCTGAAAAAGGGGCTTAGTGACATATCCTCCCCCGGGGGGAGAGGTGGAGCTGCTTCGCTAGGGGAAGCAATGTCATCTCTCGAGCCCCAAGTTTGGTAAACAGTGCATCAGTCTACGCTACCACTCGACGGTCTCTCGAAAGAGACCGATCGAGTGGGAGCTTCGGAGGAGGTTTGGGCAACGGAAGAAGAGGCCTTGGGTTTTTCTCATTTCAAAGAAACCTTCGAAGGAGAAATATCCCGTTTGGACTTCTTCTGTCGTCGCGAAAACCTCTCCCACTGGGAGATAGACCACTCCCTACACCTGTTATTGCTATCACACCGTTGGCCCCTACAGGAAGGGCAAAGGGCGTGAGGATCGGTCTCGACCGCCGACACGAATGTTCCACAGGGGCAGTCGGGAAACCCAGGGCAGGTGTGCATATTCGCAGAGGCCAACTGCACACGCAAAACTAGAAAAGAAAAAGCAAAAAAACATTAAATGGCTGCCAAATGACGGTGAGGATGAAAGCGGACACGTCCGACTACCATCCGAGCCGAGAGCAAAATAAGCTCAAGCACAGGTGTGTGAGGGGGGGGGGGTAGCAAGCTACCCTCCCCTACCCCCGCTAACTAGCGGTGTGGGTAGTAAACCCTCGTTAAAAATTAATGGCTCATCATTTCAGCTACGCCGAAAGTAATACCCTTATTAAATAGCGTGGTTTGTATTCCAGTTACGGAACAATTACAGATCCTGAAGTAATTTCCTGTGAACCCTAATGACTGAGTAACAAGCCACATTTGTGGTTTTGGCTTTCTCTAGGAGGGCAAAACTACTTCTACAACTTCATCTATCCAATCTTGAGGTTTTTACACATCGAGATACTTGGGTACCCCATCACACAGAGCACCTTTTATATTCAAATCATTAATTCTAATATTCATAATATTACATATTGCATTAAAAGCTTCATCAAGAGTATCAAAGGGCATCCAAGAATCCCATTTGTCATCTTCGAGTCGCATTCTTATCTCTCTGATTAAGCTGTACCATTTAAATGTTTTATATATCACATTGTAATTTGTGTCTAATGCAATTTGGCTAACATCCAAGATTTTAAGTTTTCCTGTGTTGTACAAATTTCTTGATCTTCAAGTATTGGAAGAATTGTCCTTTTTAGTTCCAAAGCATCAACAGAATTTTCTATAAATGAATTGCCAGAGGTTGTTGACAGTGCCACGGGGGAGTCAGCATATGCAGGGGATGTGAAGTCATTTTTCAAAGGATCCAAAATCAAGGGTGGGGTTTTATTTTTTGTGTTGTTATTTGTTTGGTTGATTTACCTACTACAGAATATTAAGAAAGTATCATACGTTGGAAAGGAAATTTGCATTCTCTACTATCGGCACAATGAGAGTAAACTTCCCAGATAGTTCACTTCATACCCTACCTGAAGGATAACACCAAAACAGATATAGAGGCCCAGGTGTAAGATAAACCCGCCTGTTAGGACTGAGACCGAGCAAGACTATAGAAAGTGTATAAAATTAGGAGAAGGTCAAAGTAACATTGAGAAGAAATAGGTGAGAAAGAGAGAAATTTAGATTCGAACGGGGGGAACAATTTCCCCAAGTTCGAGAGCCCTCTTGTCCGTCAAAATTCTTCAACAATATGAAGAAACCACATGACTACGTCAAGGCATTCTCTCGTCAAGATGTCGTCTATAAGTGCTGAAGAAGAAACAAAGAGAGAATTAAAAATTCTTCCCCTCAGGGGGGTAAAGAAAAACCCAACCCACGGACGGGAGAGGTTACCCCCAAGAGGAGTTGTCAGCGCAGAGGATTTCTTCCAATAAATTCTCGCAGAAAAACATCGACATCTGAAAACTACCACAATACTCTGTAAAGGAGAGTCAGGAGAAAAACACAGTCACATCTGTAAGAGAAAAAGGTTGAACATGATGCAATAGACTAAATGGCTAAGCCTTGTAAGGAGAAAGCGGAGACGTCCGCTCTCTACAAGCCAAAAGCAAAAAGTGACGTAGCTCAGAGTAGTGAGAGTATATATAGGCGGCTGGGTAACCCCAAGCTATCCCCTGCCTACCCACTCAAGTGGTTAGGTCGGATTGCTACCTCGTATTTTAAATCTAATGGTTGCCTTCCCGCTACGCCGAAAATATATCCACATAAGGTAGTAGGTCGGCAAGGGCATAAGCGACCTGTTGAGATACTACTGCTAAAGTTACTGTATAGGCTCCTTTGACTGGCCAGACAGTACTATATTGGATCCTTCTTTCTGGTTACCGTTCACTTTCGTCTTGCCTACACACACTGAATAGTCTGGCATATTCTTTACAGGTTCTCCTCTGTCCTCATACCTGACAACACTAAGATTACCAAACAAATCTTCTTCATCCCAGGGTTAGCTACTGCACTCTAATTGTTAAATGGCTACTTTCCTCTTGGTAAGGGTAGAAGACACTCTTTAGCTATGGAAAGCAGCTGCTCTAGGAGAAGGACACTTCAAAATTAAACCATTGTTCTCTAGTCTTGGGTAGTGCCATAGCCTCTGTACCATGATCTTCCACTGTCTTGGGTTAGAGTTCTCTTGCTTGAAGGTACAATTGGGCACACTATTTTATCTTATTTCTCTTCCTCTTGTTTTTTTAAAGTTTTTATAGTTTATATATGAAATATTTATTTTAATGTTACTGTTCTTAAAATATTTAATTTTACCTTGTTTCCTTTCCTCAGTGGGCTATTTTCCCAGTTGGGGCCCTTGGGTTTATAGCATCCTGGTATTCCAACTAGGATTGTAGCTTAACAAGTAACAATAATGATAATAATAATAAATAACGAAAGGTTTGTTAGTATGGGAACAAGTGATTTTTACAGGAACAAAATCAAACTCACCCAGTATTGCAGAGTAGCCATCGGGCTAAGGAGTAGTGTGGGGTAATTTTTGACAAAACACTTGCCATGACCATCGTCACAACTAACTGCACCCCAAACACAGCCTGAAAAAAAAAAAAAAAAAAAAAAAACTACAGGTACTGTATTATCATGACAGGAAACATGATAACCCATCATCACCCTTTTTTCGGTAAGGGGGATCTGTGAATAATGAAGCTGTCAGAAATGGTTCTATACCCTATATTAGGTTATGTTATGTGGCTCTTTCAATGTAATTTCCACTTCTTTAAAAGAACAATTACAAAGCTAGAGATGCCATAGTTAGGGACTTAGAGTTGGTAAAAATGTACGTACTAGGATTCAAATTGAAAAAATTTTGGTGAAATGGGTAACAGGAAAACTCACAATTTTTCATGTTTGGTTAAACTCATCCCCGAATCATAGGCCCTAAGAGGACAATGTATTGGCATGCTACTGAAATCTAGTAATCTTTACCTGGACATTTAGATACTCTAACAAACATAAACCTTTAAAGAATAATTTTCATTTTTCAGTAATTATATAAGATGTTCATCCACATTTCACTTGTCATTTTCAATTATGTATGCATGTACATCCATGACCAATTCAGTCCTCAAAGCAGCTATGTATTGTGGATCTACTGGTTTATCACTATCTCCTGTTTAATGCTGAATCACAGTTAGCCTTGTCTTCTATTTCGACAGCATCTTTAACCGGGTGGCAATGTGCAACGCTCTCAAAAATCCCAGCAATGGAACCATAGCCTGAGGTCCATTAGATAGACAATGTTGATGATATGTCCATGAAGCTTACAGCTAGACTAAACTTCATATTTATTATCCTGTCAACTATTATTGCTACAGACATTAAAAAATTAAGAAATATGACAAATTCGAAGATAATTTGTATTTTTCCTAACCATACAAACCTTAGCTATTTACATTGGGTTTACCTTTTAGCGCAGCTGAAATGGCGAGCTTTTAGGATTTAACGAGGGTGTATTACCGCGGGGGTAATACACCCTCGTTAAATCCTAATAGCTGGGGGGTAGGGGAGTGGTAGCTAGCTACCCCTTCCCCCTCTCACACACAGGTGAATACTCACTTACACTTAGAGGTAGGACTTGTCTTGGGGGACAGGGCTGGCGGGCAAATATGTGTAAATAGCTAAGGTTTGTATGATTAGGAAAAATACAAATTATCTTCGAATTTGTCATTTGTTCCGTAACCGAATTACAAACCACGCTATTTACATTGGGTGACTTACCCCTTAGGTAGGGTGGAAAGTCCCCAGCCATACTGGCTTTGGCTTTGGCTTTACCCGGGGACTCAGAATCCGAGTGAGTCGCACTCGAGAAAAGGAGTCCCTGCACCTCACAAGTTCCTTGCTCCGCAAGGAACCGTGTGGCCTACATAAGCTTGTGTGTGAAGGAAGAAGTGTGAACCGTCCTAGGCAGTTGACCTGGAGTTCCAGAAGGAACTCTGGGTTAGGATGTTCCCAATACCACCTCGTCAGGGTATGGGGGACGCGACAGTATTGACTCAATACTCGGAACACAAGGAAGCATGGTTTACCTGCAGAGGTTCGAGGTCAGCTATGCAGAGACCAGGATGCTGCTTCCCCGTAGAGGGTATGATGAAGAAAGAAATAAGGGCCAGACATACTTCTTTCGTTCATGCAGACTAAAACCTGATAACAATGCCCTCAACCTTCTGCTACCTGTCCAAAAAGGAGCCTGAGGTTAGACCAGCTGTAGTGTAGCCACCACAGAGCGATAGAAAACGTATCGAAACTCCTGTGGGTCATGCCCTGCAGGAAGCGGGCTGCGAAGGTCATTAGACGCTTCCAGACTCCAGCTTGTAGCACCTGCGTCACAGAGTAGTATTACTCGAAGGCGAGGGACGTTGCGATGTATCCAACATCGTGCTGTAGGGGGACGTGACGGGGGAGGGTATGGAGACAGGTCGAGATGAATGTCCTTGAGTCCGAGCTGAAGAGGTATACTGGTGATTCTCCCTCGTGTCCTCCTTGTGCTCCCAAATCGGCTGCAACTGAGGACAAACTGCAGCTGTTCCCAAAGCTAACCTCTCGATTCCTTTACTGGCAAGAAAGAGAAGGTTTTGGGACATCAGATACAGAATGGAGACTCGAAATCTTGAAGGAATTGGACCGAAGGGCCGGGACCCCAAGATTCTGAGGCTAGCCAACAACTCAGGAGCGAACCTAAATGTTGCCTTCCCCTCTTCCTTAGAAAGGGCGGAGTCGTACGAGACCAAGAAGATTGCTTACACACTGGCCGCGGCCAGAGTGAGCAGGAGACCCAAGACGGAATACAATCCGAGGCCTGTCGTAAAGGGTCTTGAGAAGATCTCTTAAGGCACTAAAAAGTCCGAGCCATGCTCCAAGTTGGAGATCTCACTCCGACTAGGGCCGGGACGATCGTAGTTTCCTCCCGCCGAAAGGCAATAAGACCGTTATTGCTGGAGAAGAGGCCTCAAGGGATGAGGAATATCTCCCACGGCACCAACCACCGAAGACTCTTCACTTCGCCTGGCAGACCCCTGCGGATGACTATTGCAGATGACGCAACCTCCGTCCCGCGACTGTAGCGAGTTGTCTCTTCTTGAGGAGGAGGCGTAGTGTCTCCAGGCATGAAGCCGAAGCGACGCCCCGGTTCGTGAAAGATGTTGCAGTGTGGTTGTTTGAGTAGTCTGTGCCGTGGGAGAAGCTCTCCCGGGAGTTCCGTCAGGGGAAGCAGAGGGTCCAGAAACCGTTCTGCGCATAGTCCCACTGGAGCTCTCCCATTGAAAGGTTGACAGACAACCTGGTCTTGTTGTTGACCCATTCTCCACAGACAGAAAGGAGGGAAGACGCAGGCGTCGAAGTTGTCCCACCATCACCGGAATGCATCTTGCCAGAGTCTGGGGGGAAGAACAGCGGAAGATTGAGGTTCCAAGCTCTCGCGATGAGGTCCCCCAGACCAGGACTTGCTGGTTACTCAAGACCAAAGACCCCCAGGTACACTCTCTCTACGAGGCTCTGCTCGGATAGTCGGAGAGAACATTCCTCTGCCTGGAATGAGAGAGCCGATGGTGGTATTGAGAGTATCTCAATCATCTCGGTATCTCTACTGCAAGATGTGAAGGTGTGAAAATGCGTCCCCTGCTGCTTAGAACATGCCAGAATCATGAAGTCGACGCGCACGGAGCGACTCGGCAGGAGCTGTAGGATCTGTAGAGGGACCAGATTATGGCCCCTAAGCCTGCCTGAATGATGGAGAGGTATCCTTCAGGTCCTGACCATAGGCCTGGACTGGAACATGCCCCCCCCCCCCCCTTTTTTGACGAGTCCGAGAACAGCATCAAGAATGTGGGGAAAGAACGAGAATATCCACTACCATCAAGAGGTTCCATAGGTCAACACCCATTGCAGGTCTAATAGTTCCGCTGGTCCCATAGGGGCCAGGAAGTCCGGTTAATCGTTGCCTGAAACCACCGGAACTTGGACCGGCCCACATGGAACTTATCCTGAGGCGACCGTTCGGAACTATAGACGGGTCAATGAGGAAAGGAGAACTAGGAAACGTTCCAAGGTAGGGCTGAAAGCTCTGCTTGACTGAGAACAGGTACTGCGACTCTCCTCGGCCTTGCCACAGTCAACTGAAGGGAAGGCTCGGAGGAGGTGGCAACAGAATCTGGCGTCCCCAGGTGGTCACCCATCCAAGTACCGACCAGAACCGACGTTGCTTAACCTCGCTGGACGGACGAGAAGCGGGGTTTCCAACGTGGTAAGGCCGTTGACTCAATATCATGGCCAGATACTACAGATGTTGAGGCAGAAGAAGAGAAGGCTCCTAGCAAAATACCATGAACCCACACTCATGGTAAGCATCCGGAAGCTTGTCCCGGCGCTGAAGAAGGTCGAACCCGAGCCTACCGGAGTTGACCAGCCCTCCAAAAAGCGAAGAAGGCGGAAGCCTGCACCTGAGCGGCCATGAGGAAAGCAGGGAGAGTTCTCTGGGGAAAAAAACCTGCGATGCCACGGCGGGATCGCCACACTGCATCATAAGCAGGAATACCTGCAGTCTAGGCTGAATTCCACGAGCTCCCTGGAAGATAGATGGAATGGAAACTGAAAGCACCCGTCCTTCCGATCCAGGGTTTAAGGAGTCCTGTCGCCTCGTTACCAGTCTGATCGATTCTGCTGTTCTACGCTGGACGAAGTTTGTTCGACAAACTTGATCAGGGCTGAGAGGTCGACTACGGAACTCCCGTCTCAGGTATTTCCTTACAAGAAAGGATCGACTGAAGAAGCCGGGGGTGAAGCCGTCGATGATCCTATGGAGGACCTTCTCCTAAGGTATGGATCATTCTGCCCAAACGGGCAAAACTCTTGCCGACCCTATGGCATAGAGGTTCAGAGGAGCTGAATTCGCTGACAGAGACGGCAGACGTGATATCCTTGGCTGATCACAGAGATCGTGCAGGAATGGGCATCGGGAAGCTGTCATCCGGATGAGAAACCTTAAGCATCCTCCCAGCGTGAAACCTGCAAGGGGGGGGTACCAATCCTAGAGTTCGTGAACTCTGCCACCCCCCCCCCCCCCCGGGGGAGCCTCCCGTGCCATCTGTTCCTGACAGGAGGAAACTGCAATTGGAGACCTTGTCCCAGTTGTCGTAGCCGATAACTTAGGCCGACGTGGTTGAAAGAAAAAGGCGCTGGAGCCCTGCAGAGTCTGGAAGAAAGCGCCTTGGAGGAGTGAAAACGGAAGTCGATTTCCTCCGCACAGCCGCTGTCTAAGTCTCTGTCCTTGGGCACAAACAAACTCTTCTCAAGGATGGAAGGGTGTCTGAGGTTGTTGGCATCCACGGATGAGACACCCGAAGGGAAGCCCTCGGTCAGCGCGTCCAGATGGTCCAACATCGAGCTTGCCCGCAAGTTAGATACTTAATAACGAAACGCCAAGGTGCCTGAGCCCGAGAGGAGGAAAGTACCCATGATCTTCCTGTAGCTTCCTTGAACCAAACCTCGGGCCGTAACGGAGGAGGGAAAGGACCTGGTAAGCCCCCTACACGAGGTGGAGAAGAGGAAGGGGTAAGCAGTCACCCCTTGGCCGATGGAGAAATCTCGAACGGAAAGCCCCCCGCCAAAAATCCTTCCAGGGAATGACGGGGAAGGGCTAACCCAAGCTCTGGAAAGAGGAGTGTTGCTCAGACCTCCCTGAAGATTCTTCCTATTCTTGCAAGTGCCATGCTCTGCGTTTACGGGGTGAGGCCGTGTTCTGGAAATACACTCCAGAAAAACTCGCTAGGCTGGCCATGCTGCGAAAACCCCAATGGGAATCGTGGTCGCAATCGCCCTGGAGCTCGCGCGATGGTAAATCAATGATTTGCGCGTGGGCGAACGTGGAAGCGCCCATGCGAGGTACGCAAGAACGCAAACGAAGGTGAGCGAAGGAGCGCAGAAGGAGGGCGAGCGTGGTAGGAAGGGCGAGAGCTGGTGGTCGGCGAGCGATAACCCATAGACGAGCAATGGATACTGCAAGAATTAAGCTGACGTTCGTGCGAAGAAACACTGTAGGTTCGTGCGATGGAACACCGTCGGTTCGCGCGACGGACACCGTCGGATCGCGCGACGGAACACCGTCGGATCGCGCGACGGAACACCGTCCGTCCACGCGACGGAAACCGTCCGTTCGCGCGATGGATTATCGTTGGTTCGCGAGCGGGCGAACATTGGAGAGCATGTGCGCGGACGCGCATATGTGGGCGTGCGGACGCGCAGGCGAATGATCGCGCGGGCGCGCAGGCGAGTGGGCGCAAGGGTGGGCAGGTGAATGAGCGCATGTCCGAGGCGGCGAACGCAAGTGTTGGCCCGATGGCAAGGAAACGCGCTGCCGCGTGGGTGAGGAAGACCGCTGACGATGTGGATCAACAGGTGATCGGTGGTGAGCTGGTGAGCGCTGACGTGCAGGTGGGCGATGGCGCGTTGGCGAGCGGTGGTGCGTTAACAAAACGCTAGCGAGCAGATGAAGAATCGCGCGGGTGCGTAGGCGATTACCAACGCGAGAGAGACTAGTGATGGTTAGCGCGCATCGCGCTAACAGAAGGCGCGCAGGTGCATCAGGCAGGGGGGCGCTGAAGCCAGCTGTTAATCAGGCGATCCTAGACGGTCAGAAAACCGTTGGCGCCCATTGGTGCGTGGCATATCGATGGCGATCGTTGACGCGTAGGAGATCGCTGGCGAGCAGGTGAACGTTGACGCGTCTAAGGTCGCTGGCGAGCTGATGATCGCTGACGAGCAGAAGGCAACGCGTGGAAGCCTGCGCATAGAAGAAGAGTCCTTGACCCAGACCTGAACCGAAGTTCTAGATCGCGAGGGCGAACGTGGGCGCACAGGGCGCGTAACAGGAACCAACAGGAACAGCAGAGATGATCATCATGAGAGCGCTGACAAGCAGGAGAGCGCTGACGAACAGGAGAGCACTGGCGAACAGGAGAGCGCTAGCAATCAGGAGAGCGCTAGCAATCAGGAAGCGCTGATGAGCAGGAGAGCGCCTGTGCGCTAACACTGAGCAGGAGCAAACACAGCAGAAGGGCGCGCAGGGGAACCCTGACACGCAAGGGAAGAACCCCCGTGGGAGGCAACCCTTTGCCCCGAAGGGAACGTTGTCCGTCGGAAGACAGATGTCCATCGGAAGAACGTTGCCTGTCCGCCGGGAGACTGATGTCCGTTGGAAGACCGTTGTCCGTCGGAAGACGAGATCAGACTGCTGTCCATCTGCACCAGGGCGGAAGATCAAGAAGAAGGAGTTGTAGGCTGCAAACGGAGATTCAAAAAGGCGCCTCATAGCACCCTCATAGGGAGATGAGAGGCCCTTACGACGAGGCGGACGGTGAGCCTTACGGCGAAGGAGGCCAACAGCAACAGCAGCAGAAGAATCCTCCAAAGAGGAGTCTCTATGAGTGTACTCTCTCGCGAACGAAAGAGAAACACTTCGTAGAAGAGACTGGTCAGCCAGTGACCTAAAAGGAGCAATCCTCCGAAGAGGGGCTCCTGCAGTTGCCCAGCCCCTTGAGCGAAACTGCAGGTGTGACCGCTCAGCACCAAGAGCATAGTCGCACGAAATAAAGGCAAGAGAAGAACCCCCCAAAAGGGGAAAAAACTCAAGCCTGGACAGGAAAAACTTCCCTCGGAAGGAAAGTTACCCACCCAAGGAGGCAAGCCTCCTGAGTTCTAAAATAAACTGGAGAGCTGTCAATCGTCACGGGAGTACTTCCAGTAGAAGGAGACACGCCCCTGACGAAAATCCAAAGGGGAGGCAGCAACAGCCGAATCCCCAGGCCTCCACAAGACAGCTCACACCGTAGCCATATTAAGGAAACGAACTAGATCGGTAACTGTAAAAAAATAAAAACAAAAAACATTAGTACACATTCATTCCCCCGGGAAGGCTCCGAAGAGGAATCCCGAGGGAAAGGAAACAAGAATTACACAACAGGCACGTGCCCTCACAACCACTTACACTCACGGAAGGAGAGCTGTAACCAAAACAGAATTATAACAATTATAATTATGAAACTATGTAATTTAAAAAAGAATGAACACTAAAGAAAGAACGAAAACCCCGAAAGGAATCGTTCAACAAGCTGAAAAATTAACAACTACAATTAGATTCATAAACTAATTGAGACAAAACGTACGGCGTAGCAACCCCCCCCCACACGGGAAGGAAGCTACAAGGGCGTAGTAACACGTAGTAAAAGGGTGAACGACCTCAAGAGAGAGAGAGAGAAAGACCGAAGTCAAACTCGATCGCAACCCATAAAATTACACCGTGGTGGCCTAACTGCCGAGGACTCCACGGAGATATCGTACACTACACACACAACTCTGAAAAGGAAACTTACTGATTTCTATACTCAAATATATATACAAACATGAAAACATGTTTACATATATATTGAGTAAAAGAAAAGTAAGCGATTAAGTAAAGACAAAACAAACAATGGCTGCCAAGAGAGGACCAAGAAAGAGACGTCTGTCCCAGTCTGAGCCAAAAGTGAAAGTGAGCATTCACCTGTGTGTGAGGGGGGGAGGGGTAGCTAGCTACCACTCCCCTACCCCGCCGCTAACTAGCGCGGTGGTAATACACCCTCGTTAAATTCTAATGGCTCGCCATTTCAGCTGCGCTAAAAAGTAAACCCAATGCAAATAGCGTGGTTTGTATTTCGGTTACGGAACAAAATGTATTTATTGTTTTACCAATCAAAGAAATTTTTACATGCTAGTACTTTGTATCAAATCTTAACTTTAAATCAATCAATCAATCAATATTAGATTAAAAAATAAATCAACATATAGATCCACATAACCTTTATATGGTATAATAATCAGCTTCTAGGTTATACAGTACCTTAAAGTTACAACAGTATAATTACTTCTACTTCATTGGCAAGACTCATTCCCAGTAAGAAATTCAGAAAATAAAAAACCAAAAAACAATTATCCGTCCCATTCATTACTTCCTTTAGCCAAAGCGTGTTGACCATATAAATAATGCAGCTATATATCAAGGACACACAAGTAATGCATACTTTTGGCCAGACAACTATTTCCTTTTATTTTCTTTCATGGTGTTTTCACAGATGCAACTGGGTGAAGCTAAAAATCTTTACCACCTTCTCATAGTTGATTGACATAAACATAATAATAAAACAGATTATAGGTAATTTTACTTTAAGTGACCCACTTCAAGTAACGGACATACACACAATATCCACGTACCACTTACCAGAACAGGAGGAATGAGATGACGTTTATATAAGAGCAAAGCAAATAACAAAGGAGCCTTTGTAGTTGGTTGGGAGGGACTAGGTCAGTAATCAAAATGCGAGTAAATATTTACTATAGCATAATAATCGTAATGAAGAAAACAAAAAGTATTTATGGTGTATTTATAAGCACTTTGAACTGTTCTGATGCAAATAATTGGGGGGAAACCATTATTTTTCAAATCTAAGATTTTTAAAATTCAAAAACTTATAACTAAAAACCATTTTAAAAGGGAAACAAACACTAGAACACTACCTAACCTAACCTAGGAGCTGTATCTGCAACTGCGAGAAGGACTTCACATTTTAATCGACTGATATGTAAGTTATTATGCCCCAACCTCCCTTAAACATGGAGAAAAAACACCAAACTAACCACTACTCATCCATTTCTTATTGCAAATTTCAGTTTCTGAAGTATCATATGTTAACCAGTAAGAATTTCTACAAGTGTAGCCTACAGGGTTAGTACAGACTTGACACTTTTCCATCAAGGAGCCTTTGTATGTCAGCGGCCAGTTCCTCCCTTGCGGATTAAAAATGGACATCAACTAATCTCAACTTTCCCCCTTAACCTAACCTACAGGCTGTGTCCTTACCTACTTAACTAGTGGGGGGGGGCATCACTTGCAACCCCCCTTACACTGCTGTACCCTAAGTTATCCGTAATCATACATGCAGGTGGCCGCTATCATACATACACCCCTCCATTAATATATATATATATATATATATATATATATATATATATATATATATATATATATATATATATATATATATATATATATATATATATATATATATATATATATATGTATATTAGCCCCCACTCCAGTAGAAAAAAAAAGGTATGGTCATAAAATCAATGGTAAAATATTTCCACACCATAAACAGTAGGGTAAGCAGATCTTACATACGATGAACTTGAAAAAACAATTACCGAATTAGCCACAAACCGGACCGGTTTCTTTTACAAAAACCTATTTTTGCCATTTATATGGCTGTTGGTGTTAATTAAACCCGGTAATAAGGATAAACGGCAGTAACCCCACATTTCGTTTACCAATTGTAAAAATTGGGTTAAGATATGGCTCGGAATATAAATTTAAATAGGCTAATATCAGCACAGTATGTATAAAGTATAATGATACATATTTTGGAGTTGCAGTATACGCTTAAAATTTCGAATTCTTTCCTTGGCTAAAATATTCTATATCTTCTATCTAATCTTTCAGTAATAATGAAATATTTTCAACAGCAATACTTAATCTGCTAAAGAAAATGAGATAAAAATCATTTTACCATCCTGTCAAAGCGACGTTAAAAGCCGTCTGCAGAAATAACCACAAATGCTCCCTAAGGGAGCCATGTGCTCATAATATCATATTCTTTGTATTCTTCTTCTTCATGTTATCTTAAAAAAATTTGTTACTATTGACTTTTGAAATACATTATATTTATTTTCCCCCTGGCGATTGTACAGTAGAGTCTATTTGCAGCATATAGAGGTTTAATAAAGAGTACTTTACATATGTTATGTTATGAAGCAGTGTTATTTATGTTATCATTTAGGCTACTTGTGGAAGCAGATGTATTTAAGGATGTATAATATGTTGTGTATCGTCATGATCAGCAAAGATGTACTAAGCAGGGCCACACATAGCATACTAGGTTGGTTTGCTGAGGGTGATCAGACTAAAGCCTTCCACTATCACAAATCTGCACTGGTCACCGTATTGATGAAAATCAAGAGAGCAAAGAAAAGAAACTGCGCGGTCGATCCTATGCCAATATCTGAAGTAATTGGAGAGAGAGACTTTTCTAGTCTAGCCGAAATAATAATGAGAATAGGAAATGCAAGCATTGATGAATGTAAGTTTCCTAAATCTGAGAAAATGACTATAGTCACGCCAGTTCTGAAAAAAAGATGCACTGAACTACCAGTAATTAAGCTCATATAGACCTATTTCAAATATATCCTTTATCTCAAAAGTGCTTGAATATGTAATTCTTGAACAACTAGTCAGCCACTTAGAAGTAATAGAAGCTTTTCCTGACAACCAGTCTACTTACAGAAAACTATACTCTACGGAGACAGCCATCTGCTCTGTTGTAAATGATATGCTAGAAATGAAGGATGAAAAAAAAAATGTGGTATCTTAATTCTGCTCGATCTCAGTGCTGCTTTTGATACAGTGGTACCTGAACTGCTACTAAATGATCTACGGTCCATCAGCGTTGAAGATCAAGCCTTCGAATATCTAAAAGACTACTTAGTTAGTAGAAATTAATGCGTAAAATTGGAAACGATTATTCATCATATGAACCCTTAAACAGAGGGGTACCCCAGGGGAGTGTACTTGGCCCAATCTTATTCTGTATCTATACTATTGGACTATCGAAAATACTACGAAGGCATGGTGTGAAGTTTAAACTATTTGCAGATGACACACAATTTTACTTCTCCATAAATGATATAGATGCCACTACTGAAACTCTAAACCGAATCCTTCATAGTGTTAGAGAATGGATGACATTTAAACAACTAAAATTAAATGAGAACAAAACTGAATTCATGGTGGTGGGCAAGAGAAACAGCGTGAGACACTTAGGTGATATTCAAATGAACATAAATAATAACTTGGTGCCGATATCTAGTAAAGTTCGAGATCTAGGTGTATTTCTTGACTGCAACCTATCACTAAATGCCCAAATAAATAATCTAATAAATACTGTTGGTTATCATCTAAGAAATATTGCGTTTATAAAAAAAAGTACCTAGACGAAAATTTTGTAAAGAAACTTGTGATAAACTGTGTTATTACCAGGATTGACTAATGCAACTCTATCTATTACAATTTACCAAAAGTGCAACATAAGAAATTACAAAACATAATAAATAGAGAAGCAAGACTGATTAAAGGCGTCCCACCTAGAGAAAGGATCACCCCTATACTAATTGATTTACACTGGCTGCCGATTAAAGCAAGGATTGAATTTAAAATGTGTACAATAACCCACTAAGTTATCAGAACCGGGCGTCCAAAATACTTAAGAGAATTGCTACATATTGCGCAGCCAACAAATCGTATCGACACGAGAATAGTTACAGATGGCTTCAAACTGTTGGATCCTAGATATATGTCTATTTTAGGCTCTAGAGCCTTTAAATATGCGGCCCCGAGACTATATAATAAACTCCCACGAAACATTCGAATGATTGAAGACATTAAGGCTTTCAAGAGGAAACTGAAGACTCGTATTTCATGAGTCTTTTGACGGTGACGATTTAACAATAAATGAAGAATATGAGACCTGAAACGTTAAATCCTCTGATCGAATAAGGTAAAACAACAGTGGAGGTCCTGTAGAGAGTGGGGTTCCTCTGCTGTATGGGACCGGAAAAGCAGCCATCAAAGTAAAGTAAGTAATGTCTGAACCCCAGATATGACCAAGGACATGTCTCAGGCCTTTGTCCTGTAGTGGACTGAAAACAGCTGCATTTGTTGTTGCCATGATCACAAAATGCATTGTTTATCATACTTATCTAATCGTGAGACTATCCATAAGATTTTTCATAATTCTGACCATCCTTTGCATTGAGATCTTCTTAGACTGTACAATCATGTACACAAGATTATAGGTATGAAGTTAGTTCTAACAGTCTTGTCTTTTCTATCATAAGGCTCAACACTACACAGTATTCCAGAAGTTTTATTCCAGCTGTGAGCAGATTATGGAATGATTTTCCTAACCAGGCACTTGAATCGGTGAAACTTTAAAGTTCAAACTTGCAGTGAATAGTTTAACGTTGAACAGATTTACATGATTTCCTTATCATTGTTTATAGATATTGAAATATTTTATATTTTACTATTACTTTTCATAAACAGTTTATTTATTTCATCACTTCCTTTACTCATTTGGCAATTCTTCCTTGTTGGAGCCCTTGGGCTTATAGCATCCTGCTTTTCCTACTTGTGTTATAGCTTGACTGTAATAATAATATTGATAATGTGACGCAGATTATTATTATTAGCTAAGCTACAGCCCTAGTTGGAAAGCAGGATGCTATAAGCCCCAGGGCTCCAACAGGGAAAATAACCAAGTGATCATGGAAAAGAAACGAGAGAAGGGTTCTCAGTCCATCTACCCCAGTGAGGGTGCCTCCCAAATCCATTCACCCCAGAAGTTATGGTGAATCTACTTCATCCCTAGTTGAGGTGACTAAATATTATGTCGTTGTACACCAACTCCTTTTTCAAAGTTTAAACAGTTTTAGCTATCATGATGAAAGAACTTGTAGTTCAAAATCAATATTAGGCATTGGATGCAATAAGAATAGTTTTCATTAATAAAAAAAAAAATCTTTATATCATACTCATCATGGAAACCCTTTTTATTGCAGTTTCGACAAATTAAATTCTTGCTCTCAAATCCAAAAAGAGGCACTCTACAGAACCGATATTCCTTAAGTAACTAGATTTAATATACAAATACGAAATAAAGAATGCTATATAAAATATTATAAAACTAACCTTTAAATAAAAGGAGAAAACATAAAAGGAGAAAAACCCTATCCCAGCAATTATGCAAATAGGCCTGGAGTATTTGATGTGATTTTCTCTGAATACGCTTGATTTTTCTGTCAGACACTTCCGCTTCTTTTTCTTTCTCGTATGACTATTGAGGAGGTTTGTTCCACCCTTCCACATCATTGCTTGCCCTTGGCCCCTTACTAGCCAGGGGAAAGATAGTGGATGTGATCCACTGGTTGTGAATGTAGGTAACAAGAGTAATGAAGTTAGGGGTAATTGCTGTGCTTGAAATTACCTCGTCAAATGTTGTAGTGATATCCTAAAAGAGCAGGTATGGAAGAGCTAGTAACTTTCTGATGAATCTGTTTGTACCCCAGTCTTGGTGATAAGCAATTTTTGGGCTCAAGCCATGACGTCCTGATGGAAGGTTCCTGTTGGTAGCTTCCTTGGGTATATTAACTACAAGGATATTCCCAGAGAATTAAACCACAGGTTATCACAGAATTCTTACTTCTGGTGCGAGTATCCTAAAGGTTTCCCCTTAAGACATCGTATATCAACAGGGGACGCATGTATTAACACGCCACATAGCTATCTGCACCCCGTATAGAGTTAACACTTCGATATGGAAAGGTGGAGAATAACTGGGGAGCCGTTCCACAGTTACACTCGTCCGTGGCTACTTTTGGTACTCGAAACGTAAACAAACGGGCGCCATTGCTAAATGATGTCACGTCCGTCCCCATCCTTCTGCTTGTAGCTACCTTGCTTAGACGGATTTCCCCTTGTGCGATTTTTATCGACTTGCATCGCCATTATGTCGCTACCTTCTGCTTCGCCTTCTTCTGGAAAGTTGAGTACCAGGTCCCAGTATTGTTTAAATAAGCTCTGGCCGTAAAGTAACTTATACTTTTCGTAATATTTCGTGTTTTATGGCGGAGCTGTGCTGCTACCGGACACGCCATTTTATGGCGTCGCTGTTCTCTTGCATGCCTTTTTTAGCTAGTCAGAACAGTTTTTTCCGGCCTCTTAACTAATTGATATTGTTAGTTATTTAGTCTTCATAGCTAGGAACTTCATATATCGTGTTTTAACGCTCTATTATCTGGTCATCGCTTGACCCCATACTAGATTGCTAGCTTAGCCCCTAGGCTAGATTGCCTAGCTCTTGTGTTCATGCATGATATATTCCAGTGATCCTAGGTTAAGTTATGAAGATAGTGGCATTATTTATCATACTGTTAACTGTGATGCAAGTGTTTTTCGCCTTCAGGGATCATATAGGGGACCGGTTTGATTGCGTACCTTTCTAACCTAACCTAAATGTAGGAACCCCTATATGCTCCCTTCATCCCCTGCCTACAGGCATTCCCTCTGTGTGGCCATGCTTCCCCTTCTATATAGGGGAATCTTGTCTACAATCAGAGTATTTATCGCTTCTCTGGCTACCCTAAGGGAATGATCCCCCCTTAGGGTTGCGACCGAGAAAGAGGAACGGCTCTGTCCTTCCTCAGTTGCTTATGGTTAGGTTACTTACCCTTCCATGCAACTTGCGATGTCTCTTTCAGCCTACCTAGCATGGGATTTAACACTCCTTATCTAGGTTAGGCCTGGGGGGGGGGGGGGGGGCTAGTTCTGTACTGTTATAGTTTGAGACGGTACTCTTGCACCGTTCTCATTCTGGTTACCTACCCTAGGCTAGGGAGCGTCCTCCCTTCCTTGGTGGCTATTCTTGTACAGAGCCTCCCCTATGGAAGACCCTCTTCTTCTACATAGGCTGGCCTATACACATCTGTCCCTAGTCCTACAACTCTTCCCTTGGGTGGAGTGATAGGGCTATCTTGATCTCCTGTTGAGCAGGCCGCTCTGGTACATATACCCTTCATAGCGTTCTATGGGGGTAGCCACTGGCAGCGATTTGTCCAACAGGGGGTTCCCCTCTTGAGTGTACCCTAACCCTCCCTTGGGTTACCTTGGCACCTGGCCGACTGCCGGCCCCCTGGCATTGGATGCTAGGACCTACTCCTATCATGGGTACACTCTCTCCGGAGGGATGCCGGAGGGGTATGTGGTCTTACCCCTCCAATCCCTCTTTATCTGTCTCTCTATCTACCCTGGTGCCGGTCCCTTGCCGCCTCCACTGCCGGCGATACCGCCCTACCCTTTGGTGACACACTCTCATAAGATACCCTCCCTCCTCTAAGTCGTCAGCCTTCCGTGTGCCGGGGGGCTGCCGCCTTCCGTCGGCATACAGCCGATGGCCCACCCCTCCATTACCTAGTTTCGGTTGTCCGACCTTTGGGCCGGCCTCCGGCGTGCCGGCATTGATTGCCGGCGGTCTGGGTATTCTACCATATTCTGCCTTATCTTATGAACTGATCACCAAGCCGTCAGCATTCGGCTGCCGGAGCCTCCGCCTCCCGCCGGCGTGCCGAGCGGCCTCCGGCGTGCCGCCGGCCTGCCGGCACCCTCCGGAAGCACCAAGGGACTTGCATCCCTTCTTCTACCTGTCGACAATATACCGACAGTCCTACACTGCAGCCAGATGGCTTGGCCACTTCTATGCTTAGGTATTGTCTTACCATTCTACTAGTGGCTGTGCTGTCTTCTTGCACATTACAATTTCCAGCATACTCTGTGTGTCTTAGCACGGTCGGTTGCCGGAACCGAGATCTATATGGGGTCTCCTACTACCCCTTTAACCCAAGGATCTGAGTGGTCTCAGTTCCTGATACACCTCGCAGGCAATCTCTGGTAGAACTTAGCTTCTACCCACCACGGTGATCCATGCGGATTTCCGTTTTGTGTCCCTCGGTCACAAATGAAATTGCCTATTGATAAGGTTACGGTAACCAACTGGGCGGGATTCACAAGTATGTGTCTATCTACTTCCTTTCCCGCTCCTCTTCTCAAACATTACAATATTCATGATTTATTTAATGTTAGGTGAAATTTTGACTATTTAAAATTTAACCTTAGAGTAATGTAAGTCATTTTTATGCCTTCCATATACTCATGATCTCTTTCTTTTACAGGAGGAGTATATGAAGTGTAACCACAACTTCTGTGGAGTGAAGCGCCCGGACTTCTACGGGCACAAGGCGTGTCGGACCCACGCCCCCTGCGCCGCCAAGAAAGGCGACCTGAAATACTGGGACCCGCAGCACTGTACAGTCTGCAAGAGTCGTCTGGTCGAAGCGTTCGACGATCCTCCTTCAGCGGAGGTAAGGGACAACGCTCAGGAGAAGCTACACAAGTGGGTGCGTGGCTTCCAGAAGAACGCCACCGGACCGTATCTCGCTACCGAAGATTTGAGGGCCTTGCTATTCCCGAAGGCATCGAAAGACTCGGTGGTCCCTAGTGATCAGATTCCTACCGTCCAGATAGTGGTGGAACCTGATGTTGTCATGGCCCAGTCCATGCATGAGTGCTGCCTAGATTCCGACAATGTGGAACGTATGTCGGAAGTGTCGGAGACTACGGAGAGGAACCTCATGGGCGAGGAGCTCGACTATGAGGAAGATCAGGTGGACTACCCTGATTCGGAGCATGAGGTCGCTCCCGCTTCTACCCCTGCACCAACTCCTACACCGACCGAGGAATCACTTCCTTCAACGTCCGCCACCCCGGACCCCATCCCTTCAGGCACTCAGGAGATCTTCAAGATACTTGAAGCTCTCATGGATAAGAAACTTCGCGAGACTCATGAGCTTTTCAAGTCTAACCTCGGAAGTTCTAAGCAACCGAAAAAGATTTCGGTTAAGGACCTCCCTGCCTGCTCGGATACTAACCCATGGAGGTATGCCGAGCACATGCCGATCCCCACTGGCAAGATCTTCATCAGCAAGAAGGTCGGCTCGATCGCGTTGGAAGAAGTGGAGTTCTTCCCGAACTTTGAGGCTTATCCGGACTGTTACGTCCGACTTAGGTCCGAACCCGCCTCTAAAGAAGAGACCGAACCGAAGGAGGTAATTGTGTTCGATCTCTCGAAGGCCCAGGCTATGCTAGCCAACGCGGTGAAAAGTAGGGGCTTCACCAATTCAAAAATGCCGGCGCTTAGTAAAAAGCACCCGACCTTCGTCGCACCGGACAATGCGACCTTCCCCTTTCTTGAAAAGGCCTTCACTGCGGTACTGAAAGCAGTGGAAGAAGGGAAACCTTGCCCTGTACTGGAGGAGTGCAGGCCCTTCTCCCTGACTACTCCCCCTGATGATAGGCACTGGAAAGACGTCCAGTCGACATTCATAGTGGGGAAGCTAGAGCCTGACGTTGCTGGTCGTCAGTTTAACGAGGACCTCCCAAAACTCAACGATCATCTCCTTCGTAGGGAACATGATACGAAGGAAAGGCTTGCCGCATCTATGTCCCTCCAGGTACAGCTTGAAGTCATGGCCGGTGACACTAGGGTCCCAGACTTCTACATGGTCCTTGCCAAAACGCATCTGGCAACGGTCATGAAGGATCTGTACAGCTTCACTAGGGCTCGTAGAGCCTGTCGTAAATTCATGTTCGCGAGCGCTACAGTGAGACACGAACCCCGGAGGCTGATTTCCTCCAACATCTGGGGTAAACACCTCTTTCCCTCCTCCCTAGTGAAAGAGATCACCGACAAAGCCGCCACGGAGAACAGGAACCTTCTGCATAAGTGGGGCATGTCGAAGAAAAGGAAATCCTCTCAGGACGACGGCCCTCAACCTAAGAGGAAACCTACGAAACCAAAACCCCAGCAACGTCAACAGAGACGGCAGTTTCCGGGTTCCGCTACTCCCCAAGTTGCAGCTCAGCCACAACAGACCTTTCAGCTGGTCACCCAACCGGTCCTATCACAGTCACCGGTCTTCACCCCCTGCATTTGAGCAGCAATCCACTACCTTTCGTCCCAAAGGTAGAGGCTCAGGCAGAGATGTGTCTCGCCGTCCCTCCAGAGGCAGAGGAGGAAGGGGAGCTAGCGGCTGAAGTAGCAAACCCTCGGGAAGCCAGAAGCAATGAAGTGCTTCCGGTGGGAGGAAGACTCCGCCAATTCCAGGATCGTTGGACCTTCGATCCCTGGGCACACAGCATCGTCAAGAGGGGACTAGGCTGGAGCTGGACTCAACCACCCCCAACCTTCCAGCAATTCTTCCAACAGTCAACCCCCTTCCTGGAAGAATATGTCCTAGAACTCTTGAACAAGAAGGTGATAAGGAGGGTAAAGTCAACCAGGTTCCAAGGGAGACTATTTTGCGTCCCCAAGAAGGACTCCGACAAACTCAGAGTCATTCTAGACTTATCCCTCCTCAACAAGTTCATCGCCAACAACAAGTTCAAGATGCTGACTCTTCAACAAATACAGACCCTTCTGCCTCAAGGGTCCTACACGGTCTCGATAGATCTGGCGGATGCCTACTGGCACGTTCCAATGAACCATCACGCTTCCTCCTACCTAGGATTTCGACTCCAAAGGAAAAGCTACGCTTTCAGGGCCATGCCCTTCGGGCTCAACGTGGCCCCACGGATCTTCACCAAGCTGGCAGACGCCATCGTTCAACAGCTCTGCCTTCGCTGCGTCCAGGTGATGGCCTACCTAGACGACTGGCTGGTCTGGGCGACATCGCCCGAAGATTGTGTACGATCCTGCAACAAAGTCACCCAGTTCCTAGAACACCTGGGATTCAAGATAAACACCAAGAAATCTTGCCTCTCTCCAGCTCAGAAGTTCCAATGGTTAGGAATCCATTGGGATCTTCAGTCACACCGCCTTTCCATCCCACAGAAGAAAAGGAAGGAAATAGCAGGGTTTGTCAAAAAGCTGCTGAAATCCAAAAGGATCTCAAGACGACAGCAGGAACAAGTTCTAGGCTCTCAACAGTTCGCCTCTGTGACAAACCCAGTGCTTCGCGCACAGCTAAAGGATGCCGCGAGAGTCTGGAGACGTTTTGCATCCATCGCTCGAAGAGACCTCAAGAGACGGCTCCCAAACAGACTTCGGTTACTCTTAAAGCCGTGGTCAGAAGCAAAGGCCCTGAAAAGGTCCATTCCTCTTCAACACCCACCTCCATCACTCAACATCCACACGGACGCTTCGCTGGAGGGTTGGGGAGGTCACTCCCACCAACAACAGGCTCAAGGAACATGGTCTCCCCTATTCAAGACGTTTCACATCAACATCTTGGAGGCCATGGCGGTCCTTCTCACTCTGAAGAAGCTCTCTCCGCCTCCTCGATCCACATCCATCTGACTCTGGACAACTCGGTGGTAGTCAGATGTCTCAATCGTCAGGGCTCGAGATCGCCCCAGATAAATCAGGTGCTTCTTCCGATCTTCCGTTTGGCAGAAAAGAAGAAATGGCACCTGTCTGCAGTTCACCTACAAGGATTCCGCAACGTGACGGCGAACGCTCTATCACGGACAAGCCCAATAGAGTCGGAATGGTCTCTAGACGCTTTTTTCAAATATAGTAATTCCCTTTATCATTTCTTGCACTTCCCTCTTCTTTTGATCATATCTCTCTTCTAGTACCTTTTTTACTTCGATATTGGATTCATTTCTTTTCTTTCTTTTTAAATCCTTCCTTTCCTTTATGCCTTTTCTTTTTTCATCGTTCATCCAGGGTTGCTCATGAACCTTTTCTTCATTAAGAACTCTCCTTTTATATACTCTTGCCAATTTTTCTTCTGCAGCCTCTTTTATTATCAGGTCCATTCCTTCTATTCTGTCTATTTCTTACAATTTCCTCTATTTTTGTTATATATTCTCTTAAACTATTTTCATCTGTCCTAAAGTATTTTACTCCCTCCCATCTTCCTTTATCAAAATTTTTATTCTGGTCACTCATGAATTCCAGTTCTATAGTGATCAGATTATGATCCAAGATATCAAAGTTCAATTTTTCATCGTTTATATTCATTTCCCTAAAGTTTTTATACATCTGTTCGTTTACTAGTACATAGTCCATTACACTTTTTTGTTGCATTCTTTCCCATGGAAAAATCCCTTTACATCTTAAATCTCCATTCCATAGGACTAACCCATGGTCATGCATCCAATCGAGAATCATTTGCCCGTTCCTGTCTAAATTCTGGTAACCTAAAAATCCTACATGGCCTTTAAAATCCCCTAATATCATCAATGCCTCTTCTTCATTTAGATTTCTAATAATTCTTTCACATTCCTGTTTTATTATCTTATCCCTACTTTTGTCTCCTTCGGTATTTCCAGCTGAAAAATAAACCAATAATAATTTAAATGTATGGTTAAGTGGATTAGACTTAACATACATTAGATCTTTACTTTTAGTTTCTATCTTTTCCAATTCTAGACTGTCACTATTTCTATAAAGTATCATCAAACCTCCTCCTTTTTATCATTCATATTCCTCATATTTTCTACTTTTTTAACACCCTTACTTAAATTCAATCTATCTAACTTTTGGTGTGTTTCTGTCAAACAAAAAAGTTTATTTCTACCATTTAATTCCTTCTCAACTTCCATCAGTTTTTGTTTTGTTAAGCATTGTATGTTCAACAAATAAATCTTAAAGTTTTCTTTTATTTTGTGTTTATATTCTTTTTTCCTTAAAGTTCGTGTGTGTCTTCCTCGTTCTGGCGAAAATTTTCCCTTCTGTGCAATTTTCCTTTCTTTATGAACCATCCATCTTCACCATTTTGTCTCTTTGTTTGTAATTCTTCCCTTAAGCGCCTCTCTCTCTCTCTCTCTCTCTCTCTCTCTCTCTCTCTCTCTCTCTCTCTCTCTCTCTCTCTCTCTCTCTCTCTCTCTCTCTCTCTCTCTCTATATATATATATATAAAGATTCTACTTTCTCTTGTTTCTGGACAATTTCTAAGGTTCTTAGCCTTTCCTATAATTGTCCACTTCTCTCTTTCACTTTTCCTTTTTACTAGTATTGGCCTCGGTTTGCATCTTTGGTTTCTAACATCTTGGCTATCAGTTGGTCTATTACCTACTTCCAACCTACCTAAGCTGATTGTTTCCATTACTTCAACTCCAGTTACCCCTATATTATCTTTGAACAGTCGCTCACACCTATCCTTATCCTTTCTTTGTTTTTTCTCTGTGCTTCTTTCCATGCATTCCTCGACATTATATATTTTATTTTTCCTCTTTTCCTTTTCCATTATCTCTTTAACCTCTTCTCTAACTTCTTCCCTAATGTCTTTTATTGGCATATTAACTCGTCCTAACTTTGCTGAGCCTATTGAATCCTTTATCTCTATCATTGCGTGTTCCAGTTCCTGTAGCCTATCCATTAGCTTATCATTAATCTCCTTCATCTTTTTATACTCAACCTTCATATTCCTATATGATCCCCTACATTCTCTACAAAACCAAATGAGACTTTTGTTATTCTGCAGCACTTTATAATCTTCCCTGCCCATTTTTAGACAACCACTGTGGAACCAAGACTCACAGTAGTCACAGGCGATTCCATACTGCTTCTTTGTTACCTCTTAGTCGCATATGACACAATCAGCCGGCTCCCTTTCCATTTCTACTTCTGAGGAGGTTTCTACATCCTAGTTCCTCACCATCTTCACTTTTGGCTTCATTCCAGTCTTGCCTTTATTATCCATTTTCATTTTTGAGCTCATAACACCTTTTAGTCCTTAATTTTCTTCACTTACATCAATTAACACAGGAGCGGGGAAAATTCAAAGTCAGGCAGGCTTCTTCTACCCTTACCGAGAGAGAAGTAGTAACTGAAGAATTCATCATCATCATCATTTCTTGCGCCTATTAATGTGAAGAATTTTTCTTCACTCTTCGTCTCTTCTTTTGTACTGTATTTTGGTCTCCCTCCCAATATAGTAGTTACCCTGGAAACTTTCACTGTCACACTTTACGTTTTCTTCTACCGAAACACGGGATGACTACGCTGAAATGAACTTGTTGACAATACCCCCATGTTCATGACGTCGCTGTATAGAAACGCAAGACAAAGGCCATACACCGGAGTACATTGGTTCTTTCCTTAAACTACGTGTGTCGAGATAAATGATTACACTGGTTTTGAGTGTATTTCAGTACGACTGACTTATAAGCATCTTATTTTATCACTTCAGTACCAATTCAGGTCTGAATGAATTTTAAGATGTATGCCCATCGCACCAGCCCTTTGCTACTTACTTATTTAAATTTCTAATTTTAGTATACCAGAATAAACAGAGGAGGAAGTCTGATAAAAGGTGTCCTACCTAGAGAAAGAATCACCCCTATACTAAGTGATTTACACTGGCTGCCGATTGAAGCGAGAATTTAATTTAAAATATGTACAATAACCCGCCAAGTTATCAGAACCGGGCGTCAAAAATACTTAAGAGAACTGCTACATATTGTGCAGCCAACAAATCTTGTCGACACGAGAATAGTTACAGATATATGTCTATTGTAGGCTCCAGAGCCTTTAAATATGCAGCCCCGAGACTATATAATAAGCCCCCACGAAACATTCGAATGATTGAAGACATTAAGGCTTTCAAGAGGAAACTGAAGACTCTCTTGTTTCATGAGTTTTTTGACATTGGTGATTTAACAGTAAATGAACAATACATGATATGAAACGTTAAATACTCTGAACGAACAAGGTAAAACGACAGTGGAGGTCCTGTAGAGAGTGGGGTTCCCCTGCTGTATGGGACCGGAAAAGCAGCCATCAAAAAAAGTAAGTAAAGTATATTCCATAGAGCTGTAAGATTTCTCTTTGTATTTTGTACAAAATCCTGCTTCCTACTCACTCCTTACAATAATACAATATCCTGCCCGAAAGTCCCGATGTAGAACCTCCACTGCATTATCCTACGCACTACAAGTCTCACCTGTTTATAAACTGAACCGTACGGGCTGCCAACGCAAGAGCCCGTATCCAGCACAAGGATGGGGAATCTTACAAGCAAGCAAGCAAACTGAACCAAGGTGACGGCCATTGACCCGAGAGTCGGTCCATTAGTTCATGAGCGCGCAGCTGTTGTGACCCCACCGGTCTGGCTCACCCCAACATTCCCAAGGTGTTCCTTCTAATCCGTACCAGCCAGAGGAGGATGGCGAGAGATGAGACAGACGAGCCTGCAGCCTGTACCAGCGATCCTGAACGGACAAGAAGGGAGGAACACACCGAGGGGTGGGCGGGTCAGCAGAAAGTGCAAACAATCCATTCAACGAACCTTTTATAGACAAGGGCTTTCCAAGTACTTTAGTAAGGAGTGCAGGTAAAACACGCGGCCTCTTAGAGTTTCAACCATTTCTAGATTAGATTTTCATATTTACTTTATCTAGGTATTGCTGGCTTTTTACATAATTCGGGCTGAGTGCATGGGATTGTGTGTATAGATTTATATTTGTAATTTTTGCCTTTAAGAGACTAGTCTAGTCTCGGGTCATAGGACCACGTGTTTGATCATTTTCCATTGCAGAAGACCTCGAGTCTAGAACAACAGTATTTTAGTTACTATTTTGCATTTCTTGATTACTTTTCTTTTTGCTACTGTTAGGATGTCTGATTGAGCGCTGTAATTTTTGTGTAATAAAGTAACTGGTAGTTGAATCAGTAGAACTACAAAAGTTCAAACTTACAGCAAACATTTTTATGTTGAACAGGCTGACATAAGTCTTTTTATAGTTTATATATGAAATATCTGTTTAATGTTGTTAATTTTTTTGAATATTAATTTTAATTGTTCTTTACTTCTTATATAATTTATTCATTTCCTTGTTTCCTATCCTCACTGGGCTATTTTTCCCTGTTGGAGCCCTTGGGCTTATAGCATCTTGTTTTCCAAATAGGGTTGTAGCTTAGCTAGTAATAATAATAATAATAATCATCATCATCATCATAATAGTAATAATAGGTTAATTACACCTTTTCGTATTTCTACTCCCTTTGTTGATTGATTATGTTTGTAATATGGATATTTAATTTCGGAACAGCATACCTGATATATTGAAAGGAATAAGCATAAATAACTTAAGGGTTGTAGCGTGTTAGCGAGTGACTTAGTATTCATTCTCAGTGCTTTGAAGGCAAAGATTCCTATTTTCAACTTTACTGCAATACATCTCTGCTCCCCTCAATTGCTATTGTCTCCATTCACAAAGTAAAATTCCCGTCCAGCATCTTACTGAAGTTCCTGAGACAGTGCCGAAACAGAGCCTTAGAGTGGGATAGCTTTAGACTTAACATAGCTAAAGTAGGCCATCAAATTACCTTTTTTTCATGTGTGGAGTTGCTAGGTTTCTGGACATAGTACAATTTTCTATTTAGAGTGGTTTGTGAACTGTGTGACTAAAAAATTCACCAGGGTGTTTTTGCCCTGGAGTGTTAGTGCTCCTATCCTCCCCTGTTGATCTTTGTTGCTTGTTGTTGGGAGACATTCCTGGAACAACAAGTTCCCACTCAATAAATGAATAAATTCTCATAATTGACGCAAAGGGTATCGAATAGATTTCACCAGTCGTTTCTATCTTGGGCTTTTAATTCAATACTTCTCCATTCATCATTGCCGACTTCGCGCTTCATAGTCTTCAACCATGTAGGCCTGGATCTTCCAATTCTTCTAGTACTTTGTGGAGCCCAGTTAGAAGTATGGTGAACTAATCTCTTTTTGGGAGTGCAAAGAGCATGCCCAAACCATCTCCTTCTATCCATGACAATGATCTCGTCCACGTATGCCACTAGGGTAATCTCTCTTACAGTTTCACTTCTAATCCTGTCGTACCATTTAACTCCCAATATTCTTCTAATGGTTTTGTTCTCAAATCTACTATCTCTGTTGGAGACTGTTTCATTGTCATACCAAGATTCATGACTATACAGTAATACTGATCTCACTGAACTAATATATATATATATATATATATATATATATATATATATATATATATATATATATATATATATATATATATATATATATATATATATATATATATATATATATATATATAATCCTGTTTTTTATATAATTCCAGGGAATTTTATTTCTAAATTTTACTTAACCTAGTCATTGTCTGATTTGCTTTTTTCAATCTTTCATTAAACTCCAATTTTGAACAATTGACTGAAGAAGAGTATTTTTTGGTAATTGTCAGGTGTATGACTGTATGAGGAAATAGGAAAATGTATAAATAATTGGCCAGGCTATTTAGTGTATGTAGTCATTAGATGGCTGATACAGTCCATTTGGATTCACCAATAATAGTGACTCTACTTTAGTGCCACTTGGCAAGTGAACACAGGGCTCATTAAGCAGTCAAGATAGAAAATGTCAAACTGTCCAAAATTTCACCTGACGAATTAGATGAGAAATGATCTACTTCTTGCCTCAAAGGCACCAGGAAAGGAAAATGTTATCAACCAGTAAGAATGCTGTAAATATGACTTGTGCCATAACCTAACTAGATCAACCGACATAAACCTTGTAGAGGCAACAGAAATATCCATCCTTTCTGCAATGAGAAAACTTGCATTCAGGAAAAAAGAATAAAATGGCACAGATCATGATGAACCGATATATGCCCTAGGAGGGGTGTCAAAGGTCAGGCTAATGTAACTTTTTGCTACAGCGCCAGAGGTGTAAGTGTGATGCAAAGTACACCAAAGTGGCCCTTTGTTGTGTAGTAGGTTGATCAGGGTGCTAGTCATCTGTTGAGATACTAGTGCTAGAGAGTTATTGGGTCCTTTGACTAGCCAGACAGTACTACACTGGACCCTATTTTCTGGTTATGGATCAGTTTTTCTTTGCCTACACATATTCCGAATAGTCTGGCCTATTCTTTACACATTCTCCTCTGTCCTCATATATCTGAGATCACCAAACAATTCTTCGCTCAAGGGGTTAACTACTACACTGTTCAATGGCTACGTTCTTTTTGGTAAGGGTAGAAGACACTCTTTAGCTATGACAAGCAGCTCTTATAGGAGAAGGACACTCCAAAATCAAACCGTTGTTCTCTATTCTAGGGTAATGCCATAGCCTCTGTACCATGGTCTTCCACTGTCTAGGTGTAGAGTTCTCTTGCTTGAAGGTACAATTGGGCACACTATTCTATCTTATTTCTCTTCCTCTTGTTTTGTTAAAGTTTTAATAGTTTATATATCCATTTTAATGTTTGTTATTGTTCTTAAAATATATTTTAATTGTTCATTACTTCTTTCTTACTTTATTCTTTTCCTTATTTCCTTTTCTCACTTGGCTATTTTCCCTTTTGGAGCCCTTGGACTTTTAGCATCCTGCTTTTCCAACAAGAGTTGTAGCTTAGCGATTAATAATAACAATAATATACTTATTTAATTTACTTTAAGGGTTGTTTACTTGGTTCTATCACACATGGAAACCCTGTGCCATACAGGACCTAAAAGATGTTTGTCATATACACTCTTAGGTATTTAGAGTATCACACAGCTTATTCCGAGTTGATTATCAAATCCACACTATGGAACTAATGAGGAACCGTCAGATTTGAGTCACCACTAGGTGGCGAGCGTGTAAAGCAAGCGCGGATCCAAAGAATTCAAAACTGGGGGTCAGAAAACCTAACCAAGGCAGCTGGGGGTCCAGGGGCGCTGTAAGCCCCACGGAAGCCGAAGCAATTTTATTCTATTTTATAGCGATTTTCCATGTATCTATAACCATTTTTCCTTATAATTGCATTTATAAGGTGAATACGCGTTATGCAATAACAGCATCCCGATAATATAAATAAAACATTTCCGCAGTAATCTCTGCAATTACTTTTAATACATGACTATACATTCCCGGGAAATCTCATCCACTGACTATCTCTCGAGTTATATCTATAATCATTGGAGCGCCTGCATCCTTCCGTTCAAATGTCAAACAACAGCAATTATTGATTCATCGAATTGTAGTTAGTCTTTCCACTTTTTCCAACTTGATTCATTTCAGAAACATAATCTCTTTATTTCCAGCTCATATATATTGAATGTTTACCACTTGGAAGTGTGTGTCTATAAGAGAGAGAGAGAGAGAGAGAGAGAGAGAGAGAGAGAAGAGAGAGAGAGAGAGAGAGAGAGAGAGAGAGAGAGAGAGAGAGAGAGAGAGAGAGTCTTCCACATCTCTTTTACTACAGTCTTCTTGTAGAAACTATTGAACTGAAGATATTGATTATTGTTTTAGTTGTATTAAAATTTCAAGGTTTTCGTAAATTATGGTGAGAATTATGAAAAATCTTATGGAATATACATAACAAACTAATTGAACGACGGTGCCATAGATTCATATCCAGATCAGGAATAAGAAATTTAATAGACCGTGAGTTCGTTTCCAACAAATTAAGATGTAAATCAGCAGCTGAAGACCAGAACAATACAAGAAACAAGGTAGAACGAAAGAATCAAAACAGTTCTTCAAAATATATTGATCAACCGTAAATCTTAAAACTTTCTCAATAAGCCATTTTTTTTTTCTGCAATTTAAGAAGACACAGACCTAATGTGTTTCTCAAAAGCAATTTGTTGGTGAGAATCACACCTAAATTTTTAGAGTCATACAGAGGTAAAGAAACATTATCAACGCTGAGATCTGGATGTTGAGTAGCCACTATCATTGACCTACGTACAATCATACCTTAAGTTTTGTTACGATTGAATTTCATGCCCCATAATTTGCACCATACAACAATTTTAGTCAGATCTCTATAAAGGGATTCAGCAACCCCAGATCTACATTCAGGAGATGGAATTGACGCAAAGAGAGGAGTATCATTTGCTTATGCAACGAGCTTGTTTTCTAGGCTAACCACCTGTCCTGTTGTATATAGTATGAAAAGTAATGGGCCAAAAACACTACACTGAGAAACACAAGATATCACATTCCTATACTCCCATCAACAACAACTCTTTGCGATCTAGCTAAGAAAAGACCCACCTACTACAAACTGTTTGAGTTTGAAAACAAGGGCCTCATGATTAACACTGTCAAAGACAGAACTAAAATCAAGGCCAATCGCACGAACTTCCTGACCACAATCAAATTATTTCTGTACAACATTGGAGATTGTAAGAAGGGCATCACATTCTCCAAGGCCTTTACGAAAACCAAATTGCAAACTAGGGAGTAGATGGTTACCTTCAGCAAATCTATTAAGACATTTTGTCAAAAGGCGTTCAAAAACTTTAGATAATATGGGAGTTATGGAAATTGGGTGGTGATCGGTTGGACTTGAGCTACCACAAACACATTTACAGAATGGAGTATCATTACCAATTCTCCAATCAGTGCTAAAAGCTCCTCTTCTTGATAACTTGCGCAGAGTAACAGATAACTTTGGATCTAAGAAATCTGCAGTCTTCATAAAAAAAAAACTAAGGAAAAATACCATTTGGGTTGGTCAAGGTACCAGCCACCAGTTGAGATACTACCACTAGAGAGTTATTGGGTCCTTTGACTGGCCAGGCAGTACTACATTGGATCCCTCTTTCTGGTTACGGCTAAATTCATATCTGTCGACACATACACAAAACCATTGCTCTCTAGTCTTGGGTAATGCCATAGCCTCTGTACCATGGTCTTTCACTGTCTTGGTTTAGAGATCTCTTGCTTGAGGGTACATTCGGGCACACTATTCTATCTTGTTTCTCTTCCTCCTGTTATTTTGAAGTTTTTATCCTCTTATTATTTTCAAGTTGTTATAATTTATATACAAAAGATTTACTTTAATGTTATTATTGTTCTTAGGTTTCTCTTTTAGTTTTCCTTATTTCCTTTCCTCACTGGACTATTTTCCCTGTTGGAGCCCTTAGGCTTATAGCATCCTGATTCTCCAACTAGGGTTGTAGCTTAGCAAGTATTAATAATGATAATAATAATAATAATA
>NC_090743.1:70359345-70376845 GCF_036898095.1 Palaemon carinicauda
GGAAAGAACGGATAGAAGAAAGTGGTTGTATATATACATATAAAAAAGACAGTAATAGTAGCGCAGAAGATAAGAGACAGTTTGGAAAGCTTCAAGATATGCTATTAGAACATAATATGCAACAAATAAACCACATTCCAACAAGAAAGGACAGTGTCCTAGATTTAGTATTTGTGAAAGAGGTGGATTATGTTAAAGAAATAATAGTGTATAACACGGGAATTTCAGACCACAATGTCATAGAATTAATAGTCCATTCCAAAGCAAGTGAATGCAGAGAAAAAGAAAGCACAAAACAATGGGAAGGATATGGAAAATATAATTTCTATGGTACTTTACTCCTATGCAAAAAAGATGAATAAAGGGAGATTAGAAATAGGCCCTCTAAGAATTGAAGGATGGTTAACGAATAAAGAAAAGGAAATATGCAACATATTAGCAGAAAAATATAAGAGTGAATTCACGGCAAGAATTGCGAATGAGAATAGTGAAACAGAAATTAGAGAAGAAAATAGTGAATATCTAACGGATATAGATATTAATGAAGCAGATATTGTGCAAGCTATAAGCGAAATTAAAAATGGATCAGCAGCCGGGCCAGATGGATTTCCAGCGATTTTGTTAAAAAAACTGCACACACTATCGCGAAGCCACTTGTAATACTGCTAAGACAAAGTGTAGATATGAGCGAGATATATGTTAAACATAAATTAGCATATATAACCTCAATTTTCAAAAGTGGATCAAGACTAGAGGCAAGCAATTATAGACCAGTTAGTCGAACATCACATGTTATGAAAGTGTATGAGAGGGTAATAAAAAAGAAAATATTGAATCATTTGGTTAAGAATAATTTGATTAATGTAGGTCAACACGGTTTTGTGCCCGGAAAAATTACACAAACCCAACTGATAGCACACTATGAAAACATATATAAAAATATGATAAATGAAAAAGACACAGATGTGGTATATCTAGATTTTGCAAAAGCCTTTGACCAGGTAGACCATAATATATTAGAGAAAAAAATGAGAAAGCTTAATATTAAGGGAAAGATAGGAAAATGGGTAAAAGAATTTTTACAAAACAGAAAACAGATAGTGGTTGCAAATGACGAGAAATCAGATGAAGCACAGGTAATATCTGGCGTGCCACAGGGTACGGTATTAGCTGCACTGCTGTTTGTTATTATGATCTCATATATAGACTGTAATGTTAAAGACTCTGTAGTGAGAAGTTTCGCCGATGACACAAGAATAAGTAGAGAAATTACTTGTGATGAAGATATGAACTCATTACAAAGAGATCTAAACAAAATATATGAATGGGCGGAGATAAATAGGATGGTATTTAACTCTGATAAGTTTGAATCAATAAATTATGGAAACAGAGAAAGAATGGTATATGCATACAGGGGACCTAATAACGAGACAATCACAAAGAAGGAAGCAATTAAAGACCTTGGTGTAATTTTAAATAGGAATATGTTATGCAACGACCAAATAGCAACACTGTTGGCTAAATGTAAAGTAAAAATGGGAATGTTATTAAGACACTTTAAAACAAGAAAAGCTGAATACATGATTATGCTGTACAAAACTTATGTACGTAGTACGCTCGAGTACTGCAATGTGATATGGTACCCACACTACCAAAAGTATATTGCATAAATAGAAAGTGTACAAAGGTCCTATACTGCTAGAATAGAAGAAGTTAAGGACCTTGACTACTGGGAAAGACTGCAATTTTTTAAATTATACAGTCTAGAAAGGAGAAGAGAACGCTACATGATAATACAAGCATGGAAACAAATCGAAGGAATTACTGAAAACATCATGGAGCTAAAAATATCAGAAAGAGCAAGCCGAGGTAGATTAATTATGCCCAAAACTATACCAGGAAAACTAAGGAAGGCACACAGGACGTTAATCCACTACGCACCAGCATCGATAATGCAGCGACTATTTAATGCGCTGCCAGCTCATCTAAGAAACATATCAGGAGTGAGCATAGATGTGTTTAAGAATAAGCTCGATAAACACCAAAGATGTATCCCAGACCATCCAAGACTGGAAGATGCAAAATACACCGGAAGATGCATTAGCAACTCTCTGGTGGAAATACGAGGTGCCTCACACTGAGGGACCTGGGGGAACCCAAACATAGAATAAGGCTCTCTCTCTCTCCTGTATAAGGAAGAACTCGTTCTTGCCCTTCGATGAGTTGGTATTAAGGCAAAAAAAAAAAAATAATTTATCAGGGGGCTCTTGCATTAGGCCTAGGAGTCCAGCATTCCATATTGGGTGTTGGGAGGGCGTCTAAAACCTTTCCTTGCTTCACTCTTATAAAAACAAAAATTTTTACACTGGCAGCTACTCTCTCTCTCTCTCTCTCTCTCTCTCTCTCTCTCTCTCTCTCTCTCTCTCTCTCTCTCTCTCTCTCTCTCTCTCTCTCTCTCTCTCCTCTCTCACCTGTATAAGGGAGAACCCGTTCTTTCCCTTCGAGGAGTTGGTATTTACGCCCCCCCCAAAAAAAAAAATTGTTATCAAGGGGCTCTTGCATTAGGCCTAGGAGTCCAGCAATCCATATTGGGGGTTGGGAGGACGTCTAAAACCTTTCCCTGCCTCACTCTTATAAAAACAAATATTTTGACAACTGCTGCTACTCTCTCTCTCTCTCTCTCTCTCTCTCTCTCTCTCTCTCTCTCTCTCTCTCTCTCTCTCTCTCTCTCTCTCTCTCTCTCTCTCAGTTTTGTATCTGTGTGCCGGTGAGTGATTACACTTTTGCGACCCTATAAATATCCTGATTTAGCGCGGATAACAAAAGGCTATCAAGTGCAATATAGCTACAAGTTTTCGTGAATAGTCAGTGATTAGTTTGAGGTCAGAGAAGTGGGATAAAACGTCGGCATAGAATTGTTATCTTGTGAATTACTAAAAATCTAATCAAGATGGCTATGTACAACACGGGCAAGGCTTGGAGAGACATCGCTGGACTCAGCAAAAGTAAATTCCATGAGTTGGCGAAACAGGAGCTCGACCGTCTGATAACAGAGGTCACTAGTAACGTCAACCAGTGTGACGGAAAAATATTCGCGGATATATTGAAACAATATGATCCAATGAACTGGAGCAAATCTGCGGAAAACATCAGCAAAATAATAGAAGAAATTCCAAAGAAGATCCAAGTGATAAAGAGACTTATAAAGAAAGTCTACATCAATCAACACATTATTATTATTATTATTATTACTATCCAAGCTACAACCTTAATTGGAAAAGCAAGATGCTATAAGCCCAGGGGCTCCAATAGGGAAAAATAGCCCAGTGAGGAAAGGAAATAAGGAAATAAATAACTGAAGAGAACAAATTAACAATAAATCATTCTAAAAAAAGTAATGTCAAAAGAGATATATCATATATAAACTATTAACAACGTCAACAACAAAAATGTCATATATAAACTATAAAAAGACTCATGTCCGTCTGGTCAACAAAAAAGCATTTGCTCCAACTTTGAACTTTTGAAGTTCTACTGATTCAACAACCCGATTAGGAAGATCATTCCACAACTTGGTAACAGCTGGAATAAAACTTCTAGAGTACTGCGTAGTATTGAGTCTTATGATGGAGAAGGCCTGGCTATTAGAATTAACTGCCTGCCTAGTATTACGAACAGGATAGAATTGTCCAGGGATATCTGAATGTAAAGGATGGTCAGAGTTATGAAAAATCTTATGCAACATGCATAATGAACTAATTGATCGACGGTGCCAGAGATTAATATCTAGATCAGGAATAAGAAATTTAATAGACCGTAAGTTTCTGTCCAACAAATTAAGATGAGAATCAGCAGCTGAAAACCAGACAGGAGAACAATACTCAAAACAAGGTAGAATAAAAGAATTAAAACACTTCTTCAGAATAGATTGATCACCGAATATCTTAAAAGACTTTCTCAATAAGCCAATTTTTTGTGCAATTGAAGAAGACACAGACCTTATATGTTTCTCAAAAGTAAATTTGCTGTCAAGAATCACGCCTAAAATTTTGAAAGAGTCATACAAATTTAAAGAAACATTATCAATACTGAGATCCGGATGTTGAGGAGCCACCGTCCTTGACCTACTTACAATCATACTTTGAGTTTTGTTAGGATTCAACTTCATACCCCATAATTTGCACCATGCACTAATTTTAGCTAAATCTCTATTAAGGGATTCACCAACCCCAGATCTACATTCAGGGGATGGAATTGATGCAAAGAGAGTAGCATCATCTGCATATGCAACAAGCTTATTTTCTAGGCCAAACCACATGTCATGTGTATATAGTATGAAAAGTAATGGGCCAAGAACACTACCCTGTGGAACACCGGATATCACATTCCTATACTCACTATGGTGCCCATCAACAACAACTCTTTGAGATCTATTACTTAAAAAATCAATAATAATGCTAAGAAACGACCCACCCACTCCCAACTGTTTCAGTTTGAAAACAAGGGCCTCATGATTAACACGGTCAAAGGCAGCACTAAAATCAAGGCCAATCATACGAACTTCCCGACCACAATCAAGGGATTTCCATCAAAGAACAATAAGAAGTCCAATATAGTGAATATGCTGATTGATGCAATGGGAAAAAGAATGCCAAAATGGTGTAAAACATGTAAGATATGGTATTCCATTAATAATCCTCAACAATTGATTAGAAAATGTGATGCCTGTCATGTTCCAACACACCCCACATGTGCTGAAATACAGCAAAAAATAAAAAATAAAGACACAAAGGTATTCTGCTCAACATGCTTAGTCTGGATAGAAAATATAATTAAGTCGAGACTAAATCTGCAAATAGTTGAAGATAAAGAAGAGGAAGAAGAAGAAACAGAAGAAGAAGAAGAAGAAAAGAAGAAGAGAACAATGAACAGGATATGTGTAAGAATGCAAAAGAAATCATTGATATAACCTACTATGCCATCCAACAACATACTTATGAAGAAATAAATTACCAGATGGAAACAAATAATAGACCCAAGAGACTCTACCCGGACCTACATAATTTTAGGGAAGAGCAAGAACAAGAAAAAATAGAAAAGAAGGATATAGTCTGCAATATGCTGAAAAGAGGGAATTGCAGATTTGGCGAAAGATGCTACTACAAGCATCCAAAGATATGCCATAATTATGAAATATATGGTAAATGTGCGTATTTAGACGGATATGGAGACGAATGCAGAGATCTCCATCCAAAAATATGCAAAAACCTAAAAGAAGGAAAAGGATGCAGTTTCAACAAAAAATGTCGATATATGCATCCTGCAACCATGAATGAAAGTAAGAAAACTCAGCAAACTGAAAAGAAAAATGAAAGCAAAAAAGAAACAAAAAAAGAAACAAAAAAGCAGGCCGTGTATATACCGCGCTATGAACCAAGAGCCCCAAGATATGAGGCCTTTCAACCCAAACCTGCACATTTAGAGCCCAACTACAAAGAATGCATCTATAATGCCAGGGGTTGGTGCAGATATGGGGACAATTGCAGGTATACACACAAAAATAAATGTGAAGGCAAAAGAGCAAATATACAGTAATAGAAAAGTTGGATTTTTTAATGGCAGAATTCCGGGAAATGAAGAAAAGAACATCATATCAGAACAGGAAGGAAGCATGGGAGAATCCATATTATTACCAATATTAAATAATGGGGATGAAACACAAACCATAATAGTGATGAATGCACAGGGTTTAGTCACGAGTAACTCTAAAAGGAAAATAGAGTTCTTAGAAGAACTAACCCAAATTGAAAAAATAGATATATTAAATATAAGTGAAACATGGTATTCCCAAGAGACTGGCAGTGAGGACCAGATAAAGGGTTTCCAAACTTATAGATCAGACAGAAAAAATAGGAATCAAGGGGGAACCGTAATATATGGAAGAGACATAAATCAAGGAAAAGTCTGTGAAAAATACAGCAACACAGAATGTGAATTGATTGCGGTAGAATTTGAATTTGAAAAACTAGTGAATATTGTAGTTTACAGACCCCCAAACACTAAGGAGTTTGACATAATAAAAGAAAAAATAGATGATATATGTAGAAACCATAAAGACTGGAATATACTCCTATCCGGAGATTTTAACTTTCCTTTCGTGGATTGGAAAGAACGAATAGAAGAAAGTGGTTGTATATATACATATAAAAAAGACAGTAATAGTAGCGCAGAAGATAAGAGGCAATTTGAAAAGCTTCAAGATATGCTATTAGAACATAATATGCAACAAATAAACCACATTCCAACAAGAAAGGAAAATGTCCTAGATCTAGTATTTGTGAATGAGGTGAATTATGTTAAAGAAATAATAGTGTATAACACGGGAATTTCAGACCACAATATCATAGAATTGATAGTCCATTCCAAAGCAAGTGATCGCAGAATTAATAAAAGCACAAAACTTTGGGAAGGATATGGAAAATATAATTTTTACAGTAAGAATATAAAATGGTCAGAAATAAATGAAGAACTGAATAAAGAATGGAAAAATTTATTTGTAAGTGATAATATACAGGTAAATACGGACATACTGTACAAAATACTGGAGAAAATTGTTGAAAAATATGTACCGAAAAAAATCAATAAACAAAAGACGTGCATACCAAGAGACAAGGATCTTATTTCAGAAAATTAGAAAGTGGAAGAAAAATCTTGCAAAAGAAAAAAATGTGTGGAAAATGAGGGATATAAAATGTAAGATAGAAAATGCAGAACAAAAGATTATACAGTCAAAAGAAAATGAAAAAAGGGACTTAGAAGAAAGGACACTTCAAAATATAAAAAGAAACCCCAAAGTACTTTACTCCTATGCAAAAAAGATGAATAAAGGGAGATTAGAAATAGGCCCTCTAAGAATTGAAGGACGGCTAACGAATGAAAAAAAGGAAATATACAACATATTAGCAGAAAAATATAAGAGTGAGTTCACACCAAGAATTGCGAATGAGAATAATGAAACAGAAATGAGAGAAGAAAATGTTGAATATCTAACGGATATAGATATTAATGAAGCAGATATTGTCACGGCTATAAACGAAATTAAAAATGGATCGGCAGCCGGACCAGATGGAGTTCCAGCGATTTTGTTAAAAAAAACTGCAAACACTATCGCGAAGCCGCTTGCAATACTGCTAAGACAAAGTGTAGATATGAGCGAGATATATGTTAAACATAAATTAGCTTATATAACCCCTATCTTCAAAAGTGGATCAAGACTAGAGGCAAGCAATTATAGACCTGTTAGTCTAACATCACATATTATGAAAGTGTATGAGAGGGTAATAAAAAAGAAAATAATGAACCATTTGGTTAAAAATAATTTGTTTAATATGGGTCAACACGGTTTCGTGCCTGGAAAAAGTACACAGACCCAACTGATAGCACACTATGAAAACATATACAAAAATATGATAAATGAAAAAGACAGATGTGATCTATCTAGATTTTGCAAAAGCCTTTGACAAGGTAGACCATAACATATTGGAGAAAAAAATGAGAAAGCATAATATTGTGGGAAAGATAGGAAAATGGGTAAAAGAATTCATGCAAAACAGAAAACAGATAGTGGTTGCAAATGACGAGAAATCAGATGAAGCCCAGGTAATATCTGGTGTGCCACAAGGTACGGTATTAGCTGCACTGCTGTTTGTTATTATGATCTCAGACATAGACTGTGATGTTGAAAACTCCGTAGTGAGAAGTTTCGCCGATGACACAAGAATAAGTAGAGAAATTACTTGTGATGAAGATAGGAACTCACTACAAAGAGATCTAAACAAAATATATGAATGGGCGGAGATAAATAGGATGGTATTTAACTCTGATAAATTCGAATCAATAAATTATGGAAACAGAGAAGGAATGGTATATGCATACAAGGGACCTATTAATGAGACAATCACAAACAAGGAAACAATTAAAGACCTTGGTGTAATGTTAAATAGGAATATGTTATGCAACGACCAAATAGCAACACTGTTGGCTAAATGTAAAGCAAAAATGGGAATGTTATTCAGACACTTTAAAACAAGGAAAGCTGAACACATGATTATGCTTTACAAAACTTATGTACGTAGTACACTCGAGTACTGCAATGTGATATGGTACCCACACTACCAAAAGGATAATGCGCAAATAGAGAGTGTACAAAGATCCTATACTGCTAGAATAGAAGAAGTTAAGGACCTTGACTACTGGGAAAGACTGAAATTTTTAAAACTATACAGTCTAGAAAGGAGAAGAGAACGCTACATGATAATACAAGCATGGAAGCAAATAGAAGGAATTACTGAAAACATCATGGAGCTAGAATTATCAGAAAGAGCAAGCCGAGGTAGATTAATAGTGCCAAAAAATATACCAGGTAAACTAAGGAAGGCGCACAGGACATTAATCCACTATGCACCAGCATCGATAATGCAGCGACTATTTAATGTGCTGCCAGCTCATCTAAGAAACATATCAGGAGTGAGCGTAGATGTGTTTAAGAATAAGCTTGATAAATACCTAAGATGCATCCCAGACCATCCAAGACTGGAAGATGCAAAATACACCGGAAGATGCATTAACAACTCTCTGGTGGATATACGAGGTGCCTCACACTGAGGGACCTGGGGGAACCCAAACAAAAAATAAGGCAATAAGGTAAGGCTCTCTCTCTCTCTCTCTCTCTCTCTCTCTCTCTCTCTCTCTCTCTCTCTATCTCTCTCTCTCTCTCTCCTGTAAAAGGGAGAACTGGTTCTTGCACTTCGAGGAGTTGGTATTAAGGCAAAGAAATAAAATAAAAATAACTTATCAGGGGACTCTTGCATTAGGCCTAGGAGTCCAGCATTCCATATTGGGGGTTGGGAGGGCGTCTAAAATCTTTCCTTGCCTCACTCTTATGAAAAACAAATATTTTGACACCGGCAGCCTAGTCTCTCTCTCTCTCTCTCTCTCTCTCTCTCTCTCTCTCTCTCTCTCTCTCTCTCTCTCTCATTATTATTTATTAACATTTTTTCTCTGATCAAGGGACATTCTCTTTCTCTGATGTAATGACATTCTCTCTGATCTAGTAACATCTCACTCTTTCTCTTCTCTTTTCTAGTAATATCTCTCTCTTTCTCTATTCTAGTATTATTCTCTCTGCCTATTTCTGATCTGGTATTATATCTCTCTGCTCTAGTAACATATATATCTCTATTTTATCTAATAAGATACTCCACCTCTTTTTCTCTGATCTAGTAATTTCTCTCTCTGATCTGGTGTCATTCTTTCTTTCTCTCTCTCTCTCTCTCTCTCTCTCTCTCTCTCTCTCTCTCTCTCTCTCTCTCTCTCTCTCTGTTCTAGTGACATTTTCTCTCTCTCTCTGATATAGTAATCTCTCTCTCTCTCTCTCTCTCTCTCTCTCTCTCTCTCTCTCTCTCTCTCTCTCTCTGATCTAGTGACATTCTCTCTCAGATGTAGTAACATCTCTCTCTCTCTCTCTCTCTCTCTCTCTCTCTCTCTCTCTCTCTCTCTCTCTCTCTCTCTCTCCTACAGACCTGTATGTCTAACATCAGTTCCTTGCAATATTTCTTAATCAATTATATCAGATTCAATAGCGGAACATATAGAGAAAAACAATCTTCCAATAGACAGCTAACATGGCTTAAGACAAAAGAGATCATATGTGACAAATCTTTTGGAATTTTTTCCACAATATGTTTAGCATTTATGACAAAAACGGGCAATAGACATCACATACCTAGATTTCCAAAAGGCTTTTGACAAAGTTCTTCATAAAAAATAAATGGTCAAAATTAGAGCACTAGGCATTATTGACGAGTCAGCTGAATGGATCGTAGATTGGCTAGCAAGTAGAAAACAGAGTTGCAATCAATGGAGAAGCTTCATAGTGGGCACCTGTTACTAGCAGAGTACCTCAAGGATCTTTCCTTGGCCAATTTCTATTTCTGATCCACATTAACGACATAGATAAAGGGGTAACTAGTAGAATAGCCAAAATTTGCTGACGATACTAAATTAGGCTTAATGCTGCCAACTCTGAAAACGTAGAAGCCTCAAGAGAGGATCTCGTCAAGTTAGGAGAATGGTCCAAAATATGGCAAATTCTTTTCAACTCTGGGAAATGTAAAGTCATGCACATAGATTATAGTAACCCACAGCCAGATTACTCACTGCTGGGTAATGAAATGGAAAGGTTGGACTAAGAAGATCTCGGTATTATTATCAGCAATGATTTGAAGTTCACCAAACAGATAAATAAAAGCTGAAAAGAAAGCACAGAAACTAATAGGCTACATAAGGAGACAATGCAAATACAGAAACAAAAACACCCCATCTAGAAAACGGAGTCCAATTCTGGGCTCCAAGTATTCAGAAGGAAATAGATAGACTGGAAGCAGTACAAGCTAGGGTCACCAAACTAGTTCCAACACTAACACAATTTGGGTATAGACAGAGGATGGAACGTTTGAACTTATTTGATCTACAAACTCAGCGACTATGGAGATAGTTAATAGAAGCATTAAAAATTCTTAAACGAGTAGCAAATATAGATTACAAACATCTATTCACGCTTAGCACAAATCAGTCCAGAGGTAACGCACACAAACTGGAATTGAAAAGATACAACGTCACTCATGTTGACAATTTCTTTACAAACAAACTAGCAAATACTTGGAATAAACTTACAGCCTAAACTAAATCGCACTTCTAAAGAGCAAATGGAGTCTCCCTGGATGGACTAAAAGGTCTTTGGGGTATCCAAAATCCTTGTAACTCCTTGTAACTCTCTGATCTAGTTACATCTCTCTCTATCTCTTTTTCTGACCTAGTATTATCTCTCTCTCTCTCTCTCTCTCTCTCTCTCTCTCTCTCTCTCTCTCTCTCTCTGCTTGCCTGTCTTTTTCTCTTTTTGCTACACATGCGATTCACTCAATGACCACCACTCCCCTTAATACGGTTCATGGTGTCACTGGGATCCTCTCAATGTTTACGACAAGTCAGCTGGCAACCCATTCTGACCTGCTCATCAAAATTTCTAAATGACATCTCAAAATTCCCTTGTATATCTCATTTTTATTTGAACAATTGTCTTCATGGTGGCGACCACACAACTTGCTAATGACGGTCTTTCTCATTTATGACAACAACTGAAACTTTCACAAATCATGAAATTAATCTATTGAATTCTGAACACTATCATTGCACAATCATAAGGTCTGAAATACTCAAAGCTTCCCACTGCACTCTCCGTAGAGCTTCACAAATCAATTGATTAAAAACAGAAACTTACAGGTCTATTTCAGTTTCTTTTCTTTGTATTTTAACTTAACATACGAATATCCCTTCCCTCTTTTCTTTCAACAATTATCAAAATATCTAAGGGGTGATAAATTAACGTACACAATTATTCTTTAACTTAAATTATACTTTAAACAACGCGAATCCCTTATTGCAGTTTGTTTTCATACTTAAAGATATCAATCACTTAAGTACATGACTAAATCTTTATCAAATCATAGCCCATCGTGTTATGCTGACGTAATTATTATTATTATTATTATTATTATTATTATTATTATTATTATTTTTATTATTATTATTATTATTATTATTATTATTATTATTATTAAGCTACAACCCTAGTTGGAAAAGCAAGATACTATAAGCCCAGTGGCCCCAATAGGGAAAATAGCCCAGTAAGGAAAGGAAACAAGGAAAAATTAAATATCTTAAAAGCAGTAACTTTAAAATAAATGTTTCCTATATAAACTATAAATACTTTAACAAAACAAGAGGAAGAGAAATAAGACAGAATAGTGTGCCCGAGTGCACCCTCAAGCAAGAGAACTCTAACCCAAGACAGTGGAAGACCATGGTACAGAGGCTATGGCACTACCTAAGACTAGAGAACAATAACAGGTGTTGTTTGCAAACTGTTTCACTTTGTTCATTCAGAATTTCATCAACTGAGGGACTGTTGTCATTCCATCAGGAATGAAACCTTGCCATTTTGTGGATTTCTTGTTAATTGAATTTCTTCTTCTGCTGTAACTTTTTTGTTATTACTGTGTCATATATATCTTCTTACACAACGACCCGAACATCACCCTAATCATCATACATAATAGTGACACAAACTGACCTAACGAAACTCTAACGGCAACTTATTTTCATTGTTCGTTAATTTCCCACATTCTGTGGACTTCGATTTATCGGCTCAACTTAACACTTGTAATCAAGAAAGAGAGAGGCATATGTAAGCATGGTTTTATTTCTCTTTATCTTTTGTGGTCTTTTAATGCACAAACAAGATTTCCTAAGGGGTTGGAAAACTGCTTTTTAATATTATTATTATTATTATTATTAATTATTTTTATTATTATTATTCATTATTATTATTTTAAATCATTATTATTATTATTCAAAATTATTATTATTATTATTAATTATTGTTATCATTATTAATTATTATTATTATTATTTTTATTATTATTATTAATTATCATTATTATAAAAAATATATATCTAAATATATATTCCTAAAATATTTTGTTAAAAGTTTATGGATATTTTGGGTGATTGAGAAATTTTCTTTGATCGGTATTTACCTTACCTGGAGAAACATTCCTTGGAATTGGTAATTATCTCCGTAGTTTACTTTAGAATTTCATTGAATTTGTTTCTTTCAAGTTGTTTATTCTAATGTAATTCTGGTTTGTTCAATTAATGTTTGAGGCTTTATTTTTCCTAATCACTGTAAATAAAATTGTGCTAATTAACTGACCTCAGCCTTCGTTGTGCAAACCAAAGTAAATAGGAGTTAAAGATAACTACTAACTACCTAATTTTCTGAATATTCCGAGCCAAACAACTCTACGAAGTAACCTCGAAGTCACTGTTGGAAGGGAAAATCAGTCCAACACCAACCGTCAAGGAGTGATTACTCTCGTTCACCTCACCTTACCTTGGGATATTTTATCAATTCTATTCTTCGTCGTAGTGCTGGACATTTTCTTCAGGACTCTACGACGATGGAACTCATTGTGTTTAGTGCTACGAATACCATGAAGAACTAAATTAACTCCACACCTCGTCTGATGAATGTGGAGGCGACCAGCAGCAAAGGCTATAGAATTATTATACCCATGCTCTTTTTCATCCTATGAAGTCATTATAAGGTGGGTCATGGTATTGATTGGCACAATAGTAGTGGCATTTCTTGGTGACTTTTATCATCCTCAAGTCAAAAAATAAATAAAGCCTTGAACTCAGTAATTGAAAATCGCTCTTGAAACTAGGTTTGTTTATAGGCTACTCTAATTAAAATTATCAATTGTCGACCTTAAATTGCTTGCTAATTGAAATTCGGCCTTTTAACGTATATTCTTAAGTGATGCCCTCATCACATATATTTCATTTGTTAATTAGGTCAAAATATTGAAATGGTTGGCTTTTGATTTGCAATTCTGGGAATTAATATTAAATTTATATTAGTTTTGGAGGTGAATTAAACTTTTTGATTTACCTTTATATATTGTAAACAATTTTAGTGTAGTCAAAAATTATATTCATATTTTCATTTAAACAATTCTATACAAATTCTGGTTTTCAATTTGAATTGGGTGGTTAAAGATTTACCTATCTTTTAGGTCTGGCTCAAGGTGGAGTGGAAAGCTTGGGACAGGAGTACATCTGCCAATGCTTCTAGGTTTGCTTTACCAGAAGCAATCGCTACTCCAAGTGAACTAGCATCAACTGACAACCAACTATATATAATAAATTGGTCAAGATTATTTAAAATCGACAGATGTTAGTTTCTGTATAACAAATAAATATTTATTATAACACGGTCGTTTGTCCTAAGTCATTTTTTTCTGCTCATTAATTATTATTATTATTATTTATTATTAATATCATTAATTATTATTATTATTATTATTTATTATTATTAATTATCATAATTATTATTAATTATTATTATTAATTATTATTAAATATTATTATTAATTATTAATTATTATTATTAATTATTATTAATTATTATCTTTATTTATTATCATTATTATTGTTATTATTAATTATTATTATTAATTATTATTGATTACTATAAATTATTATTAATTATTATCATTATTTATTATTATTATTATTATTATTATTATTGTTAATTATCATTATTATTAATTATCATTATTATCAATTGTTATTATTATTAATTATTGTTGTTATTATTATTAATTATTATTATTAATTGTTAATTAATATTATTGATTATTATTAGTTTTTATTGATGGTTATTAATTATTATTATCAATTATTATTGATTATTATTATCATTATTAATTATTAACTATTACTATTAAATATTATTATTAATTATTATTATTATTAATTATTATCATTATTAATAATTATCATTATTATTATTATAATTATTATTATTATTATTATAATTTTTATTATTATTACTATTATTATTAAATATTATTATTAATATTATTTGTTATCATCAATTATAATCATTATTGATTATCATTATTATTATTTATTATCATTATTATTATTATTATTATTACTATTAATAATTATTATTATTATTACTATTAATAATTATTATTATTATTATTAATTATTATTATTGATTATTATTATTATCAAATATCATTATTATTAATTATTATTAATTATTATTATTATTAATTATCATTAATTATTAATTATTATTATTTATTATTATTATTATCATTATTATTATTATTAATTATTATTAATTATTATTATTTATCGAACTCGGTTGAGTCCCTTTTTAGGCTGGGAGGAACGTAGAGAGTAGATGTCCCGATTTTTGTTTTTGTTTCATTTATTGATGTCGGCCACCCCCCAAAATTGGGGGAAGTGCCTTGGTATATGTATGTATGGATTATGAATTGTTATTAAATATCATTATTATTAATAATTATCATTATTATTAATATTAATTATTATTATTACTATTATTAATTATTATTATTATCATTATTATTAATTATTATTATTATCATTATTATTATTATTATTATTATTATTATTACTATAAATTATCATTATTATTAATTATTATTATTATTATTATCATTATTATTATTATTATTATTATTAAATATTATTATAATTATTATTAATCAATATTAATTATTATCAATTTTTATTATTATTATTATTATTAATTATTAATCAACAATTATTATTATTTTTAATTATTATTATTAATTATTATTATTATTTATATTATTATTATTATTAATAATTTTTATTACTATTAGTTATTATTATTATTATTATCATTATTATTATCAATTAATATTATTATTATTATTATTATTATTAATTATTATTATCAATTATTATTTTTATTAATTATTATTATCATTAATTATTATTATCAATTATTATTATTAGTTATTATTATTAATTTTTATTATTAATTATTAATTATTATTATTAGTAATTAATTATTATTAATTATTGATTATTATTATTATTTATTTTTAATTATTATTATTATTATTATTATTAATAATAAAAATTATTATTATTATTATTATTATTAATAATAAAAATTATTATTATTATTATTATTATTAATAATAAAAATTATTATTATTATTATTATTATTATAATTATCATTATTATTATTAATTATTATTATTACTCATTATCATTATCAATTATTATTATTATTATTATTATTCTTGTTATTAATTACTAATATTATTGATTATTATTATTATTTATTAATACCATTAATTATTATTATTATTGATATTTATTATCATTGATATTAATTATTTTCATTATTGATTATTATTATTATTATTATTAATTTTTATTATTATTATTATTGTTGTTATTATTATTATTATTAATTATTATTATTAATTATCAATATTATTAATTATTATTAATAATTAATATTATCAATTATCAATTATTATTGTTAATTATTAATTATTATTATTAATTATTATTATCATTATTATTATTAAATATTATTTATTATTATTAATCATTAATAATTAATATCAATTATTATTAATTATTATTACTTAATATTATTATTATTATTAAGTATTACTATTATTATTAATTATTACCTTATTATTAGTTACTATTATTATTAATTATTACCTTATTATTAGTTACTATTATTATTAATTATTACTCTTATTTCTAATTATTAATCTTATTATTAATAATCATTATTATTATTAATTATTACAATTATTATTAATTATCACTATTATTATTAATTATTACTATTATCATTAATTATTTCTATTATTACTATTAAATATTATAATTATTATTGATTATTACTATTATTAATAATTATCATTATTATTATTAATTATTATTATTACTATTATTTATTATTACTGTTAATTATTATTATCATTATTAATTTTTATCATTATTATTAATTATTATTTTTATTATTATTTATCATTATTATTAATTATTATTATCATTATTAATTATTATTATTATTATTATTATTATTAATTATTATTATTATTATTATTATTATTATTATTATTATTATTATTATTATTATTATTATTATTATTGTTATTATTATTATTATTATTATTATTATTATCATTGTTATTAATTATTATCATTATTATTATTATTATTATTATTATTATTATTATTATTATTATTATTACCAATTTTATTATTATTAAATGGTATTAGTATTATTAATTATTATTATTAATCATTATTATTATTATTATTATTATTATTAATTAATATTAATATTATTGTTAGTATTATTATTGATTATTATTATTATTGATCATAATTATTATTATTATCATTATTATTATTTTTATTATTATTTATTATTATTATTAATATTTATTATTATTATTATTATTATTATTATTATTATTATTATTGTTATTGTTATTATTGTTATTATTATTGTTATTAATTATTTTTTTTATTGATTTATTGTTAATTATTTTTATTATTAATTATTATTATATATTTCATTATTATAATTATTATTATTATTACTAATAATAATAATAATAATAATAATAATAATAATCATTATCATTATCATTATCATTATCATTATCATTATCATTGATATCATTGATATCATTAATATCAATATTGATATCATTAATATCAATATTGATATCATTAATATCAATATTGATATCATTAATATCAATATTGATATCATTAATATTAATATTGATATCATTGATATTAATATTGATATCATTAATATTAATATTGATATCATTAATATTGATATCATTAATATTAATAATATTGATATCATTAATATTAATAATATTGATATTATTAATATTAATATTATTAATATTAATATTAATATTATTAATATTAATATTATTAATATTAATATTATTAATATTAATATTATTAATA